>NC_137785.1:5092292-5582779 GCF_963455305.1 Plecotus auritus | reverse complement strand
GGCTCAATCCCTAGTAGCGGGTGTGCAGGAGGCAGCCAATCAATGATTCTCTCTCATCATTGATGTTTCTCTCTCTCTCCCTCTCCCTTCCTCTCTGAAATCAGTAAAAATATACATATATAAAAATAAAGAAAATATATGAGAAAAAAGAAGAAAAACTCTGCAACCCAGGTATGTGCCTTGATCGGGAATCGAACCCAAAACGTTTTTAAAAATATATATATATTTTATTGATTTTTTACAGACAGGAAGGGAGAGGGATAGAGAGTTAGAAACATCAATGAGAGAGAAACATCGATCAGCTGCCTCCTGCACGCCCCCCACTGGGGATGTGCCCGCAACCAAGGTACATGCCCCTGACAGGAATCGAACCTGGGACCCTTCAGTCCGCAGGCCGACGCTCTATCCACTGAGCCACACCAGTCAAGGGCGAACCCACAACCTTTTGATGTATAGGAAGACACTCTTAGCAGTTGAGCCACCGGGCCAGGAAAAAGCATGTTTTTAAACACGATGTTCACTGGCCTCCTAACTGTGTGAGTCGGGGCATCCTTGTAGGCAGAGCAAGGGCTAAGCCAGGAGGCAGGCAGGACAGCCTGGGCCGAGGGAGCTGCTGGGGAATTCCGAAGGGGAGAACTCACCGAGAGCGATGTCCTTTCCTGCTGGGACAGATCTGCACTCGAGGAAAAAAAAAACACAAAGACTCAGTTCTCAGCCAGCAGGTGTCCGACTGTTGTCTATCCAGTGACTCTCTCCTGGGTTCTCCTCTTATCACTTACCTGAGGCCTCTTGCTCGGGATGGCTAGTTCTGAGAGAGAGAGAGAGAAACACACATTAAAGTATGGGATATGGCCCTGGCCCGTGTGGCTCAGCGGACAGAGCCTCGGCCTGTGGACCAAAGGGTCCCGGGTTCGATTCCGGTCAAGGGCATGTACTTGGTTGCAGGCTCCTCCCCGGCCAGGGCCCTGATCGGGCTCGCGCAGGAGACAACCAATCGATGTGTTTCTCTCACATCGATGTTTTCTCTCCGTCTTTCTCTCTCTCTCTCTCTTCCACTCTCCCTAAAAATCAATGGAAAAATATCCTCAGGTGAGGATTAACAACAACAAAAAAAATAAAATAAAATATAGGCTATGGAGATTTTTGGAGGGATGATAAGGATTTTGGAGAGGCCAGGAGGAAGGTCGCAGCACAGACGTGGAGAGGGAGTTGCCAGGGGGGAACGCGGTGGGGCTGGGCATGAGCGATGGGGTCTGTGTGATGGGGTCTCTGAAGAATGGAGTGTGCGACTTGCAGGTACATCTACCTCTTGGTGGATTCTTCATGGGATGAGCCTGTAAGAAAACACGGGGGGGGGGGGGGGGGGATTTATCTGATGAGCGACTCCTCCCCTTCACTCCCCTTCCCCAGCGGTTTCAACGGCGTTTCTGTGAACTCACCGCCCTGACTGCGCCGATAGATGAGGAAGACGGTGGGGAAGAGGAGGAAGATGGCGAGGCAGCTGAAGGCGGTGACGAAGATGACCCTGCTGTCTGGGGGGACAGGAGCGGGTCAGAGCCAGTTTTGCAGAACAGGTGAGAGGAGCCAGGCACCGAAACGTGGAGCCACCTGATTTCACTCGGCGCCACGCCCTCTCGGCCCGCCAGGCTGTGGCAACCGGCATCATTTCCTTCTTTTCCCTGGCAGGGCCGTAGGCCACGGTGTGCATGTGCCACAGGGTTTTTACCCACTCGTCCAACGATGGGCACTCGGGTTGCTTCCGTGTGTTGGCTATTGTAAAGGTCGCGCGGTAATGAATGTAGGGGTGCAAATAACGTTTCAAATTAGCGCTTTGGAATTTCTTCAGGTAAATGCCCAGTAGAATCGCCAGGTCACAGAGAGAAAGACAAAAACTGTATGATCTCACGAATACGTGGAATCTAAAGAATAAAGCAGATGAACCGACCCAACAAAAACAGACTCAGAGATACAGAGAACGAGCGATGGTTGCCAGAGGGACTGAATGAAAAAGGTGAAGGGGTGAAGAAGTAGGTGGGCCCTAGCCGGTTTGACTCAGTGGATAGAGCATCGGCCTGAGGACTGAAGGGTCCTGGGTTCGATTCCAGTCTAAGGGCACATGCCTGGGTTGCAGGCTTGATCCCCAGTAGGGGGTGTGCAGGAAGCAGCCGATCAATGATTCTCTCTCATCATGGATGTTTCTCTCTCTCTCCCCCTTCCTCTTTGAAATCAATAAAAAAATCTATTTTTAAAAAGTAGATGGGCAGTTACAGAATAGTCATGGGGGTACAGCATAGGGAATATAGTGAGTAATAATGTGGTAAATGTGGATGCTGCCAGGTGGGCACTAGACTTATCAGGATGATCACTTTGTAAAGTATATAAATGTCTAACCACTATACTGCACACCTGAAACTAATATGTCAACTGAAATAAAAAAATTTATCTTTTTAAACGAACACGTGGAGCTGCCACTTCAGAGTAGGAATGTCCCATTGCTTTAAGCATTTTTAAATATATATATACTAGAGGCCCGGTGCATGAAAATTCATGCACTGGAGGGGGGGGATCCCTCAGCCCAGCCTGCCCCCTCTCACAGTCCGGGAGCCCTTAGGGGCGGGAGGCGACCCCGCGATCAGGGGAAGGCAACACCCCATCACACCTCTGCAGCTACCACTGCCAGCAGTGCAAGCCTCGGGCGGCCCTGGGCAGCTGGGCAGCCGCCATCCAAGGCTTGCCTGCGCCTCGGGCCCGCCCTGGGGGGCTGAGGGGCTGAGGGGACTGGGAGACTTGAGGCAGATGCCCTGGTGGGGCTGAGGGGGATTGGGTGCTGCCATCTTGTGGCTGTGGGTGCCACCATCTTTGAGAGCGTGGCAATCAATTAGCATATTCCCTCCTTATTGGCTGTGGGCGCTGCCATCTTTGCAATGGCGTGAGGGTCAATTAGCATATCACCTCTTTATTAGATAGGATATTTTAAGAATATATTTTTATTGGTTTCAGAGAGGAAGGGAGAGGAAGAGAGAGATTGAAACATCAATGATGAGAGAGAATCATGGATTGGCTGCCTCCTGCACGCCCCCTACTGGGGATTAAGCCTGCAACCCGGGCATGTGCCCTTAACCAGAATGGAACCCAGGACCCTAGAGTCCGCAGGCAACGCTCTATCCACTGAGCCACGCCAGCTAGGGCTAAAATATATTTTTATTGATTTCAGAAAGGAAGGGAAAGGGAAAGAGAGAAACATCAATGATGAGAAGAAATCAGTGATTGGCTGCCTCCTGCATGCCTCCCACTGGGGATCAAGCCCACAATGCAGGCATGTGCCCGACTGGGAACAGTATACCCACACTTTCTGTGGCTGAAATTGCTTTCCCATTCCTTCTCCCCGTACCTCATCCGACATTCAGTGGGTGCATTCATGCTTTTCAAGGCTTAGTTCAAACATCACCTCTTTGTGTAACCATGCCTGACGAATTGTGACCTCCTGGCTCAGAGGTCAATGCTCAACCGTTGGAGTGACACTGGTTCACAAGATGATACAGGTTTCTGGTGTACAATTCTACAACACATCATCTGTCTATTGTACTGTGTATGCGCCACCCCAAGTCAAGCCTCCTTCCATCACCACTCACCCCCCTTTACCCTTTCCTACCTTCCCCCACCTCCCTTTTAAGACAGCAGATCTTGAGCATTCTCACCAAAGGGAGTGGGGGGCGGGGAAAGAGGTAAATATATGCGGTGAGAAATGTGTTCATGAGCTCAATGGGGGACACCCTTTCACAACATATGCTTACATCAAATCACCACATTAGATATCCTACCATTTTATTGTCAGTTATACGTCAATAGAGCTGAGGGAGATAAGACTGCTAAGGTGAAGAGAGGGGAACCATGGCAAGAGCTGGCTCAAGCACCCAGTGCGGGGACTGCCTGACTGTGCAGGATAATGGCGGGGTCCCACCCAGTGTCCCGCCTGCACCCACCTCCCTCCGTAACAGATGCTGTTGTCGCTCCCACACCCATGTTCCCCCGACTGTCATTTCTACACACTCCAGATCAGGGGTCCTCAAACTACGGCCCGCGGGCCACATGCGGCCCGCCGAGGACATTTATCCGGCCCGCCAAGTGCCGCTGCCTGTCCTGCTTAGCAGCCGACGCGTCCCGGGCCCGCAGTGCGCATAGGAATTTGTTCATAGTTTTTTTTTTTTAACTATAGTCCGGCCCTCCAACAGTCTGAAGGACAGTGAACTGGCCCCTGTTTAAAAAGTTTGAGGACCCCTGCTCTAGATGATGCCTTCTTCTTCTTTTTTAAAAAAAAATATATTTTATTGATTTTTTTATAGAGAGGAAGGGAGAGGGAGAGTTAGAAACATCGATCAGCTGCCTTCTGCACACCCCCTACTGGGGATGTGCCTGCAACCAAGGTACATGCCCTTGACCGGAATCGAACCTGGGACCCTTTAGTCCGCAGGCCGATGCTCTATCCACTCGGCCAAACTGGTTAGGGCCAGATCATGCCTTCTTTCACCTTCCTACATGAACATTTGCATCTGGAAGAATCCCAAATGCCTTGGCATTTATGTGTCTCAAGGTCCATCCCGCTCTCCCTTAAATCCTCACCTGAGGATATTTTTCCCATTGGTTTTTAGAGAGAGTGGAAGGGAAGGAGGGAAAGAGAGAGAGAGAGAAACATCAATGTGAGAGACACATCGATCTGTGGCCTCCTGCATGTGCCCCGACCTGGTCCAGGGATTGAACCAGCAACCCAGGTACGTGCCCTTGACCAGGAATCAAACCCTCGACCCTTCGGTGCGTGGGCTGGTGCTCTAACCATGGACCCACCCGGCCAGGGCAAGGCCACCCCTTTAGCCATGACTGTTCTGCGTGGGGACACGAGTGCCCTCGCTCCCCGGCCTCTGGTGTTTGTGCCCTTCTGTCTCCTGTGCTTTCTTGCGGGACTGAGCAGAGGGACTGGGACATCCCATCGTTGTTTAGTCTCTTTCCCTGCAAATCCCCCCTCCCCACTCCCTTCCAATATCACTTTTGCCGTAATACTTAAGAGTTGCTTCTGGCCCTGACTGGTTTGGCTCAGTGGATAGAGTGCCGGCCTGCGGACTGAAAGGTCCCAGGTTCGATTCCGGTCAAGGGCATGTACCTTGGTTGCGGGCACATCCCCAGTAGGAGGTGTGCAGGAGGCAGCTGATCGATGTTTCTCTCTCATCGATATTTCTAACTCACTATCCCTCTCCCTTCCTCTCTGTAAAAAAAAAATCAATAAAATATATTTAAAAAAAAAAAGAGTTGCTTCTGGTGGCATCGAATCCAGGAGACCCTAAAAAGCGACGATTCTACCAGGGCATCTGCGTGGCCATAGGCACACGGGCAGGAACAGCTGTTCCTGGCCCCCCCCCGCCCCGTGCAGCCTGCAGTTTCTCTCACTTAGCAACTTGCTAGAAATGAGAAAATGAGAAGCAGATTCTTGCAAAACTGTCCCCTTCCTAGGGCCCCACAACCCGATGAGCTGGGTTTGCCCTGAGATGTCCACACATCCTGGTCGAATTTCACACGTCTGTTTACTAACAGCCGAAGTAAATGACAAAGAGTCTGTGCGGCTGGCCTGGAGGGACCTGACGGAGCAATGGGATAGAGTTTGACCCAGGCGCCTGAAAGTGACAGGTCCGAGAGAGAGAGAGAGAGAGAAAGCTGGCCTTGTGCCCCAGTTCCGTGGTGAAATTCCTTATCAGGGAGCACGGGGCCCCTTCGGGCAGCTTCCAGGCATGCATATCCAGGCTGCGGGCAACATATCTGTGCTTCAAGATCTGTTATTCTGTTTAGAATTCTGGTGCTTCAGCCCTAGCTGGTGTGGCTCAGTGGATAGAGCATCGGCCTGTAGACTGAAGAGTTCCAGGTTCGATTCCGGTCAAGGGCACGTACCTTGGTTGTAGGCTCCTCCCAGACCCGGGCCCTGGTTGGGGCTCGTATAGGGAGGCAACCAATCGATGTGTGTCTCTCACATCGATGTTTCTCTCTTGTCTTTTCCTCTCTCTTCCACTCTCTCTAAAAATCAATGGAAAAATATCCTCGGGTGAGGATTAACAAGTAAATCAATAAAATTCTAACTTTCCATTATCATAGATAGAATAAAAAGGAATAAAAAGAATTGCGGCCGAAACCGGTTTGGCTCAGTGGATAGAGCGTCGGCCTGCGGACTGGAGGGTCCCGGGTTCGATTCCGGTCAGGGGCATGTACCTTGGTTGCGGGCACATCCCCAGTGGGGGGTGTGCAGGAGGCAGCTGAATCGATGTTTCTCTCTCATTGATGTTTCTATCTCTCTATCCCTCTCCTTTCCTCTTTGTAAAAAATCAATAAAATATATTTAAAAAAAAAAGATTTTCAGGAGTGGCTTAGAAGTCCTCTCCCCTCCAAACGTAGTCGTTCTTCCCAAAGCATGAGAAAGTGGGCGTTAAGACTCCCCTTGTGCCTTTCGATCAAAAGGGATCCCTTGCCTCATGAGGTGGGTATCATCGGTAAAACACACCTGTAATTATCTTACCTGTTTTTGCTGAGGAAGCTCCAGGTCTGCCACGGTCATCTAGAAAACAGGATGCAAAAAAAACCCTGTCATCATGATGACACGGCAATCTCGGGGGAGTAAGTGCTCATGTTCTACTACAGACCCGGAAGTAAAGAAGAAGAGAATCTCACCGGGCCTCCAAGTGAGGGTCAGTATTACTCTTAATACTCCTGGAGTTTGATACGATTATTATTTTAATTTTTATTGATTTTTAGAGAGAGAGAGAGAAACATCGACTTGTTGTTCACCCATCTATGCGTTCATGGGTGCTCAGACTGGGGATCAATCCCGTAACCTTGGTGTATCGGGACGACGCTGTAACCGAGTGAAACTCATCATTGATGTTTCAATCTCTCCCTCCCTTTCCCTTCCTCTCTGAAATCCATAAAAATATATTTTAAAAAATGAAAAAATAAAATAAAATGAGGGAGTGTGATACCTCCAACTTTGTTCTTTTTCAGGATGGTTTGGCTATTTAGGGCAGTGGTCGGCAAATTGCGGCTTGCGAGCCACATGCGGCTCTTTGGCCCCTTGAGTGTGGCTCTTCCACAAAATACCACGGCCTGGGTGAGTCTATTTTGAAGAAGTGGCGTTAGAAAAAGTTTAAGTTTAAAAAATTTGGCTCTCGCCCTGGCCGGTTTGGCTCAGTGGATAGAGCGTCGGCCTGTGGACTCAAGGGTCCCGGGTTCAATTCCGGTCAAGGGCATGTACCTTGGTTGCAGGCACATCCCCAGTGGGAGGTGTGCAGGAGGCAGCTGATCGATGTTTCTCTCCCATCGATGTTTCTAACTCTCTATCCCTCTCCCTTCCTCTCTGTAAAAAATCAATAATAATAATTTAAAAAGACATATCATTAAAAAATTTGGCTCTCAAAAGAAATTTCAATCGTTGTACTGTTGATATTTGGCTCTGTCGACGAATGAGTTTGCCGACCATTGATTTAGGGTCTTCTGTCTGTTTCATGCCAATTTTAGGACTCTTCTATTTCTGTGAAAAATGTTATTGGTATCTTAATAGAGACAGCATATAGATGGCTTTGGGTAATGTGGATATTTTACCAATATTAATTCTTATTCATGAACATGGTATATCTTTCCATTTCTTTGTGTCTTATTTTCATTAGAGTCTTGTTGTTTTCACTGTACGGATATTTCACCTCCTTGGTTAAATTTATTTCTAAGTATTTTATTGTGTTTTTTATGCTATTGTGAATGTGATCGCTTTCTTTAATTCTTTTTTGGATATTTTGTTGTTAGTGTATAGAAATGAAACTGACTTCTGTATGTTGGTTTTATTATCTTGCAACTTTACTTAATTTGACGATTAGGTCTCACAATTTTTGGCTGACTAGTGCTTCCCCATGGGGCCCTGCATGGCCTCGTGGGAACGGCACCAAACTATCTCTTCAATGACAATCGTCTCTCGATCCCTTGGCCTTGCGGCACCTCAAATTTTCTATTTATACCTCTATTCTAAAACGTTGTCCCACTGCCCTGGCCAGCTAGCTCAGTCGATCAGAGCGTCGTCTGGGTACACCAAGGTTGCACGTTCGCTCCCCAGTCAGGGCACATGCAAGAATCAACCAATGGCCCTGGCCAGTGTGGCTCAGTTGGTTGGGCCTCGTTCCATGTACCCGGAGGTTGCTGGTTCAATTCCTGGCCAAGGGCACATGCCTGGGTTATAGACTGGATCTCTCGTAGGGGGCATGCAGGAGGCAGCTCTCACATTGATGTTTCTCTCTCTCTCTCTCCCTCCCTCCCTGCCTCCCTCCCTCTCCCATTCTAATATTTTCTTTTTTTTTCTTTTTTTAAAAAAATATATTTTATTGATTTTTTACAGAGAGAAAGGGAGAGGGATAGAGAGTTAGAAACATCGATCAGCTGCCTCCTGCACACCTCCCACAGGGGATGTGCCCGCAACCAAAGTACATGCCCTTGACTGGAATCGAACCCGGGACCTTTCAGTCCGCAGGCCGATGCTCTATCCACTGAGCCAAACCAGTTAGGACCCTTTCTAATATTTTAAAGAATATTTAACTATTCTTTAAAAATAGAGCATAACTATAAAAAACACACAAAAGAATCAACCAATGAATGCATAAATAAGTGGAACAACAAATCAATGTTTCTCCCCGTCTCTCTCAAGTAAATAACTAAATATTAAAAAATAAATAAATAAAACACTGCCCCACATCCACAGCACTGAGACCCACGCAGAAGCCCTGATGACAGGCTCGCCCCCACACCCAGTTCCCCATTTCCCCACACTCGAGGTGTGGCACCGGTCTGTCTGTTTCCTGGATTCCTTCCTCCCTGCCCGGTCCCATCACAGGACAAGGAACCTGTGCTCCAAGGAGAAAAGCCCAGGCTGCCTGCTCACCTGTGACCTCCAGGTGCAGGTGCTCGCTCTTCTCTGACCACTCGTGGGAGCCCGTGGTCTTGTAGGCACAAAAGTACCTCCCGGCATGTTCAGGCTCCAGGTGCGTGAGGAGGAATTCAGCATCGTGTCCTGCTGAGCTCCGCTCCCGCCTGTACCCAGGGTCCTGCCACTTCCCCAGCATGAACGTCACGTTCTGCAAGTGACCCTGGCACTTCAGGGTCACGTTACCACCGCGTCTAACCACTGATCCCGGCAAGGCGTGGAGGGAGGGTCTCGGGACGGTGTCTAGAAAGAATTCAGAATTAAGTAGACTGTTTATCTTTTTAATTTTATTTTTCAATTACAGCTTACATTCAGTATGTTAGATTAGTTTCAGTTGTACAGCATGTGGCTAGCCAGGGGTGGGCAAACTTTTTGACTCGAGGGCCACAATGGGTTCTTAAACTGGACCAGAGGGCTGGAACAAAAGCATGGATGGAGTGTTTGTGTGAACTAATATAAATTCAAAGTAAAGGAGCGGAGGGGAGAGCAAGAGAACCGGATAGAACAGCCGGATCTGGCCCGCGGGCCGTAGTTTGCCCACGGCTGGTCTAGACAGTCATATATTTTACTTGACTCTATCATTTTTTTTAAAGAATAGCTCATTGATTCTTGGAGGGAGAAGGAGAGAAACATCAATGTGACAGTACAACATGGACTGGCTGCTTCCTGCACACCCCCCACCAGGGACTGAGTCCACAACCCGGGCAAGTGCCCTGACCGGGAATCGAAACGGCAACCCTTTGGTGCATGGGAAACACGTCTATTTGCAGATGGATGCTGAATTTCTGTTGTTGAAGGGAGGAACAAAAACAAGGGATGTCTTTTGCCGCCATGATGCTTAGTTTGATATTTAAATTCCTTTCTCAATTTATCATGGTTCTGGGATTCCCATTTTCATCAGAGCAATAACAATACATTCAGTTCTGTCGTACGGGATCAGTGCCATACTGTGACCTGGAGTCACCTCTGGCTTTATGTTGATAAGGGAAGAGTTTTAAGAGTGATCCTGCTAGGGGAGGGGCATGTAAGAGAAATGGAATTACAGTTGCTTAATAGCTACTCACTATAAAGAGTCGATTTTCTCACAGACCCTTGGAAACTGAAGGAGGACAGGCCCTGGAGATAAAGCAGCCCAGAACCCAGATCAAGGACAGGACCTATTTGAAGGTCAGCGTTCGGGGCTCATCTTTGCAAGAACAATGAAAGAAGGCAGACCCTGGCCCGGCCACCCTGGCTCAGTGGTTGAAGGTCAACCTATGAACTAGGAGGTCATGATTTGATTCCCGGGTGGGGCATATGCCCAGATTATGGGTTCATCCCCAGTGTGGGTGTACAGGAGGCAGCCAATAGATGATTCTACCTCATCATTGATGCTTTTTTTTTTTTTTGGTGGATTTTTTTAAATTTAATAAATCTTTATTGTTCAATTACAATTGTTCCTCTTTTTCCCCCCCATAGCTCCCCTCCACCCGGTTCCCACCCCACCCTCTGCCCTTACCTCCCCACCACTGTCCTCATCCATAGGTGTACGATTTTTGTCCAGTCTCTTCCCGCACCCCCACACCCCTTTCCCCCCGAGAATTGTCAGTCCACTCCCTTTCTATGCCCCTGATTCTATTATATTCACCAGTTTATTGTGTTCATCAGATTTTTTATTCACTTCATTTTTAGACTCACTTGTTGATAGACATGTATTTCTTGTTCATAATTTTTATCTTTACCTTTTTCTTCTTCTTCCCCTTCTTAAAGAATACCTTTCAGACCTAACCAGTTTGGCTCAGTGGATAGTGCGTCAGCCTGCGGACTGAAAGGTCCCAGGTTCGATTCTGGTCAAGGGCATGTACCTTGGTTGCGGGCACATCCCCAGTAGGAGGTATGCAGGAGGCAGCTGATTGATGTTTCTCTCTCATCGATGTTTCTTTTTTTTTTTTTTTTTTTTTTTAAATAAATCTTTATTCAGATTATTACAATTATTTCTCCTTTTTCCCCCCATAGCTCCCCTCCACCCCTTTCCCACCCCACCTTCTGCCCTTACCTCCCCCCCACTGTCCTCATCCATAGGTGTATGATTTTTGTCCATTCTCTTCATGAACCCCCCTTACCCCTTTCCCCATGAGAATTATCAGTCCACTCCCTTTCTATGCCCCTGATTCTATTATATTCACCAGATTATTCTGTTCCTCAGGTTTTTAATTCACTTGATTTTTAGGTTCGCTTGTTGATAGATATGTATTTGTTGTTCATAATTTTTCTCTTTACTTTTTTCTTCTTCCTCTTCTTTAAGAATACCTTTCAGCATTTCATATAATACTGGTTTGGTGGTGATGAACTCCTTCAGCTTTTTCTTATCTGTGAAGCTCTTTATCTGCCCTTCAATTCTGAATGATAGCTTTGCTGGGTAGAGTAATCTTGGTTGTAGGTTCTTGCTATTCATCACATTGAAAATTTCTTGCCACTCCCGTCTGGCCTGCATAGTTTCTGTTGAGAAGTCAGCTGACAGTCGTATGGGTGCTCCCTTGTAGGTAATTAACTGTTTTTCTCTTGCTGCTTTTAATATTCTCTCTTTGTCTTTTGCCCTTGGAATTTTAATTATGATGTGTCTTGGTGTGGTCCTCTTTGGATTCCTTTTGTTTGGGGTTCTGTGTGCTTCCTGGACTTGTAAGTCTATTTCTTTCACCAGGTGGGGGAAGTTTTCGGTCATTATTTCTTCAAATAGGTTTTCAGTATCTTGCTCTCTCTCTTCTTCTGGCACCCCCATAATTCTGATGTTGGTACGCTTGAAGTTGTCCCAGAGTCTTCTTACATTATCTTCAACTTTTTGGATTTTTTTTTTTGCTTTTTGCTTTTTCGGTTGAGTGTTTTTTGCTTCTTTGTATTTCAATTCTTTGACTTGATTCTTGTGTTCCTCTATTCTGTTTCTGGGTCTCTGTATAATATTTTTTATTTCAGTCAGTGTATGTTTAATTTCTAGTTGGTCCTTTTTCATATCTTCGAGGGTCTCGTTATATTTATCGGCCTTTTCTAGGATATTCTTAAAAAGTCTTATAACCGTGGTTTTGAATTCTATATCCAGTCGTTTGTTTTCCTCCATTTCTTTCGTTTGTGATCTGATTCTTTGACCCCGCATTTTCACTGATTCCCTGAGTTGGTAAGGTGGATATTTGTGCTAGGTTTCCAATATGGCCCAGTGGGTCTGCTTCCCCAGTTAACCTGAGGTGGACACTCTTGGTGCACCCCTTTGTGGACTGTGTGTACAGCCTTGTTGTAATTAAGTCTTTATTGTTGTTGGTATCACTGGGAAGAATTGACCTCCGGGTCAGTTGGCTGTAAGGATCAGCTGTGTCTATGCTGGGAGAAGCCCGGTGCTGGAGACAGCCCTATAGGATTAGACTTGCTAAATTGCAATAGCCTCTGTGCTCAGCTTGGATGGGGTGGAGCCTCAGTCTTGGCTTCCTGTCAGCCCCGCCCCTGCGCGCACGTGCGCTTTCAGTCCTCCGCCTTCCCCAGCTCGAGTCTCCTCCTGAGAGTCCAGACTCCCCCCACAAGAGCGTGGGTCCCCAGGGGCTCGCCTGGAACCGGGGTTCACTGCAGTCAGAACTGGGGCACAGTGCCGTCAGGAGCCTCTGACTCCCCTCCACCAGGGAAAACCCGCGGCAACCTCCGCAGCCCTTGTGCGCACCGGCGTGCGCGCGAGTGTGTACTTTCAGTCCTCCGCCTTCCCCGGCTCCCGAGTCTCCGCCCGAGAGTCCAGACTCCCCCCACAAGAGCGTGGGTCCCCAGGGGTTCGCCCGGAACTGGGGTTCAGTGCAGTCAGAACTGGGGTTCAGTGCCGTCGGAGGCTTCCTTCCCCCTTCCGCCAGAGGAAGTCAGCCAGGCTCTCAGCCGCCCTTCCTCTCTGCGCGCACAAAGCCCCTTTGCCGTACCTCCAATTCTCTGTGAGCTTTTCTCTTTCCTTCTAGTTGTAGAATTTTCACTCAGCCTGCTTTCCTGTGGTTCTGGATGGTGTCCGTTCTGTCTTTTAGTTGTAGTTTTGAAATTGTTGTGCGAGGCAGCAGTTTAGGTGTTTACCTATGCCGCCATCTTGGTTTCTCTCCTCTCATCGATGTTTCTAACTCTCTCTCCCTCTCTCTTTCTCTCTGTAAAAAATAAATTAATTAAAAAAAAAGAATACCTTTCAGCATTTCATATAATACTGGTTTGGCAGTGATGAACTCCTTTAGCTTTTTCTTATCTGTGAAGCTCTTTATCTGACCTTCAATTCTGAATGATAGCTTTGCTGGATAGAGTAATCTTGGTTGTAGGTTCTTGCTATTCATCACTTTAAATATTTCTTGCCACTCCCTTCTGGCCTGCATAGTTTCTGTTGAGAAATCAGCTGACAATCATATGGGTGCTCCCTTGTAGGTAACTAACTGTTTTTCTCTTTCTGCTTTTAATATTCTCTCTTTGTCTTTTGCTCTTGGCATTTTAATTATGATGTGTCTTGGTGTGGTCCTCTTTGGATTCCTTTTGTTTGGGGTTCTGTGCGCTTCCTGGACTTGTAAGTCTATTTCTTTCACCAGGTAGGGAAAGTTTTCTGTCATTACTTCTTCTAATAGGTTTTCAATATTTTGCTCTCTCTCTTCTTCTGGCACCCCAAAAATTCGGATGTTGGTAGGCTTAAAGTTGTCCCAGAGGCTCCTTACACTATCTTCAAGTTTTTGGATTCTTTTTTCTTTTTGCTTTTCCTGTTGAGTGTTTTTTTGCTTCTTTGTATTTCAAATCTTTGACTTGATTCTTGTGGTCCTCTAATCTGCTGTTAGGTCTCTGTATAATATTTTTTATTTCAGTCAGTGTATGTTTAATTTCTAGTTGTTCCTTTTTCATATCCTCGAGGGTCTTGCTAAATTTATTGGTCTTTTCTAGGAAATTCTTGAAAAACCTTATAACCGTGGTTTTGAACTCTATATCCAGTCATTTGCTTCCATCCATTTCTTTCATTTGTGATCTGTTTCTTTGTCTCCGCATTTTTGTTGATTCCCTGAGTTGGTAGAGTAGCTTTGTGTGGTAGGTGTCCTATAGGGCCCAGTGGCTCAGCCTCCCCCAGTTACCTGAGGTGGACACTTTTGGTGCACCCCTTTGTGGACTGTGTGCTCAGCCTTGTTGTAGTTAAGTCTTGATTGTTGTTGGTATCACTGGGAGGAATTGACCTCCAGGCCAATTGGCTGTGAGGATCAGTTGTGTCTACAATGGGAGAACTTCTGTGCTGGAGACACGCTTATGGGGCAAGACTTGCAAAATTGCAAAAGCCTGTGCTCAGCTTGGATGGGGCGGAGTCTCAGAGAGGAGCAGACAGCCTTGGCTTCCTGTCAGCCCTGCCCTATGAGGCCCCTGGGTCTCAGTGTCCCTTGGTAATCGCTGCAGGCACCTCTGAGAGAAAGCTGCCCTCGAGTTTCGTCCGCTGCCAGACAGTCCAGTTTCTCCCCGAATGAGTCTGGGTTCCCAGAAACTCGCCCAGAACTGGAGTTTGGGAGCTTCCGTCTCCCTCCTGCTTTAGAAAGCCAGCCACGCACTCAGCCGCCCGTGCACTCAGCAGTCAGTCTTCTCTGCGCACATGCACCTCCAGACCTCTGCCTTCTGCAGCTCCTGAGTCTCCGTGTGTTTTCTCTTTTTCTGACAGTCCAGATTCCCCCCGAATGAGTCTGGGTTCCCAGAATCTCGCCCAGGACTGGAGTTCAGTGCAGTTGGGAGCTTCCGTCTCCCTCCCACTTGGGAAAGCCAGCCACACACTCAGCCGCCCGTGCACTCAGCCGCCCGTCCTCTCGGCGTGTGCGTGTCTCTGTACCTCAGCCTTTTGCAGCTCCTCTGAGTCTCAATGTGCTTTCCTCTTTCCTTCTAGTTGTAGAATTTCCACTCAGCCAGTTTTCCTGTGGTTCTGGATGGTGTCCATTTTGTCTTTTAGATGTAGTTTTGATATTGTTGTGCGAGGCAGCAGTTTAGGTGTTTACCTATGCCGCCATCTTGGTTTCTCTCATCATTGATGCTTCTCTCTCTCTCTCTCTTTCCCTTTCTCTCTGAAACCAGAGAGAAATATGCTAATTAGACCAGATGTCCTTCCAGACGAAGCCGGGGTTGCAAGGGGAGCCTGGGTCCCAAGTGCCAGAGGGAAGCCGGTGCTGGCAGCTGGGGGAAGGAAGGCCTACTCTTGCACAAATTCGTGCATCGGGACTCCAGTATAAATATATTTTAAAAAATAAATAAATATTAAAACAAAAAACACTGTCCCACATCCACAGCATTGAGACCCACTCAGAAGCCCTGATGACAGGCTCGCCCCCACACCCAGTTCCCATTTCCCCACACTCGAGGTGTGGCACCTGTCTGTCTGTTTCCTGGATTCCTTCTTCCCTGCCGGGTCCCATCACAGGACACGGAACCTGTGCTCCAAGGAGAAAAGCCCAGGCTGCCTGCTCACCTGTGACCTCCAGGTGCAGGTGCTCGCTCTTCTCTGACCACTCGTGGGAGCCCGTGGTCTTGTAGGCACAAAAGTACCTCCCAGCATGTTCAGGCTCCAGGTGCGTGAGGAGGAATTCAGCATCGTGTCCTGCTGAGCTCTGCTCCCGCCTGTACCCAGGGTCCTGCCACTTCCCCAGCATGAACGTCACATTCTGCAAGTGGCCCTGGCACTTCAGGGTCACGTTATCACCGCGTCCAACCACTGATCCCGGCAAGGCATGGAGGGAGGGTCTGGGGAGGGTGTCTAGAAAGAATTCAGAATTAAGTAGACTGTTTATCTTTTTAATTTTATTTTTCAATTACAGCTTACATTCAGTATGTTAGATTAGTTTCAGGTGTACAGCATGTGGCTAGACAATCATATATTTTACTTGACTCTATCATTTTTTTAAAAAAAATAGCTCATTGATTCTTGGAGGGAGAAGGAGAGAAACATCAATGTGAGAATACAACATCGATCGGCTGCCTCCTGCACACCCTCCACCGGGGACTGAGCCCACAACCCTGACAAGTGCCCTGACCGGGAATCGAACCGGCAACCCTTTGGTGCATGGGAAACACGTCTGTTTGTAGATGGATGCTGAATTTCTGTTGTTGAAGGGAGGAACAAAAACAAGGGATGTCTTTTGCCGCCATGATGCCTAGTTTGATATTTTAAATTCCTTTCTCAATTTATGATGGATCTGGGATTCCCATTTTCATCAGAGCAATAATAATACATTCAGTTCTGTCGTACGGGATCAGAGTGCCATACTGTGACCTGGAGTCACCTCAGGCTTTATGTTGATGAGGGAAGAGTTTTAAGAGTGATCCTGCTAGGGGAGGGGCATATAAGAGAAATGGAATTACAGTTGCTTAATAGCTACTCACTATAAAGAGTCGATTTTCTCACAGACCCTTGGAAACTGAAGGAGGACAGGCCCTGGAGATAAAGCAGCCCAGAACCCAGATCAAGGACAGGACCTATTTGAAGGTCAGCGTTCGGGGCTCATCTTTGCAAGGACAATGAAAGAAGGCAGACCCTGGCCCGGCCACCGTGGCTCAGTGGTTGAAGGTCAACCTATGAACTAGGAGGTCATGATTTGATTCCTGGGAGGGGCATATGGCCATATTGTGGGCTTGATCCCTAGTGTGGGTGTGCAGGAGGCAGCCAATCAATGATTCTCTCTCATCATTGATGCTTCTATCTCTCTCTCTCTTTCCCTTTCTCTCTGAAACCAGAGAGAAATATGCTAATTAGACCAGATGTCCTTCCAGACGAAGCTGGGGTTGCAAGGGGAGCCCGGGTCCCAAGTGCCAGAGGGAAGCCGGTGCTGGCAGCTGGGGGAAGGAAGGCCTACTCTTGCACAAATTCGTGCATAGGACCTCCAGTATAAATATATTTTAAAAAATAACTAAAAATTAAAAAAAAAAAACACTGTCTCACATCCACAGCATTGAGACCCACTCAGAAGCCCTGATGACAGGCTCGCCCCCACACCCAGTTCCCAGTTCCCCACACTCGAGGTGTGGCACCGGTCTGTCTGTTTCCTGGATTCCTTCTTCCCTGCCGGGTCCCATCACCAGACAGGTTCACTTGAACCTGTGCTCCAAGGAGAAAAGCCCAGGCTGCCTGCTCACCTGTGACCTCCAGGTGCAGGTGCTCGCTCTTCTCTGACCACTCGTGGGAGCCCGTGGTCTTGTAGGCACAAAAGTACCTCCCGGCATGTTCAGGCTCCAGGTGCGTGAGGAGGAATTCAGCATCGTGTCCTGCTGAGCTCTGCTCCCGCCTGTACCCAGGGTCCTGCCACTTCCCCAGCATGAACGTCACGTTCTGCAAGTGACCCTGGCACTTCAGGGTCACGTTACCACCGCGTCCAACCACTGATCCTGGCAAGGCGTGGAGGGAGGGTCTGGGGAGGGTGTCTGGAAAAAATTCAGAGTTAGTTAGATTGTTTATCTTTTTAATTTTAATTTTATTTTTCAATTACAGTTTATATTCAATATGTTAGATTAGTTTCAGGTGTACAGTATGTGGCTAGACCAGTGGTCAGCAAACCGCGGCTCGCAAGCCACATGCGGCTCTTTGGCCCCTTGAGTGTGACCCATCCACAAAATACCACGTGCGGGCGTGCACGTACAGTGCGATTGAAACTTGGTGGCCCATGTGCAGAAGTCGGTTTTCGGCTCTCAAAAGAAATTTCAATCGTTGTACTGTTGATATTTGGCTCTGTTGACTAGTGAGTTTGCCGACCATATATTTTACTTGACTCTATCATTTTTTTTTTTAAAGAATAGCTCATTGCTTCTTAGAGGGAGAAGGAGAGAAACATCAATGTGAGAGCAGTACATGGATCGGCTGCCTCCTGCACACCCCGCACCGGGGATCGAGCCCATAACCAGGGCAGGTGCCCTGACGGGGAACTGAATCAGCAACCCTTTGATACACAGGGTGACATACAACCAACGGAGCCACACCAGGGCTTGACTCTTTATCTTGATGATCGTGAACACTCTCTTGGAATTCAGAGGATTTAAGGAAAAAGGTCATATGACTCGGCCATAAGAAAAAGAATGAAAACTTGCCCTTTGCAACAACATGGGTGGACCTGGAGGGTATTATGCCAAGTGAAATAAGCAGACAGAGCCCTAACCGGTTTGGCTCAGTGGATAGAGCGTCGGCCTGTGGACTGAAGGGTCCCAGGTTTGATTCCGGTCAAGGGCATGTACCTGGGTTGCGGGCACATCCCCAGTGGGAGGTGTGCAGGAGGCAGCTGGTCGATGTTTCTCTCTCATCGATGTTTCTAACTCTCTATCCCTCTCCCTTCCTCTCTGTAAAAAATCAATAAAATATATTTAAAAAAAAAGAAATAAGCAGGCAGGGGAAGACACATACCATATGATCTCACTTATATGTAGAATCTAAAGACAAAATAAATGAACAAAAGAGAAAAAACTCATAGATTCTGAGAACAG
Source organism: Plecotus auritus (assembly GCF_963455305.1). Classification (NCBI taxonomy): domain Eukaryota; kingdom Metazoa; phylum Chordata; class Mammalia; order Chiroptera; family Vespertilionidae; genus Plecotus; species Plecotus auritus. The sequence goes on along the minus strand of NC_137785.1, from coordinate 5,564,334 downwards.
ACTGTCAGAGGGGAAGGTGTTGGGGGACTGGGTGAAAAAGATGGAGGGATTAAGAAGTACAAATTGGCAGTCACAAAACAGTCACCGGGATGCAGAGTACAGCACAAGGAATATAGTCAGTGATACTGTAATAACTATGTATGGTGCCAGCTGGGTACTAGACTTATGAGGGGGGGGGTCACTTCATCTATACTAACAAAAGGGTAATATGTGAATTAGATAGGGTCGACCAGACATCTTTCGGTCATCCTGCCTTCCTTCCGGACAAAGCCATGGTGGCAGGGGCCGAGATGGTTAGGGGCGATCAGGCCAGCAGGGGAGGGCAGTTAGGGGCAATCAGACCAGCAGGGGAGGGCAGTTAGGGGCGATCAGGCAGGCAGGCAGAGGAGTTAGGGGCGAGCAGGCAGGCAGGCAGGCAGGCGAGCAGTTAGGAGCCAGCGATCCTGGATTGCGAGAGGGATGTCCAACTGCCGGTTTAGGCCTGATACCTGCAGCAGTCAGACATCACCCAAGAGGTCCCGGATTGGAGAGGGTGCAGGCTGGGCTGAGGGACTGCCTCCCCACCGCCCCCCTGCACGAATTTCATGCACCAGGCCTCTAGATAAATGTCTAATCACTATGCTGTACACCTGAAATTAATGTAATATTGTATGTCAACTGTAATTGAAAAAATATTTTTTAAAAAATCATGGGACTTGGGATATAAAAACAGAGTTTATGTGAAAGACAACTCACCATTCTTGTGCTCATCATCATAGCCCAGACAGAGCCCTGGAAGAGAAAACCTCATGAGAGACAAATGATGTGCTTGTCTTGGAGTACAAATGAGGCAGAGAATGCTTGGCTAATTAAAAAAATACGTATATTTATTGATTTCACAGAGGAAGGGAGAGTAGAAACATCAATGAGAGAGAATCATTGATTGGCTGCCTCCTACACGCCCTCCACTGGGGATCAAGCCTGCAACCCGGGCATGTGCCCTGACCAGGAATCGAACTGTGACCTACTGGCTTATAGATTGACACTCAACCACTGAGCCAAGCCAGCTAGGTTTGACTCATTTGTTAAACATCGGCTGTGTCCCTTGCCAAGTATTTCCTTGTGTTGTTTTTTTTTTATTTGTTTGTTTTTAACTTTTATTCTTATCCCATTCTTTGTCCTTCAACAGAAGTTATGTTTATGGAGAGCCTTCCAGGAACCCTTTCGGATTGACTGCATTGGAAATTGTAAGAAAGCTTTTATGATTAGGACTTCTTTCGCCATCTAGAAATCCTTGATTCTTAAATCCTTGAACCCTGACCTACGCTTTTCTCATTATTTTCTGGGATTGCAAGGTTTATCCTAACCACTTTCATGCTGCAATGGTTATTTTACCATGGCGTGTCAGAGAGGGTTCTCTCCCTCCATCACACGGAGAGAGTTTGTGGTACAGGCACTGAAAATGCGGAGGATGAGGTCAGTCTCTGACGGCCCAGCTATTCTGCCCTGCAGCTGGAGGTCCGGGGAAGGGTGTCTAGAGCCACCTCTGAAGTTCAAGTGTGTGTGGGAGAAGTATGACCCCACAGGGAAGGGCTGTACCCAGAAGGAGGAAGGAACTGGGGCAGAGAAGTCCTGGTATCCGCTCCACACACCCAGCTCACCAAGGAGGAGCTGGGGCTCAGGGAGGTGTAGCTATTGGTCCAAAGTTGAGAGCCCCACCGAAGGTTATCATCCAGGTCGTTCTTTTTGCAGGCTGTGGTCTGTTTGCCTTATGTTCAAGTTGAAGGCGATTAAAATCAGGCTGGGGGTAGGAAGTTTTCTTCTTTGTTTATTTGTTTATTTTTTGTTAATCCCCACCCGAGGATATTTTCCCATTGATTTTTAGGGGGAGTAGAAGAGAGAGGGAAAGACAGAGAGAAACATCGATGTGAGAGAAACACATGGATGGGTTGCCTCTTGCACGGGGCCAGGGAGGAGCCTGCAACCAAGGTAACCTGCCCTTGACCTGAGTTGAACCCGGGACCCTTCAGTCCGCAGGCCCGCTGCTCTATCCACTGAGCCAAACCAGCTAGGGCAGAAATTTTCTTTTTCTTTTTCTTTTTTTTAAAATATATTTTATTGATTTTTCTTTTTACAGAGAGGAAGGGAGAGAGATAGAGAGTTTGAAACATCGATGAGAGAGAAACATTGATCAGCTGCCTCCTGCACACTCCCCACTGGGGATGTGCCCGCAACCAAGGTACATGCCCTTGACCAGAATCGAACCTGGGACCCTTGAGTCCACAGGCCAGCGCTCTATCCACTGAGCCAAACCGGTTAGGGCAGAAATTTTCTTTTTAAGCGCCATCCCCAGGCATTGTTCTTCCCTCTATTCCTGTTTTGCACCCAAACCCACAGCTTCTCACATCCTGTGGACCCTGCCCCTCCTATCCGCCAATGGAACATTGTTTAGAGGGTGCGTATTTGGAGATCCCATCCGAGCTTGGCATTTCTCAGCTGGGTAAACAGAGGGCGTGGTCACCACAGCCTCTGAACCTTGGGTTCCTCATCGGCTTGTGCTAACGTCAGAATGCAGGCATGTGTACAGCCCACAAAACTCCGACAGGTGGCCTGTATCCAACACGCAGGCGTCATCGATCATGTCTGTGTTTGCCACGTTTCCCATGATGCCCCCCTCCTCCCCTCTCCACCAGGAATTTTCTCACAGATCCAACCCCATCCCTCCCAGTCCTGCATACTCACCGAGGCAAAGCAGGGACAGGAATCCTGTGATCATAGCGTCCCTTTCGCCCAGACCAGGATCCCGGCTTCAGTTTTACAGTTAGAGAAAGAAGGGGGGCTTGGGCTGACCCAAGCTCTCCAGCTGCCCACTGTGCCTCCAGGATGTGTGGGGAGACGTACTGCTCTGACCCTCTGGTTCTCCACACCACCTGGTGTACAGTTTCCTTCTCGCAACCCACTCAGGAAGCCAGAAGCCGTCAATGACAACATCTTCCCCATAGATCCGGGGTGTGTGGCGACGGCTCCGCCCACCCCAAGATCCGTCTCTTCTCATTTGAAGTCCTAAGCGGGACATTTTCATTTTTGGAAATAGTTGGAGAGTCACACAAAATAGAAAATGGTGTACAGAGTTCTGGCGGTGCACTTGGGCCAAGTCTGGGCAGCAAAAGTAGGACGCATGGGCTCCTGCAGGCGAGCAGAGGTCACCAAGCTGCCCACCCCGCTCTGCGCGTGCGCATCCCCCAACACAGGCCGCCCCCCACGCATGCTCGCTCTGGGAGTCCACAGGGTGCATGCAGCGTGCGCGCGCGCGCGCGCGCGCGCGCACACACACACACACACACACACACACACACACACACACACACACACACACACACACACACACACACACACACACCCCCCCCCCCCCAACGCACTACGCTTCGCACGCACGCACGCACGCACGCTCCGCACGCACGCACGTTCCCCACGCACGCACGCAGCCTCCAACGCACGTTCCACAAGCCCGAAGCCCGCCGCCGCCCAGGCACGCAGCTCTTCAATGCTTGCTCTGCAGGCACGTGCTCCTATGCACGCTCCTCACGCACGCACGACGTCCCCAGGACGCACGCAGCTCCCACGCACGTTCCCCACGCAGCCTTCTGCACACCAATCCCAACACACGCTGCTCCCACGTACCCTCCTCATGCACGCTCCTCACGCAAGCCGTTCCCCACGCACGCCGTCCCCCAAGCGCTCGCCTGGCTGGCCAGTTGGCTCCTGGTCTGGGGTGCGCAGTACCTCGCAGCGTGCGCCTTCTGGAATCTTCTAAGCGCTCCGTCTGCGCACCTGCTGCGCCAGCGTCTGTTCTGGGAGAGGCCTGGGAGTGGGGTCCCTGGGAATGGCGTCCCCGGGGACCCCTCCCCACACACCCCACAGGGCTCGCTCCTGTCCTGGTGAGGAAGTACAGCAGCCCCAACCGTGAGTACCGCCGCCCTCACCAGCTGAGCAGGTGTCCCCGGGGAAGACCGCCATCCCAGCCATCGTGGTCCCGCTAGCCTCCGGTGGGCTTGCGGGGCACCCGGGCACAGGGTGGAGGGCGCAGGGGGGGCGGGCAGCGAGGGGTCCAGCAGAACCTGCTTCCGCTCTGTCGCCGCCTCTGCCTGGCCGGGAGTCAGGGGTTCTGTGATTTTAGGTGCTTTGGGTATGTCGACTGAAAAGTAGTATCGAGTAGGTGTTTCGGCAACAAGAAGGGTTTATTCTGGTTCTACCCGGTTTTTCTTGGTGGGTAGAGCGTCACCCCGCGGCTGCAGGGTCGCGGGTTCGGTTCTGGTCAAGGGCATGGACCTGCGTTGCAGGATCTGATCCCGGCCCCAGTCAGGGCGGGACACATGGATGTTAATGTCCAGCCGCCCCCGCCCCCTCTCTAAAAATCAATGGAAAAACTATCCTCCGGTGAGGATTAACAAGAAAAGAGGATTTATTCCGCAATAAGAAGGAGATGCACCTTGCCCTAGCTAGCCGGTTTGGCTCAGTGGGTAGAGCGTCGGACTGCAGAACAAAGGGACCCGGGTTCGATTCCGGTCAAGGCCATGTACCTGGTTGCAGGCTCCTCCCTGGCCCAGGCCCTGGTCAGGGCTTATGAAGGAGGCAACCAATCGATGTGTTTCTCTCACATGGATGTTTCTCTCTGTCTTTCCCTCTCCCACTCTCCTTAAAAATCGATGGAAAGCTGAAACCGGTTTGGCTCAGTGGATAGAGCGTCGGCCTGCGGACTGAAGGGTCCCAGGTTCGATTCCGGTCAAGGGCATGTACCTTGATTGCCAGCACATCCCCAGTAGGAGGTGTGCAGGAGGCAGCTGATCGATGTTTCTCTCTCATCAATGTTTCAAACTCTATCCCTCTCCCTTCCTCTCTGTAAAAAGTCAATAAAATATATATTTAAAAAGAAAAAAAAGTAAAGAAAAATATCCTCGGGTGAGTATTAAAAAAAAAAGGGGGGGGGGGAGAGGTGCATCTCAGTGCTTAGACTTCCCGCGTGGCAGGGTGCAGGGGTGTTTATAGAAGGGAAAGGAAGTTCAGGGAAGGTGAAGGTGGAACTTAGAGCTTTATTGTTAACGGAGTTTTTGCATCAAGTGCGAGAACTTCCATAAGCCTTAGCTCCCCGCATAGACCCTCCCTCTGATTATTTGTTGGTCTTATCAGCTGTGGCCCCCCTAAAGAGCACCCTAGATATACCGCAGGTTCTTTTTCTTCTTTCTTTCTAGAACTGGCTATTAGTGTAACCAACTTAATATACACAGGGTGGGGCAAAAGTAGGTTTACAGTTTGTATGGGAAATGATACAATAAATAATAATTACAAGAATAGGCTGTTTCTCATACAACTGTAAACTTACTTTTGCCCCACCTTGTATACTTTTATTGGCAGTATTACACATGTCCTCCTTTGCCCCCCTCCTGCCCCCCTCCATCCCACCCCCACACTATTATCTGTGTCCATGGACCATGCATATATGTTCTGTGGTTAATCTCTTCCCCTCTTAGATTTGTCAGTCTGTTCCATGTGTCCATGTCTCTGGACCTGTTTTGTTCGTCCAATTTAATATTTTTAAAGGCTTAAAATAGGGCATCAAAGCATGCTCACTCATGTCCTTTCATCTTTTTCTGTAATTGAATACATTGTGACATGCAACAGTGTGTAAATTTAAGATGTACAGGGTGTTACTTTCATACAAAACTCATGTATTGTGACAGGATTGTCAAGCCGTAGGGCTATTTGTCACATTACATAACAGCAAATGACGTCTCGAATGACGTTTTGTTGAATGTAGTTTGTTTGTAAAGGTGGTAAGATGCCTCAGAACTTAATTCTTGTCCGTTAGCCTGTGGTAAAATTGGTTTCCTTGTGTGGTGACTCCTAAAGCCACAAAATCTATTTGTGACGTTAAATGAGGGTTTACTGTACAATATGATTGTCTATGTTATACTATGCATTAGGTCTCTATGGCTTATGACTCCTTGTAAGTTTGTACCCTTAAAAGACGTCAGTGTTATCTCCCACCTCCATCCCCTGGTAACCACCATTTTACTCTGTCTTTTACAGCTTTGACTTTTTTAGCTTCCATGTATAGGTGAGACCAGGCATTCTTACCTTTCTCTGGTGTGTCTCCCTTAGCATAATGTCCTCAAGGTCCACCCGTATTGTCACTTATGGCAGGATAGCCTCCTTTCTGGTGGCTAAATAATGTTCCATTGTGTGTGTATGTGTGTGCGCGCGCACGTGCGTGTGCTCACATGGGTGATAGCTTCTTAACCATTCATCTGTTGATGGGCATCTTGGCTATTTGTGGATAATGCTGTGATAAATACAGAGAATATATAGCTTATTGAAATCCTGTTTTTATTTCCTTTTACCCAGAAGTGGGATTGCTGGATCGTATGGTAATCCTATTTTTAATTTTTTGAGAACCCTTATATGGTTTTCCAAAGTGGCCACACCAGTTTACATTCGCACCAACAGTGTACAAGGGTTTCCTATTGTCCACATGTGGGAACCCCTTTCACGTCCCGCGTGGTTTCAGGGTTCCGGTTCTGGAGGAGGCCGCACACAAATGAAAAAAGACTAGAAAAATATTAATTTGGGAAATGGGGGCCAGGCGGAAGCCCACCTCTAGTGGGAGGACTACGCCTTGCTTTGGCCTTTCCATCCCTTTTATTCAGGTTTGGGATACACCCATTGCCCTTAGGCAGGCAATTCCAGTAACAGGCAGATTATCTTATCAGTAAGGATTTACATGATTATTTGGTGGGGAAGTTGCTTCAGCTACCACTGTCTCAATTAGATAGGGAGTGGTTGGCTCTGACCTTTCAGAGCTTCAAGGTTGACCAGCCTTCCAGGTTCCTTGTCCACACCTTTCGATTAGTGAGACAATGATCGGTTTCCGGCATCCACATCCTTTCCAACACTTGCTACCTCTTATTTTGATAACAGCCATTCCAACTGTGGTTTTGATTTGCATTTCCCTGATTACTGATGTTGAATATCTATGTGCCTGTTGGCCATTTTGATGTACTCTTTGGGGAAAAAAAAGTCTTTTTAAGTTCTGTCTACTTTTTAATCAAATTGTGGCTTTTATTGTTGTTATTAAGTATATGAGTTCTTCATATGTTTATAATAATAACTCACATGGTTTGCAAAAATTTCCCATTCTGTAGATTGCCTTTTCACTTCGTTAATCATTTCTTTTGTCATGCAGAAGCTTTTGAGTTTGATATAGTCCCATTTGTTGATTTTTGCTTTTGTTGTTTGTGTTATGGATATCATGTAAAAAAAAAATCATTGCCATCCCTGTCTGGTTTGGCTCAGTGGATAGAGCATCGGCCTGCGGACTGGAGGGTTCCAGGTTTGATTCCAGTCAAGGGCACATGCCCAGATTATAGGCTTAATCCCCAGTAGAGGGCAGCCAATCAATGATTCTCATTATTGATGTTTTTATCACTCTCCCTTCCTCTCTGAAATCAATAAAAAATATAATTTAAAAAATCATTGACAAGACCATATCAATGAGCTTCTTCCCTACATTTCCTTCTAGGAGTTTTATGGTATCAGGTTTTATGTTTAAGTCTTTGATCCATACCTCTGGTGCGGCAACAGCCTTGACTGCACAGCCTCCTTAACGGTCCCATCCACCCACCTCTGGATGCACAAATGGGTGCATGTCTTAGTCTGATCTGCAGAGGGGTTTTTGTTACGGATGTTCAATTCATTGTAAATTGGTGGAAGGGGAAAGAAAAAGGGACATTTATGTCGCCATGCTGCTGACATCACTCTAGTTATAAAATCTTAAGAGAGATTATGTAAGTATGTGTTCATTTATCCATGGGAGATACACATGTGGAAAGCAGGGCTCTGCCGTTCACCTCAGTATCCCCTGTGTCCACACAGGTCATGGCCCATAGTAGGACCTCAACAAATGCACGTTGACTGAGTAATGACATGCCCCAATTTGAGCATGACTCACAAATACTTTTCAAAGTTGGAGAAGTTGTAACCTCACAATAACTTCCATCTTTCTCCCACCAAGTAAACGTCACTTCCAACCCCACACCATCGTCACCCACATCCATTTGATGGGGTAAGCATTGGCTCAAAGATGGAGAAAACCCATCATGGAAAATAACTACATGCAGCAACCTCAGTTTTGGTCTTGAAAGGTTTCTGTGTCAGTCTTTTCCATTGTCTTATTCCATGATGCTCCAAACAGGACAAAATTCACTGCTTGGTACCCTAAAACAAACCTGGAAATGGAAATAAATTTATTACAGAAAATACTTCCTTCCACCTATACTACATATGTAGGTGTCCTTGTCATCTTGGACTGTACAGCAGGATGCTGTAGACTGGTGGCTTAACCACCAACTGTTGTGTGTTTTTTTAAATTGACTTGAGAGAGAGGAAGGGAGAGAGAGAAACATCAATAAGTTGCCTCCCATACATGCCCCGGCCGGGAATTAAACCCATAACATGGTTATGTACCCTGACTGGGAATCGAACCTACAATCTTTTGGTTGATTCCTAAGTATCTTAATTTTTTTGTTGCAGTGGTAAATGGGATTTTTTTTAAGGTTCTCTTTCTGAAAGTTTTTTATTGGTATGTAAAAAAGCCATCGATTTCTAGGTGTTGATTTTGTATCCTGCTACATTGCTGAATTCATTTATGAAACCTAGTCGTTTTTTTTGGTGGAGTCTTTAGGGTTTTCTACGTATAATATCGTGTAATTTGCAAATAATGACAGTTATATTTTTCCTTTCCAATTTGGATGTCTTTTATTTTTCCTTCTTGTCTTATCATGGTGGCTAGGACTTCCAGTACTATCTTACCTAATAATAGACAAACATGTAAATGGACTATACCTCCGCTACGCCCACAGCCAATCAGAGTGAGTATGCAAATTAACCCAACAAAGATGGTAGGTTAATTTGCATATGCAGGCACAGAGCGGCAGGGAGGGGCTGGACGCCTGCTATGAGGGGGAAGGGAGGCGGCGGAGGGAGCTACAGGAGTGGTGCTCCACAGAAGCGAGGACTTGCTGGCTCCTGGGCGGTTGGGAGTGAAGCCAGGGGAAGGAAGGCCTATTCTTGCACGAATATCATGCAACGGCCTCCAGTCTACATATATAAAAGCCAAGGAACCGGAATGACTGGAACAACTGGTCACTATGATGTGCACTGCGGCCGGCCAACTGGCCCAATGGAGGGGTGGAGGGCGGCCCCTCCCCCTGATCAGCCCCCCCAACCCCAGTCGGGTCCAGGACCTGCTTGCCAACCTCCCACAGTCCCTCCCCCGCACCGGCCTTGCCCAATCGGCTCCCAACAGGGCAGGCCAGCCAGACCCCACCCGTGCACAAATTCGTGCCCTGGGCCTCTAGTGTTGAGTAAAAGTGAAATTGAACAAACCTATCTTGTTCCTCTTCTTAGGGGAAATGGTTTTAGTTTTTTCCCATGGAGTATGATGTTAGCTCTATGTTTGTCATATATGGCCTTTATTAGGTAGAGGTATGATACCCTATCTTCCCACTTTGCTGACTTTTTAATCAAAAATGGGTGTTGGATTTGTTGAATGCTTTTTTCTGCATGTATAGATATGATCATGTGGTTTTTGTCTTTCACCTTGTTTATGGGATATATCATGTTTATTGATTTGTAGATATTGTACCAGCCTTGCATCCCCGGAGTAAATTACACTTGGTCATGGTGTATGATCTTTTTAATATGTTGCTGGATCTGATTTGCTAATATTTTGTTGAAGATTTTAGCATATATGTTCATCAGGATATTGGCCTGTAATTCTTTCTTTGTAGTGTCTTTATCTGGTTTTGGGTTTAGGATAATGCTGTCCTCATGAAAAGAACTTAGAAGTGTTCCTTCCTCTTGAATTTTTTTAAATTTCTTTATTGATTAAGGTATTACATATGTGTCCTCATCCCTCCATTAACCTCCCAACCTCCCCCACTTGGATTTTTTTGAATAATTTGAGGATAGGTGTTAGTTCTTCTTGGAATATTTGTGTTTTTTTCTTTTTAAAAAATCCTTTATTGTTTAAAGTGTTACATATGAATCCTCTTTCCCCCATCAACCTCTCCCTGTTCGTTCCCACCCCCCTCCAGCACATGCCTTCACGCCCCCCCCCCCCCCCCCACTGACTGTGCCCATGAGTTATGCCTATATGCATACAAGTCCTTTGGTTGATCTCTCACATTCCTCCGGTCCCCCTCTCCCCCTGAGGTTGGATGATCTATTTGATTGCTTCTATGTCTTGGGCTCTATTTTAGTTTATCAGTTTATGTTGTTCATTATATTCCACAAATGAGTGAGATCACGTGATATTTATCTTTCTCCAACTGGCTTATTTCGCTTAGCATAATGCTCTCCAGATCCATCCATGCTGTTGCAAATGGTAAGAGTGCCTTCTTTTTTACAGCAGCGTAGTACTTCCATGGTATAGATGTACCACCATTTTTTAACCCACTTATTTGTTGATGGGCACTTAGGCTGTTTCCAAATCTTAGTTATTGTAAATTATGCTGCTATGAACATAGGGGTGCATATATCCTTTCTGATTGGTGTCTCTGGTTTCTTGGGGTATACAAGACCGAGTCACTGATTCTATACAGACCAAATTCCTGGTCTTGGAACTAGGTCCAAACCCTGCTTTTATATCAGCCAAGTCCCCAATCTCTGTACAGGCTGGTTCTCTGATTCTCTAAGACTAAGTCTCAGGTCTTTGCACAAGGCCCAGTCCATGAATCTATACAGACCAAGTCCCAGGACTCTGTACAAGGCCCAGTCCCTGATTTTATGCAGACTAAGTCCATGTTCTTTGAACTATGTCCAGTTCCTGCTTCTATAGGGACCAAGTGCCTGATCTCTGTACAGTGCCATGTCCCTAATCTAAATAGCCCAATCCCCTGACCTCTGTACAAGGCTGAGTCCCTGATCCTATGTGGGCCAAGTCTCCGGTCTCTATACAGGTCCTAGTACCTAGTTCTCTATGGACCAAGGTCCCAGTCTCTGTAGAAAGTCCATGAATCTATACAGACCAAGTCCCCAATATCTGTACAAGGCCCAGTCCCTTATTCTATATGGACCAAGTCCCCAGTCTCTGTACAGGGTTCAGTCCCTTGTGCTAAAGGGATCTATGTCACAGTCTATAGAGGTCCCAGTCCCTGATTTTATACAGGCCAATCCCCAGTCTCTGTACTAGTGAGGTTCCTGATTCTATAGATACCAAGTCCCAAATCTGTGTACAAGGCCCAGTTCCTTATTCTGTTCAGAACAACTCCTCAGTCTCTGTACAATGCCCAGTCCCTGATTCTATATGGACGATGCCCCTGGTCTCAAAAAGGCCCAGTCCCTGCATCAATATGGACCAAGTGCCCAATTTCTGTACAAGGCCCAATCTCTTATTCTATATGGACCAAGTTCCTATCTCTGTACACTACAAGCATGTCAAACTTGTGGCCCACAACAAATATTCATTAATGATTACTCATTTATTTCAACCCTTTGTATTCAGATTTATGCAGATCGACCATCAGTCAGACATCCTCCAAGGGCTCGCAGACTGCGAGAGGTTGCTGGGGCTGAGGGACCCTCTCCCCCACCCCCACCCCGAATGCACGAAGTTTGTGCACTGGGCCTCTAGTGTTTCTATGAAAATTGAAGCTTTTGTTTTTAAGGCCCACATAAACTTAAACCTTGTTTATTTGGCCCGTGTTAGCCTTTGAGTTTGACATGCTTGCTGTACAGAGTCCAATCCCTTGTTCTATATGAACCAAGGTCCTTGCTCTATACAAGGCCCAGTCCCGGATTCTATACAGGCCAAGCCCCTGATCCCTGTACAAGGCCCAGTTTCTTATTCTATTTGGACCAAGTTCCTGGTCTCGGTACAAGGCCCAGTCCCGGATTCTAGGAACCAAGTCCCTGATATCTGCACAAGGCTAAATCCCCGATTCTATATGGACCAAATCCCCAATTTTTGTGCAAGGCCAAGTTTCTAATTCTATACAGACCAAGTCCCTGATCCCTGTATAAGAGCAAGTCCTTGATCTTTGTACAAGAGTGGTTTCCTTATATCTGTAAGGCTGGGTCTCTCACCCCTGTACAAACTAAGTCCTGGTCTCTGTATAATATGAGTCCCCTATCTCTATATGACCAAGTTCCTGCTCTCTATACAGACTGAGTCCCTCATCTCTGTACAGACCAAGTCCCTGCTGTTTGCATATGAGTGAATCCCTGATCTGTGTATAATACTGAGCCTCTTGGATTTATTGCCTCTTCTATGTGCCCCAACCAGGGACTGAACTCACGACCTTTTTGTGTACAGCATGACACTCCAACCAACTGAGCCACACCATCCAGCACAGATTACCTTGGCTTTTTAAAAAATCAACCTACCATAGATGAATGGGTTGATTTCTGAACTCCCTGTGCTGTTCCATTGATCTCTATGTCTACCTTTTTGCCTGTACCAACTATATTGATTATTGTACTTTTAAAAATATATATTTTTTTATTGATTTCAGAGAGGAAGAGAGAGGGATAGAAACATCAATGATGAGAGAATCACTGATCGGCTGCCTCCTGCACACCCCCTATTGGGGATCGAGCCCGCAACCTGGGCATGTGCCCCCAACCAAAATCGAATCTGGCACCTTTCAGTCCGCAGGCCGACACTCTATCCACTGAGCCAAGCCGGCTAGGGCTGATTATTGTACTTTTAAGTGAGTCTTGAAAACAGAAGGTTTTGGTTTATCGATTTTTAAGTTTTTCTGGCCATGCTAGATTTCATGTACACTTTGGAATCAACTTGTCAATTTCTACCAGAAGGCTGCTGGGATATTGGTTAGATTTGTGTTGAGTCTATAGATCATTTCGGAGAGGACGTACATCTTAATGATATTGAGTGTTCTGACCTAGGAGCAGTTTATCTACCTATCTGTCTGTCTGTCTGTCTGTCTATCTATCTATCTATCTATCTATCCTCTCTATCTATCTAGATCTTCTCTAATTTCTCTCATCAGTGTTTTCCTGTTTTTACTATACGGTCTGGCATATGTCTACTACCTCTTACCCTTATGTTTTTTTGTGGTCATTGATGTTATGTAAATGGTATTGCTTTCTATTCATTTTCAGTGGTTCACTGTGAGGACACATAGAAACGCGATTAATTTTTAATTTTGTCATTATATCCTGCTGTCTTGTGAAGTTCAAACGTTGTTTCTTGTAACCTTTTGTAGATTCCTTAGGGATAAGACAGCATGTGAGATTTTACAGTCACACCCTCCTCTATTCCCAACACCATTGTTCAACTCTGGCACCCACTGATATTTTATTTTTACATCATTTTTCATATTTTCTGTGAGTAAAGACAGTTTTACCTCTTCTGTTTCTAATCTGTATTCCTTTTCTATTGCCTCATTGCTGTAGCTAGAATCTCCACAATGTTGTTGAAGAAACTAGGGAGTATGAATATCCCTGCCTTCTACCTGACCTTATGGTGAAAGCACTTAGTCTTTTGCTATGAAATTTGATAGGACGTAGAGGTTTTCATAGATGTCCTGTATCATTTTGAGAACGTGTGCTTCTATTCCTGGGCTCAGAGAACATCATACCTTTTAAAAATGAAGTTCAAATGGATTGAAGATTTAAATGTAAAATTATGAACCTTTGGTGAAAAATAGGACAAAATCTACAGGGTACAGGGCTTGGAGAAGAGTTCTTAAAGATGATACCAACGGGTGACCCATTAAAGAAAAACCTGTTCAAGTTGGATTAATAAAAATGAAGGACCATTGTTCTGCAGAAGACTCTATTCAGAGGATGAAAAGAGACGTCTATCTGTAATATATAAATAACTCAAGTATTGGTAAAGTTTTTTTAATTGAAGAATTACTTTGTTTAATGAGTATAGAGTTTCAGTTTTGTGAGATAGAATTCTGTAGCTGGATGGTGGTGATCATTGCACAACATGAATATACATGATATCACTGAACCATATACTTTAAAATGATTAAGGTAGTCATTTTATGTTATGTATATTTTACTACAACAAAAATACTGAAAAAATTAGATAATAGGCAAAATTATTTTAAAAATTAGATAAAAGTTAGTCATTTCACTCGAGACTATATGGTGACAGATAAGCATGTAAACATGTTCAACATCACTGGCCATTAGAGAAATGCCAGTTAAGATAGACAATTAGATAATACTAGAGGCCCGATGCATGAAATTTGTGCACGGGGGGTGTCCCTCAGCCCAGCCTGCACCCTCTCCAATCTGGGACCCCTCGGGGGATGTCCGACTGCCTGTTTAGGCCAGATCCATGTGGGATCAGGCCTAAACAGGCAGTCGGACATCCCTCTCACAATCTGGGACTGCTGGCTCCTAACCACTCGCCTGCCTGATTGCCCCTAACCACTCTGCCTGACAGCCTGAGCACCTCCTAACTGCTCCCCTGCCAGCCTGATTGATAACTAACTGCTCCTCTAATGACCCGATTGCCCCCAACTGCCTTCCCCTGCAGGGCTGAGGGGACTGGGGGACTGAGGCTGGATGCTGCGGGCACTGGGTGAGGCGGGCTGAGGGGACTGGGGGACTGAGGCTGGATGAGGCGGGCCTGAGGGGACTGGGGGACTGAGGCTGGATGAGGCAGGGCTGAGAGAACCGGGGGACTCCAGCTGGATGAGGTGTGCGGTGCCTGCCACCCCCTGGTGGGGCTGAGGAGACTAGGGGACTCTGGCTGGATGAGGTGGGGATGAGGGGACTGGGCATTGCCATCTTGTGTCTGTGGGCACTGCCATCTTTGTGAGGGCATGTCAGTCAATTAGCATCTTCCCTCTTTATTGGCTGTGGGTGCTTCCATCTTTGTGAGGGCGTGATGGTCAATTAGCATATTCCCTCTTTATTAGATAGGGTAATGCACCAATAAGAACATTTAAATTAAGAATAATCAGCCCTAGCCAGTTTTGCTCAGTGGATAGAGCATCGGCCTGCAGACTGCTGAAGGGTCCCAGGTTCGATTCTGGTCAAGGGCATATGTCCAGGTTGCTGGCTTGATCCCCAGTGGGGGGCATGCAGGAGGCAGCCAATCATCATCAGTGTTTCTCTCTTTCCCTTTCCCTCTCTCTCTCCCTTCTACTCTGAAATCAATAAAATATATTATAAAAAGAAGAATAATCATACTATCAGATAGTGGCAAAGATGCAGAGAAAGTGGGTCTCTCAGACATTGTTTCTGGATATTGAAATGATACAGCCATTAGCCCGGCCTGGTGTGCCTCAGCGGTTGAGCATCAATCCAGGAACCAAGAGGTCACCAGTTCGATTCCCAGTCAAGGCATAGGCCTGGGTTGCAGGCTCCATCCCCAGTAGTGGGTATACAGGAGGCAGCCAATTAGTGATTCTCTCTCATCATTGATGTTTTTGTCTCTTGCTCTCCCTTCCTCTCTGAAATCAATAAAAAAATATTTTTAAAAAATGACAGTCATTCTGTAAAATAGTTTGGTAGTTTTTTTTTTTTTTAATAAAATTAAACACACTTTCCTTATGACCCAGAAATCTCTATCTTGGTCATATATCCACAAAAAAATAAATTTTGCATCCACACAAAATTCTGTGCATAAATGTTCATGTCAGTCTTTTTCGCAATAGCCAAACACTGAAAACATCCAAAATGTAGATCAACAGCTGAGCAGTTAAACTATCATACATTCTACTCAGGAATAAAAAGTAACAGACTGTTGGCACATGCAATAACTTGAGTGGCTCTCAAGGACATTTGGCTTAATGGAAAAAACACACACCCATTCTCAAAGTCTTACATGCTTTGGTTCTATACATTAAACAGAGGAAAAAAACTCACATGCTATCTGATCCCGTTAACATAACATTCTGAAGGTGACAGAATTATAGAGATGGATAAGAAATCATTGGTTGCCAGGGTTGAAGACTGGTGTTTCATCCTTTTAGTAGAGTCTTCTGCAGAACAGTGGTGGAGGTGGCTGTTACTGTAAAAGGGCAACATGAGGGACATCTTCATGATGATGGACTAGATTAGTATGTGGACTGTGTCGATAGCTACACAAATCTAAACGTGATCAAATGACAGAACTGTGCACATTGTATTCATGTCAACTTCTTCCTTTTAATATTGTAATGGATGAATATGGAACCATTGCGAGAAACTGGGTGAAGGGACAAGTATCTGTATTACTTTTACAACTTCCTGTGAATCTGTAATGGTTTGAAAATAAACATATTAAAAATGGCATCTAGCGTGGCTGGTGTGCTCAGTAGTTGAGCGTAGACCTATGAACCAGGAGGTCATGGTTCAAGTTCCCGGTCGGGATACATGCTCCAGCTGTGGGTTCGATCCCCAGTGAGAGGCATGCAGGAGGCGGCCAATAAATGATTCTCTGTCATCAATGATGTTTCTGTCTCCCTCTCCCTTTTTCTCTGAAATCAGTAAAAAATGTATATATTTAAAAGTGGAATCTAATTGAAGAGGGAAAACACAATCTAAAATAGAGACGGACAGCCACACATTGGGGAGTGGGTGCATCGCTAAACTGTCCCATGTGAGGCCAGGGTGGAGACTGAGCAAGAGGCGATTGTAGACTGAACAACTGGTGTCTCCTTGATGTACCACAGCCTATAAATACAGACTTCTCTTCATTCTGGCGATTCTTGGCAAATAGCAGCCAACGGTGTCTATTCTCAGCAGGAGCCATGAGTTTTAGTGATTGAGTGGAAGGGATGGAAAACTTCCGGTGCCCGAGATTACAGAGATCCCCACACTGAGAAGTTTAGCAACAGATACACAGCCCAGGAGTCCCAGGCATCCCCAGTGCCCTGAGAAGTGCAGTGGACAGAAACGCCTTCCTCTGCCTCATCATATACACAGTGCGGCAGCAATGAGAAGAGGGACTCGGCTGTAATGATGAGAGGCAACAAGATGTATCCATGAGCTGATGGGCCCAACACAGTGAAAGGGATGACACGAACTTATATCTCACAATTATTTTTAAAAAAATATATTTTATTGATTTTTTACAGAGAGGAAGGGAGAGGGATAGAGAGCTAGAAACATCGATGAGAGAGAAACATTGATCAGCTGCCTCCTGCATGCCCCCTACTGGGGATGTGCCCGCAACCAAGGTACATGCCCTTGACCGGAATCGAACCTGGGACCCTTCAGTCCGCAGGCCAACGCTCTATCCACTGAGCCAAACCGGTTTTGGCTCAAAATTATTTCTATAATGTTTTATGCCTGCACCAGAAATACTGGGGACAACTCAAGAGCAAATGGTTAATATGATGTAGAGTGGACTTCTCCCAAATTAGGTAAAACGTTTGGAATGTATGAAATGAAATTTAAAAGATGTGTGATCAATAAATTCCAACATGTGACCAATTGTTGGTCAAGAGCAGAAAACAGTGGAGGGGAATCACTAATAAATACTATATAGGAACCCATCTTTCTCCCAGTTTTTAAAAAATATATATTTTTTTATTTCAGAGAGGAAAGGGGAGGGGGAGAGAGAGAGAAGCATCAATGATAAGAATAATTGATTGGCTGCCCTCTACACACCCCACATTGGGGATGGGAGCCCACAATCTGGGCACATGCCCTGACTGGGAATCGAACCCCAACCTCCTGGTTCATTGATCAGTGCTCAACCACTGAGCCACACTGGCCGGCTCCCCCAGTTTTCAGAGGAAGAACACTTCCTGCACATGGGACTGTACCTGCTACTCAGTCCAATGCTGAACTTGTATTTTTCAAGTCATCCAAAATGTGCTAGGTGAGTTCCTGCTCAGTCCTGGCACCTGGCCCAGGTGAAGGGCACCGGAAGAAGGAAGTCAGCGTCTTGCCCTGGGCTGGCTGAGGTGTAGGTTTCACAGAGCCGTTAGGATTTAGCAGATCTGGCTGGATCAAGCCCCCATTGTTTCCCCAGGCAGCTGTGGGACCTGTGGGTAAAGGACAGACCTGAGATCAAGGTAGGGAGGCAAAGGAAGGATATTTTTTCTCATAATCTCGCACAGCTTGTCAGCCAGGAAGAATCGCCCCTTCTCCCCATCCTCCCCATATAGGGGTGTTTTTAAAGTACCTGCTTTAATTCTTCCACAATAATTGGGTCTTCACTGCTGTTGAATAGGAAAAGAAAAGAGATACTCAATGTTCTTACAATGAACAGAACAGTCACCTGGTGAACAAAAATCCCATCTAAAATTCCATCTGTGTCCATATTGCAAAATATAATTCCCCATGGCAGAGTTTTGTGTTTAAAGAAACTCCATATCACTACAACAGCCAATGAGAGAGAGAAGTGCTCAGTGTTTACCTGGATCCACACGGAGACCATTTCTGGCTCCAACAGGCTTCCAACAGGAAAGCCACCATTAGAACCATAATCATGGCAGACAGACAAAGTCGGATGAGGTTACCCGTGGTGTAATCGGTTGATGTGGCACCTGGGGAATCTGAAAGCGAGAAGAGAATCACTAATGTCCCAGCTTCTCAGTGGATCTACTAAAGATGACCCTCACGTGCCACATGTGTTTCCTGGGCAGTGGTCAGATGTACCTTCATTAAAGTTGTAATCACTGGAATAAAAATGTGGAGTTTTTCTAGGCCAGCATAGCTCAGTGGTTGAGCATCGACCTATGAACCAGGAGGGTCATGGTTTGATTCCTGGTCAAGGCACATGCCCGGATTGCGGGCTGGGTCCCCAGTGTGGAGTGTGCAGGAGACAGCTGACCAATGATTCTCTCTCATCATCGATGTTTCTCTCTCTCTCCCTCTCCCTTCCTCTCTGAAATCAATAAAAATATATATAAAATGTGGAGTTTTATGAAAGTAGTGGTTCTTCCATCTTCATTGTATTCTGTCTTCTTTCATTTGCTCTTTATCTCATTTCCACTATCCTGCATTTCCTTTCCCCCCCTCCCTCCATGTGTTAGGAATCTGTTTCCAGGCAACACAAAGAGCCAGAAATGCCCCCTCAGAGCACTGAAATTCAGCAGCTGCATCAGCATATCTCCTCAGAGCACAAAACTTAGCGAGGGTGAGTTTGGTAGCTAAGCACCTTGACCATGATGTATTCAGCTTCGATCACGAATGGCTCAATCTTGCCATTGGTCCTCATTCCAGTAGAGAAGCCTGAATTTATATCCCCCTCCCATCTCATTCATCCCAACTCGTGCGAAGTTCATCTCTAAACCCATCACCAACAATGTTCCCTGAAGGCAGAATCCATGGGGGATATGGGTAATGACCTTTCTTCCCAGGAATCAGGGAGCTGTGGGCACCTCTCAGGGCTGGCCGTACAGACCTTGATCTAATGATAAGACATTCACCGACCATATGGGAAGATTGCACAGCGGAAAAGAGTACAGAGCTGAAACATAGCATGTGTCATAGCAGGAAATGAGATAATCTCAGACAGATTTTACCAGTATGTCTTGTGAAATTAAAATTTAAAAAGGCATTGCATCCATTTCCCTGAAACAAGAGGCTGTGGAACACCACATTCTGAGACAAAAGAGAGCTGTGGGGAAGAAATCACTATCATCAAGATCAACCAAAACTTGAAGAGATGCAGAGAGTGGCGGAAGGAATGGTGGTGATGGCAGGGTCTGTAATTTTGAAGAACAGCAAGAAGAATTGTCCAAAAGTTCAGAACAGAGAAAGGCAAAGGTTGGGAATTAGGAAGTGAGAATCAGATGATGAAAGGTCAAATGAGCAATTTCTATTTTTAAAATTTATTCTTAAATTACAGTTGACATTATTACTCTGTATCAGTTTTAGGTGGACAGCATAGAAGTTAGACAATCATATTTTTACAAAGTGTTCCCCCTGATATTTCTAATACCCACCTTCCACAATACATAGTTATTACAATATTATTAGCTATATTCCCTATGCTGTACTGTACATCCCCATGACTATTTTGTAACTACCAATCTGTACTTCTAAATACCTTAATTTTTTAAAAAAGTTCTTAAGATCTTGCAAGAACCTTACCTGTCACCGAGATCGTGAGCTGATCACTGGGCTCTGAGGCCCAGAAAGGAGCCCTTGGCTGGTAGTACACACAGCTGTAGTCCCCAGCGTCACTGCCTGTCACACTGGGAAGGGAGAAGTCTGTCTCCGTTCCTACTGCACTCTGGACCTTTATGGGTGTTGAAGTTCCTTCCTTCAGTAGAGCAAACGTGTAAGATTTAATCACAGGGCTGGGCTGCTGGCACTGCAGAATCACGTTTTCTCCTGCAGTCACCTCACCCCTTTGGTGGGCGTGGAGGGAAGGTTTAGGTAAATTTCCTGTAAGAGAAGGAAGCTCAGAAGCCATGGGCAGAAGCCTTGGGTCCCCGCTCAGACTTGTTGTCCCGGCAGGTTCCCAGGGAGTGTGGGAAGTGACAGACACCTGACCTCACCCTCTTTCTGCTCCGACTCCGGGAAGGAGATGTCCCCCCTACAAGCCCTGGATGAAGGCAGGGTCCTCAGCTCTGTTCCTGTCCTTCTCCATCTCACCTCCCCATCTACACTGGAGGTGAGACCCCTGCTCCACTCTCATTCTCTGGATCCTCCCTCATCCCTGTCCCAGGGAGAGGGTGTGTCAATCTGAGCACCCGTCCTCACCTGTCACCAGTAGGAGAAGGACATCACTGGGCGGTGACCTTATGGTGGGGCTCCCTTTTCTGTAGTACTCACAGGTGTACTCTCCAGCGTCACTGTTTTTTACACCACTGAGGTGAAATTCCACCAGGCCCCCTGGGGAATCAGAAGACGGCGAAGACTTCACGACATTTCCTCCCCCTTTGAGAGCAAACTTGATGTCCCTGAAGTTGACCTCCCGGGTAGGAGTGGAGCATCGCACTATCACGTTACTATTGGCAGGAACCATCGAGCTGGGCCAGGCACGGATGGAGGGCCTGGGAAGTGACTCTGGAAGAAAGCAGAGTCCAGGGCTGGATTTGATTTACTCACCGGCTGGAAGCCCATTTAAAGAAGGGAAAGGGAAAAGTGGGGGGTTTGAGGGTGAAGGATCAAAGAAGGTTTAAGTTTAGAAACACTCACCATCTCTTCTTATGTGTCTTTGGCCAACACACAGCCCTGCAAAGTAATCATCCATGAGACATAAGCGCCTGCCTGGAACTCACATCATCACCCTGCCCTGATTGCTGAGGGACCATCTCAGGGGCTCAGGATGGAGTTGCAGCCCTGGCAGCCATGCTTTTGGGATTTTCCCACACTGGGTTGCTCCAAGGTCCTCCATCAGACCTCCCAGAGGTTCTCCAAGCTGCACTCACCTCCCAAGGCTCCCAGATCTTTCCTGGTTCCACAAAATTCCACAAATCTGCCTGTTCTCATCTTCTGTCCTGAACCACTTTTCATCTTACCATTTCCATTAGGGTTTGTATTATGTTTCCTAGATCCCTCAGTCTTGTGTGGGCGACTATTCATGAGAAGATCAGGGAAGCTTGGTCACTGGGTGTAACCCTGTCCAGTCTTGATGTTACCTGAGGCCCCACATAGGCCTCAATCTTCTGACAGTTTCATCTGTGATAGCAGAACCCCCATAGTAAAGTCTACCAGGGGCCTTGGATGACATAAATTAAGTCATAACGTTTGCTTGCAGTTTTTAAAAAATACGTTTTTATTGATTTCAGAGAGGAAGGAAGAGGGACACAGAGAGAGAGACATCATTGAGGAGAGAGAATCATTGATTGGCCGCCTCCTGCACAGACTATGTATTTCATACCATGGGGGACACCAGATGTCACTGTCTATGACCAGTTAGAACACAGGGAGTCCGTGCTGTTCACCACATTATTCCCAGTGTTCCACAGGTCCTGGCCCATAGTAGGACCTCTATGAAAGCTCATTGACTGACAGATGAGGTTAAGAATGAGTGAGAGATCTTACCAGGATGTAGAAAGTTGGCAACCTTACAATCTATTCCTGTCTTCCATCAGCTTCACTCCATCCCGACCTCACACCATAGAGACCCACATTCTTTTGGCGGGGCAAGGAATTGGCTGAGAGGCAGAGGAAGGCCTATGGTAGGATGGCTCTAGTTGTGACAACCTTAGCTTTCTTTACAGGTTTCTGACCCTATCTTTGCCATTGTGTGTTTCATCACATGACATCTAAATGGGACAAAGTTTACTGCTTAGTGTCCTGAAACAAGCCTTGAAAAATCCAAATGGATATTCCAGAGCAGAGAAAGCATACCTTCTCTCCTGTCTCCCACACAGCTGTATTTGTAGGGTATTTCACTCAGTGGTTCTTAACTTTGCCTACACATGGGGCTCCCCTGGTGGCAGGTAAAAAGTTCAGGGTCAGACCGAACCACAGTAGAGTAAGTCAAAAAGTCTTCAAATGGGGCTCAGACATTTCTACTTGTTAACATCTGTTCCTTGAGCGATACAAGTGTGTAGCCAAGAAGGAGAACCGCTGCTATAACTGAACCAGGGCAAACATCGCTCAGGCGTGTGAAACATATTCAAAAGCAACTGGTGGATAAAGAGACTCTCGCACCTGGCTGGAGTGGCTCAGGGGTTGAGCGTCCACCTGTGAACCAGGAGGTCACAGTTGGATTCCCAGTCAGGGAATATACCTGGGTTGCAGACTCAATCCCCAGTGTAGGGAATGTGGGACATAGCTGACCAATAATTCTCTCATCGATATGTCTATTTCTCTCCTTCCCTTTATCTCTGAAATCAATAAAAATATTTTTATTTATTTTTATTTTTTGAAATCTTATAATGCAGTCTTGATAATTTTTTAATTTTTCTGTGCAGAAATATGACTGCTTTGGATTCATTGCATGTTAAGCAAGTTTACTGTGAGATGAACCATCAATAAAATTTAGTTAATGCTTCAGGAACAGTTTCCTGCCCAGTACAATTAAGTTTTCTTGAATATTCACTTATTTCAATTAGCCAATTTAAATCAACCTGAAATAAGGTTAATTTTTTAACCTTACTTGTCCTAGGTTATGGACAGTAAATGGCATTAATTAAATTTCTGCTATTGGTCTTTGAGTAACTTTACATAAACTTTGTTTAGGGAGGCAAAAATGCAAATTATTTACTTTTCTTTTTGAGGCCTAATATATTGGTTTTTAATTACAGTTTTCCAGACATTTGAAGGAAACTTCACTTTATTTCCTTCCAGAATAATTTTTAGGCCACATTTAGAGAGTTTCTTTTAAAAGACACTTTTCTTTCTTTTTTACACCAAGCAACAAATGTAACAAACATGGTTGCTTTTTTTCAATATTTTTATTTTTAAAAGGAGACTTCCAGTGAGCCCTGTCTGGTTATTCTCAGTGGTTAGAGCATCGGCCTACGAACCGAAGCATCACAGGTTCAATTCCTGGTCAAGGGTACCTTCCATTGATTTTTAGAATGGGAGGGGAAGAGAGAGAGAGAGGAAAAAAAGAAGCATCAATGTGAGAGAGACACACTGATTAGTTGCATCCCCCACAGGCCCTGAGGGGGCCATGATCCAACTGGCAATCCAGGTACCTTCCCTTGACCAGGACTGAAACCATGACCCTTCGTTGTGTGGGCTGGTGCTCTAACTTCTGAAATGAAGTTGCAGGTTCAATCCCTGGCCCCGGTCAGGGCGTGTGCAGGAGACAACCAGTGATGTATCTCATCTCTCTCACCTGTCCCTCCCTCCCCCCCCCCTCTCTTTCTCTCTTTCTCTTTCTCCCTCCTTTCTCCCTTCCACTCTATCTCTAAAGATCAATGGAAAAAATATCCTTGGGTGAGGATTTAAAAAAAAAAAGAGAGACTTCCAAGTGAAAGTGATTATGTCCATCTTGGACCATTCATAACTAGCTTCCTTAAGTGCCACAAGCGTGGTACACTTTTGCCTGAGTGCTAAATTTACCTGAAAATTAATATGCCTGAATAGGAATATTATTGTAATGAAAATATTAGTTGAACAAGGAGTTTAATAAAACATGTATTGCTGAGAACAGAAATTTCCTCTGTTCTGTATGAAGTAACAGCTTGGTTTCAGGGAAGGGGGGGAGGAATGAGAAATTACCAGGCTTTTTCTACAAGCACATGGATACAGCAAGAAAATTGAATCTGTGGGATGAAAAAGGCAAGGTAGTGACTGTACCAAAACACTGGGAGGAAATGTCTGTCAGGGGGACCACAGAAAATGGACACAGGAGAAGTGCAGAGAGAGCAGACACTGGACACCTGCACTTTCAGAAGCTGCACCTGGGAGGTAAAAGACAGTGGAAGGGAAGGAGAGAGTAAGACAGACAAACATCTAAGTGAGAGGCACATCGACTGGTTGCCTCCCACATGCACCCCAACTGGAGGGCCAGAAGCTAACCCGCCACCCAGGTACCTGCCTTTGATAGAGAACTGAACTGCAACCCTTTGGTGCTCAGGCTGATGCTCTAACCACCGAGCCAACACCCACCAGGGCTAAGCTTTTTAGCTTAGTTTGGTATCACACCTCTGTCACTGACTATAAAAGAGAGTATTCATCCATGGGCTCAAACTTGACAATGAACAGCAAAGACTAGAATTCTTAACATTTTCCACCTCTCCATTGTATTATTTTTTATAGTAACCTTTCTTTTTTTTGGTAAGTGACTACATTATTAGTTACAGTCTTGCTACATTATTTCAACTAAATACATGGATTTGATTTGAAGAGAAAGAGTTGACTCAGGGCCAATCAATTGTGAATTACATGAGGGCGGTGTAGGCAGAGAGCGCTGTGGAGTTCACATATTCCCGCACTGAGAAACACTCAATTCCTAAGTGGCCGTAAAGCCTGCAGCACGGGTCCCGATGTGTGAAGCAATCAGTCAGTAGAAGGCAGTGTTGTTATTTCTGTTGTGTTCTCTACATTTTTCAGTCAATCCCCCCTTGTCTCAAATCCCAATATATCAATCCTAAGAAACTTACCAAATAAGAGGAGAGAAAGGAATTCAGCCGTCATACTGAGCCTGCCGCTGGATTCAAGGACCTGTTTCAGTTTAAAACCACAGGAGGAAGGAAAGCTTGATGTGGGTGCTGGTGTCTTTGTTCCAGCCCATTTCTTCCTTCCTTTCACGTAACCCACAGGTTTGATGTCGCAAGCACGTTCATTTTTTTAAAATTGTTAATCCTCACCCAGGATTATTTTTCCATTGATTTTTAGAATGGGAGGGAGTGGGAGGGGAAGAGAGAGAGAGGAAAAAAAGAAGCATCCATGTGAGAGAGACACACTGATTAGTTGCATCCCCCACAGGCCCTGAGGGGGCCATGATCCAACTGGCAATCCAGGTACCTTCCCTTGACCAGGGCTGAAACCATGACCCTTCGTTGTGTGGGCTGGTGCTCTAACTTCTGAAATGAAACCACACTCTTGAAATGAAACCAGGCATTGCCACGTGGAACATTCTGAAAATGACAGTATTTTGGAGATAGAGGAGAACTCCTTGGTTGCCAGGGTTGAAGATGGTGTTGGGAAGAGAGGTGGGTGTTATTGTAAAGAGATAGCATGAGGGACATCTTCATGGTGATGGTCTAGATCAGTATGTGGACTGTGTCGGTGGCCACAGGAATCTGAACATATGAGAAAAAGAGCTATGCACACATACTGTATTCATGTCAACTTCTTCCTTTTTTATTGTAGTGGGCGAGTAATGGAACCATTGGGAGAAACCGAGTGAAGAAATCTGTGCTATTTTCGAACTTCCTGTGAGTCTAGAATTGTTCCCAAATAGACACATTAAAAGTGGGAACTGAGTGAAGAGGAAAAACACAGTCTAAAATAAACATGCACAGTCACCCACTGGGCAGTGGGAGCACCGCTAAAGCTGTTCCAGGTGAGGCCATGGTGGAGACTGAGCAAGAGGTGTTTGTTTGTTTTGTTTTTTTAATATATTTTTTATTGATATTTTACAGAGAGGAAGGGAGAGGGATAGAGAGCTAGAAACATCGATGAGAGAGAAACATCGATCAGCTGCCTCCTGCACACCTCCCACTGGGGATGTGCCCGCAACCAAGGTACATGCCCTTGACCGGAATCGAACCCGGGACCCTTCAGTCCGCAGGCTGACGCTCTATCCACTGAGCCAAACCGGTTTCGGCAGAGCAAGAGGTGTTTGTAGAGGGAGCAGCCGCTGTCTCTTCGATGGACCCCACCCGTCCTGTCTGTAAATCCAGACTTCTGTTCATTTTACTGCCCTTGGCCAGATAGTAGCCAACGCGTTTATTCTCAGCACGAGGCATGCGTTTTAGTAATTGAGTGGGAGAAACAGAAAACTTCTCCTGATGCCTGAGCTTACCTAGAGCCCCACAGTGAGAAGTTCAGCAGCAGGTGCACAGCCCAGAAGGAGTCCCGGTCACCCAGCACCCTGAGAAGTGCAGTGGGCAGAAACCACCCCCCCTGCCACACACACACCTCTTCCTACACACAGTGCAGCAGCCATGAGAAGGGACTCAGCTGTAATGAGGGTGAGAGAGGAGCGGACTCATCCATGATCTGATGGGCCCAACGCAGTGAAGGGAGCAGGGAAGCAAGTAACTTCTGTCTCAGAGAATCATGTTTATTATCATCAGAATGTGATTTTCATGGCATACCTCCGGAGTTATGAGAGAGGAGATAATAGTTCTAAAATAAGAGTGAGCATTTATGGAAAAGAACAAGATATCAAACAAGAAACAACAGATCTTGAAAATGAGAATATACTCGATGACATTTTACATCTGCACCAGGAATACTGGGGACAACTCAAGAGCAAATTGATACGATAATATAGACTGAAATTCTCCCAAATTAGGTAAAATTATGAGAATGTATGAAATAAATTTTTTAAAAGATGTGTGATAAATACAGCAGTTTCAACATTTGACCAACTGCTGGTAAAGCAGAAGATACTGGTAGAGTGGAAGGGAAGCACTAATAAATACTGTATAGAACCCATCTTTCCCCCAGTTTTCAAGGAAGAACAGTTCCTACACATGAAAGTACTTGCTACCCGGTCAGATGCTGAAGGTTTAGGTATTTTTCAAGTCATCCAAAACGTGTTCGGTGAGACTGCTCAGTCCTGCCAGCTGGCGCAGGCGAGGCGCCCAGGAAGAAGGACGTCAGCGTCTCGTCCTGGGCTGGCTGAGAGTGTAGGTTTCACAGAGCCGTTCAGACTCAGCAGGTCCTGCTGGATCAGGTACTCCTCATCCCCTCCTCCCAACGCCGGAGCAGCGGGGGGACCTGCGGGTAGAGGAGGTTGGACCTGGGATCCAGGGAGGAACCAACAGGAAGAAAATGGATTCTCAGCCTCCAAACACAGGTTCCCAGCCAGGAAGAACCAGCCCTTCTCCCAGCCTCTCCATAGAGGGATGTTTCAGTAGGATTATGGAAAGTACCTGCTCCTCTGCTGCTGCCACACGGATTGGCCCTTTAATTGCTGTTGGAAAGGAAAGGAAAAGAGAGATAAACGTTCTTACGATGAACAGAATGGTCACACCGGGTGAAGAAAAGTCCATCTGGGCCCTAATGCGGAACATAAATCGCAATGGGTGGGTTTGGAGGGGAACCTCGTGTCCCTCCAACAGCCCATGAGAGAGAGAAGTGGTCAGAGTTTTACCTGGGCCCACGTGGAGACCTCCTCTGGCTCCACCGGGCTTCCACCAGGAAAGCCACCATGAGCACCGTCATGAAGGCAGACAGCCCCAGTCGGATGGGGTTACCCGTGGTGTAGTCTTGATGTGGCACCAGGGGAATCTGAAAGGGAGAGGAGGACCACCAGTGATGTCCCTGCTTCTCAGTGGTCTGGCAGAGGTGACCCTCACGGGCCCACAGGTGTGTCCTGGGCACTGCTCCGCTGTACTACGTTAGAGCTCCAATCACTGGAAACAGCATGCGGAGTGTTACGAGAGTTGTAGTAGCGCGTCATCTTTATATTTTCTCGGCCTTACCTCTCCTCCTTCATTTACTTGCTTTCATCTCATTTCCACCTCCCTGCAGTTCCTTTTCCCCTTCTCCCTCCTTTTGTTAGGAATCTGTGTGCAAGCAACAGAGAATCCGAGCTGCCTGTCAGCACTGAAATTCAGCAGCCGCATCAGCATCAGTCCCCATAGCACAAAACTTAGGCCACAGCGAGCTCAGGTGAACTTAGTAGCTAAGCATCATGACCTGTGTTTGAGCTGCGGTCAGGAATGGCTCAGTCTTGTCACTGGTCCTCATTCCTGAAGAGAAGCCTGCATTTATATCCCCCCATCTCACTCATCCCAGCTCGTGCAAAGGTGATCTCTCAACCCACCTGCAGCAATGTTCCCTGAAGGCAGAGTCCGTGGGCGAAATGGGTAACGACCCTTCTTCCCAGGAATCCGGGAGCTGTGGGCACCTCTCAGGGCTGGCCGTACAGACCTCGATCTAATGATAAGACATTCACTGACCGCTTTAGAAGATTCGGCAGCAGAAAATGCAGCATGCAGAGCTAAAACAGTGTGCCATAGCAGGAAACGAGGTAACCACAGATTATTCTGCCATAAGTATGAGATTTTAAAGAAGAAGAAGAAAAACATTGCATCCATCACCATCAAGCAGGAGGCTGTCGAATGCCACGTTCTGAGAACAAAAGAGAGTCTTGATAATACTATTGCTAAAACCAACCAAAATGTCAAGAGATGAAGAGAATGGTAGAAGGAATGTGGTAATGCAGCACTGATAATGTTGAAGAACACCATGAGAAATTCAGAACAAAGAAGGGCAATGGAGTGGAAATTAGGAGGTGAGAACCAGAAGGTGACAGATCACATAGGCTATTTATATATTTTTTAAAAGTTCTCTGTTTAAAACATTTTTATTTCAGAGAGGAAGGGAAGAGACAGAGAGAGAGAGAGAAACATCAATGGTGAGAGAGAATCAGTGATTGGCTGCCTCCTATATGCCTCCCACTGGGGATTGAGCTCACAACCTTAGGCATGAGCCCCTAACTGGAATTGAACCCGGGACCCTTCAGTCCACAGGCTGGCACTCTATCCATTGAGCCAAATCAGCTGGGGCTAAAAGTTCTCTTTTGTAAAAACTTACTTTTTTATTTCAGTGTGGAAGGGAGAGGGGGAGAGAGGTAGAAACATCAATGATGAGAGTCATCACTCAGCCAACTCCCGCATGCCCCCAGTGGGCATCGAGCCCGCAACCTAGACATTTGGCCCGACTGGGAATTGAAGTCACAAAATCTTGCAGAAACCTGACCTGTCACCCAGATCGGGGCTCTGAGGCCCAGAAAGGAGCCCTTGGCTGGTAGTACACACAGCTGTAGTCCCCAGTGTCACTGCCTGTCACACTGGGAAGGGAGAAGTCTGTCTCCGTTCCTACTGGACCCTGGAGCTTTATGGGTGTTGAGGTTCCTTCCTTCAGTAGAGCAAACGTGAGGTTCGATCACTTGCCTGGGCTTCTTACACTGCAGAGTCAGGTTTTCTCCTGCAGTGACCTCACCTCACCCCTTTGGTGGGCGTGGAGGGAAGGTTTAGGTAATTCTCCTGCAAGAGAAGGAAGCTCAGAAGCTTTGGGCAGAAGCCTTGGGTCCCTGTCAGGCTTGTTGTCCCGGCAGGTTCCCAGGGAGTGTGGGAAGTGACAGACACCTGACCTCACCCTCTTTCTGCTCCGACTCCAGGAAGGAGATGTCCCCCCTACAAGCCCTGGATGAAGGCAGGGTCCTCAGCTCTGTTCCTGTCCTTCCCCATCTCACCTCCCCGTCTACACTGGAGGTGAGACCCCTGCTCCACTCTCATTCTCTGGATCCCCCCTCATCCCTGTCCCAGGGAGATGGTGTGTCAATCTGAGCACCCGTCCTCACCTGTCACCAGTAGGAGAAGGACATCACTGGGCGGTGACCTTCTGGTGGGGCTCCCTTTTCTTTAGTACTCACAGGTGTACTCTCTAGCGCTCCTGGTGTTTAGGTCAGGGAGGTGAAACTCTGCCAGGCCCCCTGGGGAATCAGGAGATGGCAAGGACTCCAAAGGAGCATTGTTCTTTCTGAGAGCAAACTTGACCTCATGGATAGGAGTGGAGCATCGCAGTGTCACATGACTATTGGCAGGAAGCACCGAGCTGGGCCAGGCACGGATGGAGGGCCTGGGAAGTGACCCTGGAAGGAAGCAGAGTCCAGGCCGGACTTGATTTACTCACCTGCTCTTCTGAAGAAAGAGAAGGGTGAGGGGAATTTGGAGTGAAGGAGAAGGAAGGCTTTACTTCAGAAACACTCACCATTTCTTCTTAGGTCTAGGCCAGCACACAGCCCTGCAAAGGAACCGCCCATGAGACAGAAGCTCCTGCTTGGAGCCCCTTTCGTCTTCTGGTGAGCCTGCATCTTTTTTTTAAATATATTTTAAATATATAAGCCGGGGTGCTTGTAATTTTTAAGAGAGTTTATAGAAGATTATGTACTTCATACCGGGGGGGCACAAGATGTCACTGTGAGCAGCTGTAAGGCCAGGACTCAGTGCTGTTCACCATATCCCTATGTCTCACAGCTCCTGGCACATAGTAGGGCCCAACAAATGCACATTGACTCACTGATGAGATGCCGCAGTTTGAACACATTATAGCTACTTTACAAGGGTGTGAAAAGATGCGGGCATGGCTCAGTGGTTGAGCATCGACTTATGAATCAGGAGGTCACAGTTCACTTCCCGGTCAGGGCACATGCTCGGGTTGTGGGCTTGATCCTCATTGGGAGTGTGCAGGAGGCAGCCAGTCAACGATTCTGTCTCACCACTGATGTTTCTATCTCTATCTCTCCCTTCCTCTCTGAAATCAATAAAAATGTATTTTAAAAAGTAAATAAAAGAGAACAGAATCTTACCTTTTGTGACAGCAAGGATCGACCTGGAGAGTATTATGCTAAGTGAAATAAGACAGAAAGACAAATGCCATATGATTTCACTTATATGTGGAATCTAATAAACAAAAGAAACTAATGAATAAAATAGAAACAGGCTCATAGATACAGAGGACAGACTGGCAGCTGTCAGAAGGGAGGGGGATAGAAAAGGGTTAAGGAAAAACAAAAAAGCACACCTCATAGACGCAATAGTATGGTGATTGCCAGAGGGAAGGAGGTGGGAGGCAGCAGGACAAGGTAAAGGCAGGATAAATGATGAACGAAGGGAAGGAGGCTTGACTTGGGGTGGTAAACTCACAATAGTATATACAGTCAAGGACACATACTTCGGTTGCAGGTTCAATCCCCAGTGCTGGTCAGGACCTGTGTGGGAGGCAACCAATCGATGTTTCTGCCTCTCTTCCTTCCCTCCCTCCCTTCTACTCTCTCTAAAAATCAATGGGAAAAATACCCTTGGGTGAGGATTGTATATATATATATATATATATATATATATATATATACACACACACACACACACACACACACACACACACACACCCCAGAGGCCCGATGCACGGGAATCGTGCACTGGTCGGGGGTGTGCCCCGCGGGATTGGCCCGCTGTGGGAGTGCCTCTCATCCTGGTCAGCCAAGCGGCTATGGACCCGCCCTCTGAGTGGCTACTCCCTGGTCCGGCATCTTCCTTGGAGCTGGAGCACTCACCTCTCCAGGGGACCCAATCAGGGCTGGGCCCAGGGACGACAGCACTGAGAGGCGGCAGACTAGGCCTCAGTCCCGCGGTGGCCACAAACCCGCCTCCCAGCCTCCGGGGTCTGCTCTGCGAGCCCGGCTGCGGCACTCCTGCGCAGTCTGCGGGCATCTGGAGGAGGCGGCAGGGAGCGAGGAGGCGACCATTGCAGCCTGGGTTCCTGCCCGTCGGCCCAGGGGTTTGCAACGGGAACAGCCGCTCATCTCAGTCAGCCGAGCGGTGCTCCCACTGTGGTAGCACACTGACCACCAGGGGGCAGTTCCTGCGTTGAGTGTCTGCCCCCTGGTGGTCACTGTGCATCATAGCGACTGGTCGACCGGTTGTTCTGGTCATTCTGCTGTTTGGTCGCTGGGCTTTTATTAGATAGGATATCTATATATCCCTGAAACATATACACTGAGTGGCCAGATTATTATGATCTCTGAACACGTAATTGGCCACTCAGTGTCTATCCTATATAATAAAAGGCTAATGTGCAAATTGTCCCCTCAACCAGGAGTTCGACCAGCAGGCAGGCCAGCCAACCGCCCATGTCCCCTCCCCCTGGCCAGGCTGGCCAGACCCCACCCATGCACGAATTCATGCACTGGGCCTCTAATACACACACACACACACACACACACACACACACACACACACACACACACAGCGTGGCCAGATTATTATGCGTTCAGAGATCATGATAATCTGGCCACTCAGTGTTTCTCAAGTAGATATTTCGCTCTCTCCCTTTCCCTTTCTCTCTCTCTAAAATTAACAAAAGCAGCCCTAGCTGGTTTGGCTCAGTGGATAGGGCATCAGCCTGCAGACTGAAGGGACCCAGGTTCAATTCTGTCCAAGAGCACATACCCAGGTTGCAGGCTTGATCCCCAGTAGGGGGTGTGAGGAGGCAGCCGATCAATGATTCTCTCTCATCATTGATGTTTCTCTCTCTCTCTCTCCCTCTCCCTTCCTCTCTAAAATCAATAAAGAAATATATTTTTAAAATAAAAATTAATAAAAACATTTGAAAAAAAACGTTATGCACATGAAATTAGCCAGACACAAAAAGACAAATATTGTATGATTACACTTATGCAAAGTACCTAGGACAGGCAAATTCATAGAGACAAAGTAGAACAGAGGTTGGGAAGAAAGAGAAAATGGGTTATTGGATAATGAGTACTGAGTTGATATTTGATACAATGAGAAAGTTTTGGGTGATGATGGTTGTACAACACTCTGAATGTTTTTATACATTTAAAGTTTTATTTATTGGTTTCTAGACAGAGAGAGGAAGGGAGAGATAGAAACATGTATCTGTTCTACTGATTTATGCATTCATTGGTTGATTCTTTTTTAAAACTATATTGTTATTGATTTCAGAGAGAAGAAAGGAGAGGGAGAGAGAAACATCAATGATGACAGAGAATCATTGATTGGCCACCTCATGCATGCCCCACACCAGGCATCGAGCCTGTAATACGGGCACATGCCCTGACCAGGAATCGAATCCTGACCTCGAGGTTCATGGGTCAATGCTCAACCACTGAGCCACACCAACCAGGCCCTTGGTTGATTCTTGTATGTGCCCTGACCAGGAATCAAACCCACTAACTTTGTGTTTTGGGACGACAACCAACCAGTGAATGCATAAGTAGAACAACAGGTTGATATTTCTCTCTCTCTCCTCTCTCAAAATCAATTGTAAAAATATCTGAATGTATTTAATGCCATTGAACTATACACTCACAAATAGTTAAAAGGATAAATATTATGTGCATATATCTTACCACAGTAAAAAAAAAAAAAAAGCATAATACAAGTGTTTAAAGTATTGAAAGAAATTTCTTTTTTACAGTCAGTGAGTCCACAGAGAATGGGAAAAGGTAAAGAGTTGAGAGACACCTGTGAGCACCTTAACTGCCTAGAACAGCCGTGGGCAAACTACGGCCTGCGGGCCGGATCTGGCTGTTCTATCCGGTTCTCTTGCTCTCCCCTCCGCTCCTTTACTTTGAATTTATATTAGTTCACACAAACACTCCATCCATGCTTTTGTTCCGGCCCTCCGGTCCAGTTTAAGAACCCATTGTGGCCCTCGAGTCAAAAAGTTTGCCCACCCCTGGTATAGACACAAAATGGAATATTACTCAGCCGTGCAAAGGAACGAAATTTTCATCCAGAGAAGATTTCTGGAAGGAATTGCTAGTGGAATCAGTGCCTAACCAAGTAAACCTAAAAATACCATTTCCCGAGCACGGGCTGTGCGCCTCAGTGTGTGTCATGCATGCTTGAGCCTCTCCGTGAAGCTGACCCTGAGAGATGCGGAAACGCTTCAATACTGACGTGTGTCCCCAAGGCCCCCAGGTGTGTGTGCAGCGGCCAAGTCTCCAGGCCACGTGCCTCGTTCACCCCCTCCCCAGAAGACAAGCCTCTGATGTAAGGGCTGCTCTGGAGCAGCCTACGGGCTTGGGACCTGAAAATTGTGGCAACGGGAGAAAGCCAAGTGCAGAGGACCACACCAGGGCGAGTTCTGCTCTCCTGATCTTTGCGGCTGTCAAGCTCTGTTGGTTTCTGAAAATACTCGTGTTGAGTTACATCCTAGCCCCATAGCTGGGGGCATTGCGGCCTTTCTCATCTTTCCCTCCTCAGGCTTTTTCTAACCCCAAGTCCTCGCAAACACTCCCAGGATGCATCTGTACCAAGGACCTTCATGTATGTGTTTCCCATCGGGTACCACCATGACTGGGAGGAAAGGTTTGGGGAGCTGGGCAGTTCGGGGTTGGAACTCCGCTTCCCTGCATACCATGAGTGTGTGCTGATTCAGTCTGCAAGCTCCCATTGGGTTCTTCACCCGCGGAAGGGGCCTAGTTTTCTCGCAGGGTTTTTGTGGGGGTGGTGGTGTTGGATCACAGTGGTGTTTCCCACACGTGGAATGCAGCCATTGCTGTTGTGTGTTGGTTCCGGGGGAAAGGGAGAAGGATCAGAGCAGGCGTGATTTTTTAAAATATATTTTTATTGATTTCAGAGAGGAAGGGGGAGGGAGAGAGAGATAGAAACATCAATGATGGGAGAGAATCATTGATTGTCTGCCTCTTGCACACCCCTATTGGGGATCAAGCCCACAACCGAGGCATGTGCCCTTGACCAGAATCAAACCCGGGACCCTTCAGTCTTCAGGCTGACGCTCTATCCACTGAGTCAAACCAGCTAGGGCGAGCATGCGTGATTTTATCAAACGTCACATGACTGACCACTGACCAGTGCCTTCGATTTTATCAACAGGAAAGTCTATTCAAAGCTAGCCTCTGATGCCTCTCCATCATGACTAACTGCCTTTATACCAAAGAAATAGTAGGTTTCAGGCTCAGAAGCTTGACAAGCAACAGTGTATAGTTGAAATATTGTTGCCTTGGCCAGTATTTCTCAATGGTTGGAACCTCCGCCTACACACCGAAGGGTCGAGGGTTCAATTCCCAGTCACGGGCACGTAGCTGGGTTGCAGAATTGATCCCCAGCCCCTGTCGTGGGGCACATGAAGGAGGCAACCAATCTGTGTGTTTCTCTCACATCGATGTTCCTCTCAATCTCTCTCCCTCCCTCCCTTCCATTCTGAAAATCAATGGAAACAATATCCTCGGATGATTAACAAAAAATATGTATCGTAACATTGTTTCTTTGTCATTGTATTGACTTCATAGTTACCTTCTATTTGACACCAGGTGTTTATTCATGCTACTGATATAAAGTTTCTATCTTAAACGTTTTCATTTAAACAAAATATCTGAGTCAATAAGAAAACCATGAGACATTCAGCAAAAATCATAAAGTTGGAGCAAATCTGATTGCGATTTAGAAAGCACAGGTTTAGGGGTAGTGTGTGTGTCTTGGCAAGATTTTTTACAAAATATATGTTTATTGATTTCAGAGAAGAGAGGGAGAGAGAGATAAAAACATCAATGATGAGAGAGAATCAATGATCGGCTGTCTCCTGTATGCCCCCTACTGGGGATCGAGCCCGCAATCCGGGCATGTGCCCTTGACCGGAATCGAACCTGGGACCCTTCAGTCCACAGGCCAACGCTCTATCCATTGAGCCAAACCAGCTAGGGCTTGGCAAGATTTTTAATACATCACATGCACTCAGTAAACCACAGTTGATGTTATAATCTCTCTTTCCACCCCCGATTCAAACCTCTCACCAATTATATTATTCTCTATGGCCCCATGCCCCAACCCGCCCCGCTAGACTTACTGAGACGGAGGAGAGGAAGCAGTTTATGAATCATAGTGTCACATCAGCTTGTCCTGGAGTCCTGCACCGTCCACAGAAGCATGAAAAGCTGGGATGGTCACAGATCACCCCTGAGTGCAGAGTGTGGGCAGTTATGACCTTTCTTTGACTTCTCACTTTCCTCCTCCACAGCCAGTTTCTGGAAGCGTGTTGTGCCATCGATTGCAACGTGTCCCTCCCAGCTGATCTTCAAGAACTTCTCTGTCTCCGTCAGATTTCAGGCACCAAGCAGGCAATCTCCCAGATGCCTAAGACTGGAGCCTGCAGAGTTCTATGGAGGAGATAACCCTACTAACTGGTTTGGCTCAGTGGATAGAGCATAGGCCTGCGGACTGAAAGGTCCCAGGTTCAATTCCGGTCAAGGGCATGTACCTTGGTTGCGGGCACATCTCCAGTGGGGAGTGTGCAGGAGGCAGCTGATCGATGTTTCTCCCTCATCGATGTTTCTAACTCTTCTACCCATCTCCCTTCTTCTCTGTAAAAAATCAGTAAATTTAAAAATAAAAAAAAAGAATTCTGTGGAGGAGATGAAGGTACTTTGCTCAAAAATTGTGGAAATCCTGGGCAAACCTTCAGGTTGCTGGACATTGTGCACAGGCTCAGAACTAAGGTCTTGGGCCAGATTGTTCTCACTAACTGGCAGGCAGGTTCCGTTGCTACAGAAGACTTTCAGAACCCCCTGGCAATGCAGTGAGTCTACGGGGCAGTGCAGGTAAAGGATACACCCAACAGCGACCTATACGGCATAAGCGGGGGATAGCCCTGGCCGGTGTGTGGCTCAATTGGGCATCATTCCATGCACTGAAAGGTTGCTGGCTCAATTCCTGGTCAGGGCACTGCCCAGGTTCTGGGCTTGATCCCCAGTAGGGGGTGCGCAGGAGGCAGCTGATCAATGATTCTCATCATTGATGTTGCTATCCCTCTCCTTTCCTCTCTCTGAAATCAACAAAAAAACAACAACACACATTTAAAAACATAAAAAATCAAATCATCTTTGACTCCTGGGAATTGTATGTGTGTGACTCACAGGCTCTCAGACAATGGCTCCCACCGAAATGAAATAACCAGAAGGTATGAAACCACAAGCATTTCTTTTCTCTTCCTCTCCGTCCGCTTACCACACCTTCTCACTGCTTTTTGTCTCTAGGTCAGGAAATATTTGTGCCCCCGCCACTTAGAAGAGTAAATCCCAGGTTACCTATTTTGAATGATTTCCAGCTTCACCGTACAGGTGATTTAGTGTGCTTCCGGCCCATTATGTTTGGTAAAATTCCTTTGGGCCTCATTGCCTGGAGATAGGTAAACTGAGGCACAGCAAGGCCGGGTCCCTTGCGCAAAGACAGAAGTGGGAGAGACAGGTGCAAGAAGTGGAACCCAGCTCAGTCTCAGAAGCTGTTCACTTCCTGTTCCACGAAATCATCTGAAGGTGATTCTCACCCCCCAGCGGTGAAGTGTTTCCTTGTCGCGGCACGGTGCTGTGGAAGCTGCACAGAGGGTCTGAGTGAGCACATGCATTCTCTCTTGCTGTGTTACTATATTACCACAATCGAAGTGGCGTCAGCAACACACCCGTTATTCTCTCTGAGGGCCAGGAAAACGGGCACAACCTATCAGGATCCTCCAGCTGCAATCACCGTGTCAACCAGGGCTGGGGTCTAATCTGAAAGCCGGACTGGAGAAGGACCCACTTCTGAGCCGCAGTGCAATTCCAACACGTGCCACCTGGAGTTAGCACAGCCCTCACAGGTTAGGGGCTCAGTGCCCACAAGTCTGCCCCTCACTTCAGACACCAGCTGCAGGCTCAGGCGTTCCCCGGGCACCTGCACTTCTGACCAACAGCCAAACATGGTGGCGGTTCCCACTACTACCTCCGCTCAGATTCAGTAATTTCCTAGAGCCACTCGAGGAATTCAAGGAAGTGCTACACTTAGGGTTACAATTTTATTATATGAAGAATACAAATCAGTACCAGCAGCGAAACTTGCTGTATCTTCAGGATGTGTCCACCCTCCAAGCACATGATGGTGTGTCACCAACCGGAAGCTTTCCAGTCTCCGTGTCCAGCATCTTCGTTGGGATGCCATCACACAGGGTGGCTGATTGGATTACTGCCCACGTGACTGAGTCCGTCCCCAGCCTCCCTGTCGTCCCCAGAGGACCGGCTGATAGCACCTGGCTCCGGTCCCCAACCTTCTGATCGCATACTTGGTCTTTCCGGCAGTGACAGAACCCCCGTCCTGAGTCCTCTCTCAGCATATCACTCTATGTCAATGATCTCTCTCACTTAAAAAAAAAAATTACTTTCTTAGAAGGAGGAAGCAAGTCTGAAGTGGAGATTGAGGGAAGGTGGAAAGGTATCCTCATTTGCCTAGTCCCCCAAGGGCCCTCTGCCCCATCGTCCACCCCCTTGTCGGAGGTTCTTCCTGGTGCCAGGTCTTCTCCTGCTACATCTTGAGGGCCGAGTACACGCACGTTTCCGGGGGCTGCGGCACCTGCCTGGAGGGGCCCTCGCTCAGGGCCCTGGTGTTCAGCTCGACGTACGTCACTCCCTGAGGTTCTTCAGCTCCTGACACCTGCGATCCTTCATCCTGAAGGGAAGCGAGAGAAGAGGGCCAAGTCGTCCAGGGAGGAGTACTTACTTCATGGTGAGGACTGGGCAGTCATGGTTAGCAGGGTGGTAGACAGCTTTCCAGGGTCCCTCCCCAGAGCCTCCTACTCTTCAAGCCTTTGTGAGGTCCCCCCTCTTTTTTTTTTTCTTTTTAATCCTCACCCAAGGATGTTTTTACTGATTTTTAGAGAGGAAGGGAGAGAGAAAAACATGGATGTGAGCTAGAAACATGGATCCAGTTGCCTCCTGTATGAGCCCCAACCAGGGATCAAACCTGCGACCTAGGTATGTACCCTGACCAGGAATCGAACCCGGACCCCTTCGGTGTACTAGATGATGCTCCAAAAAAGCCACTGGCCCAGGCAGGTCCCCTCCCCTCTTGAGGGTTAGCCGGACCTAGTGTCCTACATCTATCAAAGGAATGCAGGAAAAAAAAAAAAAGTACACCCAAATGACGGGATGTTATGGCAAAGATGAGCGAAGGAAGGACTGTGCCTTCTCTCATGCCCACTTCTCTGCTGTCCCTGGCTGTCCCAGGCTCGCTCATGCTGATGAAGCCAGCTTCCACGTGAGGAGCTGCCCTACGGAGAGCCCCCACGGCCAGCGTGGCCTCTGGCCAACAGCCAGCAAGGAAGTGAATCCTGGCAACAACCACCTGGGTGAGCGTGAAAGCACAACCTCTCCTGGCGAAGCCCCCATTCAGCCCTGGCCTCACAGCTCTGTGACCCCGAGGGAGACCCGGCTCAGCCGCTCCAGGTCCTCGCCACAGGGAGGTGGATCGATGGTGCTTTAAGCCGGTACGTTCAGGGATGACTGTTACGTAGCAATAGATCATTTATACAAACAGTTACCAAAATGAGTGTTAGTAGGAAACCCTCAGGATCGTAAATCCATAGGGACAGAGCAGGTTAGTTACTGCCAGGGGCTGGGGAGGGGAGGAGGGAATGAGGCGTGAATGCCCCAAGGGCATGGGGGTCCTTTGGGGGAAAATGTCTGGAACTAGATAATGGTGATGTGGCACAACATTGCGAGCTTACCAAATGTCGCTGAATCGTACACGTTACAACAGTGAATTTTCTGTTATGTGCATTTTGACAGTTTTTTAAAAATTGAATTATAAAGGGGAAAAAAATAAGGGTTACTTCTAATATTGCTACTGATAACTGATGCAGGGTCTGCTCTGTGGAGTAGTGTGGCAAGTGCTTTACACAGGGATCTTACCATATTTTCATCCAGAGGTGGCATTAGCCCTGGCTGGTTTGGCTCAGTGAGTAGAGCATCAGCCCACAGACTGAAGGGTCCTGGGTTCAATCCCTGTCAAGGGCATGTACCTGGGTTGCAGGTTCACCCCCACACTGTGAGCTCATTTAACCATCCCGTTAATCCTGTGAGGAAGTGCACCTCATTTAGGGACTGGGAAGTGTCCTCCCAAAGGCATCATGGGATGAGGGTCCGTCCCATGGCCAGAGTCGCATAGATGAGTTCAGACCCGGTTCTCCTGGAATGTAGAGGAAGGGCTGGGGCAGATGAGAGCAAAGGCCCAGACCGTTGACAAAACTAAAGGGGGTGGCGATGGAGAGCCTGGACTGAGCGAGGGGCTGATGGGAAACTCACCAGGGCAGGAGAGCAGCTCTTCATAGCTGGAGACACATCTGGAAGGGAGAAGATTCTACCATTTGTTCACTTCCAGTTCCAGGGTTCATGTCTACACACACATGCGCACAGCTACACATGTACTAGTATACTCACATAATGCACATGTGTGCACACACTAATGCAGGTATGCATGCAATATTCACATATACACACTCATACTTATATGCACACAAATATCCAATCTACTCGTGCACAAACAACATACAAACCACACAGATACACACATGCATACTCACACAAAGAGTGCACACATTGTACTCGTTCTGAATGTGTACATGTATGTGTTCACGTGAATATGTACCCAGTTACATGTGCAGACACGTGCACACAGCAACCATGTGTGCACACACCACATGCCTGCATCCCATACTCCTATACACATTTACAAACAGAACACACGGACCACCCCCCACCACCATTTTCTTTCCCGGGTTGATTACCTGTCACCACTTCTTCAGCTTTCTTAGAAGAATGGGAGCTGATAGAGAGAAACAGTTAAGTATTGGAGATCAAGGAAGCTGAGGGGAGAAATCAAGATCCTGTGTGGGAGGAGGTGAGACGCAAAGAAAGTCACCCGTCTCTCCACCTCCTCCCAGCTCAGACGCTCCCCCCCCCCCCCCCCGCCCCCGCCAAGGTCTCCAAGTCCTCACATGCTCAGGAAGGTCTTGAGAGCCAAGGAGAAGGAGGTGGTTGGGGACAGCACGGCCATGAGGAAAGAAGCCAAGGAAAGGCCATTGAGTGAGAAGTGGAGGGTGGTAGTAAGGAGAGAGAACATGGAGATTCGGGGTGGTCGTGGGAGCTGGTCTGAGGCACATAAAAGGTTGAAGTCACAAAGAAGAAGTAGCCCAGGGAGCGAGGGAGGACCAGTGACGTGCTGGCTGATGGGATTTGAGTGGCCTACCTTTTGGTCATCTTTTTAGGAGCTGCCCCTGGGGATGAAAAAAGAGAGAGAAGGGGAGGATGAACCCTGTGGTGGTAGCTTTGTCGTTAAGTTTCCCCCACTGCCCCCGGAAGACTCAGCCACTGTTCTGACTCACCACAGCAGGTGTATTTGCAGATGAGGAAGGCTGCGAGGAGGAAGAGCAGGGGTAAGATGACAGTGAGGATGATTTCAGTGGTCCCTGTGAGGGGAGAGCAGGGGAGAGGCCCAGTTGGTTTCCCGAGACCTGCTCTGATGCCTAACTATGTCTACCATTGATTGTGTTCCTGGGACATGC
Source organism: Plecotus auritus (assembly GCF_963455305.1). Lineage (NCBI taxonomy): Eukaryota > Metazoa > Chordata > Mammalia > Chiroptera > Vespertilionidae > Plecotus > Plecotus auritus. The sequence continues at coordinate 5,522,925 of NC_137785.1, read as the reverse complement.
TGGGAACTCGCTACACCTCTCTCATACTCACAAGTATCCCGGAAGAGAGAAAGAATGATGCCCATTTTACAGAGGCACAACTGAGGGTCGGAGAGCTGAAAGGTTTCCAAAGGCACCCAACTACTGAGTACCCACAGCTGGGACTCCAACCCCACCCACCTCGAAAGACGTTGCATTGAACCACAATCTTCTGGCATCACCAGAATATAGAGGAGCATCCACGAGGACGTTCCCAGCAATAGAGAGCTCTCTGGGGGCCTCATCCCGTGTTTGAAGGACTCTGTATCTCAGGAGGGTCTCTTCTCTTACCTAGTGTCACTCCTGCTCTCTTGGGAGACTCCGTTTCACCTAGAAGACAGAACTCAAGTAGCAGAACAACCATCGCAGTATACCATTGGTGTGTAATTTTTAGAAGTCTATATCGCAGAGGTGTACCTATAATGTAAGCGTATTAAAAACATGCGCACAGCCGAAACCGGTTTGGCTCAGTGGATAGAGCGTCAGCCTGTGGACTGAAGGGTCCCAGGTTCGATTCCGGTCAAGGGCATGTACCTTGGTTGCGGGCACATCCCCAGTGGGGGGTGTGCAGGAGGCGGCTGATCAATGTTTCTCTCTCATCGATGTTTCTAACTCTCTATCCCTCTCCCTTCCTCTCTGTAAAAAATCAATAAAATATATTAAAAAAAAATAAAAATAAATAAAATATATTTAAAAAAAAACATGCACACAAATGGTAACACCAAGGTCAGGGTGGACGTTTCCACTGGAGGGGGCGAGATCACAGGCATGGTGTGGGGAGGAAAAGAGGACTTCATTTGTGGGAAGAAAGCAACTTGTAGCAAATATGACTAAATGGGACAAGTGTCATTCTGGGTGGTGATGCATGACTATCTGTTATCTTATTATTTCTATTCTGTTAGGTAATATTTTTCAAATTTCCAAAAGGAAACAAATATATATAGTATATTATTATATATAGGATATATGGTATATATTACAATAATTATAATTGAGATAATCTCTCTGTATGTGTACACTGATTGGCCAGATTATTATGATCTCTGAACACATAATAATCTGGCCACTCAGTGTACTTCTCTTGAGTACCTCATTTATTTGATATCAAAGATACTATAAATCGTGCACCTGATCAACTTTCCCCTTTGCACTGGCTGATAGAAAGCTCAGGGCAAATAGATGGTTGATCTCCAGCAGAAGTCTAGAATACTTTTGGTACCCATTTGAGATACAAATATACTGAGTTGACGGATTATTATGCATTCAGAGATCATCATAATCTGGCCACTCAGTGTATATGTACATATAATATATATAATAGCCCTGGCCAGTTAGCTCAGTTGGTTAAAGCACATCCCAATATGCCAAGGTTGTGGGTTTAGTCCCCAGTCAGGGCACATATAAGAATCAACCAGTGAATGCATGAGTGAGTGAAACAACAAATCAATGTTGCACTCTCTCCTTTCCTCTCTCAAATCAATAAATAAATTTTAAAAATTTTAACCATATATATACATATATATATATAAAACCCTAATATATATATATATATATATATATATATATATATATGGTGCAATTCAGCTGACCAACGGGCGCCAGACACTGGGCTCATGGCTGGCGAGCGCAGCTGCAGCAGGAGCCTCTCCTGACGCCGACACCACCACAGCAGCAGCCCTACCAGGGAGCAGCAGGCACAATGGGGCCAGGATGAGCAGAGCAGAGCAGCACGGCGCCCAGCCTGGGCTCAGGCTCCTCCCCGGGCTGCCTGCCACTTCACACACTATGACATCCCCTGAGGGGTCCCAGATTGTGAGAGGGTGCAGGCCAGGCTGAGGGACCCCACTGGTGCATGAATTTGTGCACTGGGCCTCTATATATGACACATGTTAATTGGTAATATTTCTCTGGAGAACCCAGGATAACACAGCTGGACAGAATTCTCTTACATCAGATGCAGCTGTGGTTCCAGGACAAACGGAGTCTCTCGCCCATTTTCTATCGTGCTTCTGAGGACAAAATAGTAAGAACCCAACCTAGTGTGTTTTGATTGCCTCCTCACATACCCAACATTTCTTCTTCCCCACAGCCACATGGCTGTTCTGTAACCCAACCACGGAGAGGTTAGAACAGAGGAAGCGTGGGCTTGGTTTTTTATCGATGAGCAAACCAAAGCTCCAAGAGGTTACTTGAGCTGCACCAGGTCACACCTGTGAGTAGCGGAGTGTGGCTGGAGCCACATTCCGACGTTGCTAGCTCTGCGTATGTGACACTCTTCGTTGCTTCATCATCCACGGTTGTGGTGTCCATGCCGTGGGTGCCTTGGAGTTGACAAAATAGAAGAAAATGGACCTGAGATCCCGGGAGCGCCCCTCCTTCAGTTCGTGCTTCCAAAGGAGTGGCCACAGGAAGCTCACCGTTTCCTCGCGACCTTCCTCGCGACCGTCCCACCACACATTTCCTCTCTTCCCCACGCTCCCGCCTCAGGGCCTTCACTTCTCTACCTCACCAGGCTTAGCTTCCTTCTCAGAGCACCGCCAGGAAGCGGGGTGCTAGTCATCATAACTCCTCCTGTGCACTCAGCCCTCCCCACCTGCTGTGCCCCGCTTTCTGCAGAGCCAGAGGCGGCATTGAAGTCGCTCAAGTTCAGAAGGAATGAATAACTGAGAAACTGTGGAGACAGATCGAACTTCGGAAGAAGGGAGAGAAACACACAAGTGACCTTAAAGACGGATGGTGCCAATTTAGGTGACAAATATTTCCTGAACAGCCACTGGTTTGGGACACACATTTTAAGAAATGAGAGGCTCCAGGGACCGGAGGAGAGTATGTTGTTGTCCCCAAAGTCCCTGCCAAGAACATAGGTATCTCACTGGAAACTATAGACGATGGGTTTACAGCAGGATTTCTCAACTTTTGCACTGTTGACATGTGGGACTGGATAATTCTTTATAGGGAGGGGGTCCTGTGCATCGTAAGGTACTTTACAGCATCTCTGGTCTCTGCCTCCTAGATGCCCCAGTTGTGACCTCCAAAAATGTCACCAGACATTGCCCTGTGTCACTGGGTTGAGAACCAATAGTCTACGGAAAACGAGGGATGAGGTTAAGGTCAGTTTCCTTTCTTCTCTTCTGTCGAGATTACTGTCACCCACCTTGCTCGGCCTCCCGCCTGGGCCAATCAGGTGACCCTCACATCTCCACAAGTTCAACGTGCTGGTGGGGAAGCAGGTCAGGGTTCTGGTCCCACAACAGCTGCGTAAAACTCAGGGGCTTATGAAAGGCCCTGGGGAAACCCCAAGGGGAACCCTTGGCCTGTTTCAGTAATATACCCCTGCACCTGCCCCCAGTCTTCTCCCCTCCAAGCACACCCCCACCGACATCCTCCTCTTCCCTCAGTGTGACCCCTGGTGACACTTTTCAGGACTTGGGCAGCAGCTGGAAGGTGTAGGTTGAGCTTGACAACAGCTGCCTCAGCCATTCCAGGTCGCCTTTTATATCGGCATCTGCATGTCAGACGCAGCAATAGTTATGAGCATCGAGTAAGACACTCACAAGGTTCCTCATATGCCAGAATAAATGCAGGAATTGAAAAAACGATTACAGTTGTTGAATAACCAAAAGTATTTAAAAGTTCCTCCTCCTGTGGAGAGCAGACCCAACGTATTATGTCTTTCTTCCCATTTTGCTTCTTTAATTTCAGAGAGGAAGCGAGAGGGAGAGAGATAGAAACATCAGTGATGAGAGAGAATCATTGATCGGCTGCCTCCTGCATGATCCCACTAGGATCAAGCCCACAACCCAGGCAGGTGCCCTGACCAGGAATCCAACCATGACCTCCTGGTTCATAAGTTGACGCTCAACCACGGAGCCACGCTGGATGGGATTTCCTCTCTGTTTTGTCACCCCTTTTGGAAAAGACCATCTCATCTGTGCTTAAGCTTGTCACATACGATTGAACTGAGTTAAAGAGACAGTCACTCACCTCTGACCTTTGTAGAACCTGGAAGACCTTAAACATCATATAATTTCCCACCGATCTTCCTAATTAATAGTAATGATGAGAACATTTACCATTATTATGAGAGGGAGACACATGTTCTCTGGCCTCCTGTTTTCTGGGAAGTCTTTCATTAGGAAAGTATTCCACCGAAACCGGTTTGGCTCAGTGGATAGAGCGTCGGCCTGTGGACTGAGGGGTCCCGGGTTCGATTCCGGTCAAGGGCATGTACCTTGGTTGCGGGAACATCCCCGGTGGGAGCTGTGCAGGAGGCAACTGATCGATGTTTCTCTCTCTCATCGATGTTTCTAGCTCTCTGTCCCTCTCCCTTCCTCTCTGTGAAATATCAATAAAATATATTAAAAAAAAAAAAAAGGAAAGTATTCCTTAATAAGACTCAGAATTCAGAGGAAGAAGTTTTGGATGTTCATGATGTTAATAACAGCCAATATTGGTATGGCATTTGCTATGGAAAGCATTCAGGTAAAATGACTCATCAGAGTCTGGCCATGAGTCCATCATGTTAGGTGCTACTGTCAACCCCATTTAACAGATGAGAAGACAGAGACAGGCTAAGTAATCTGGGAAAATGGGTTATTCGTTAATAGGCCCCAACTAAAACCCAAATGGTTATTATAATTATTTGCAAAACAAAACTCCCTTCACACCATTCCCAACCATGGGGCCATTTACCCAGGTGATGTGTGCTCGTTTCAAATGGTTCTGGTTGTTTGAATGTTTCCCCCCCAAATATCTATCCCTGGAAGGAACATTGACTATCTTTCCTATTGGCCTAGAAAACAGATGGGGGTAAATGGACCATAGAGCAGGAAAGGTGTCCCAACAACCAGGATTTGCTGCCTCACCTTGGGCTCCAGGGCCCCAACATGGGGTAGAGAGAACAGTTCTCCCTTTTGTCACTAGTCTCCACACCAGCATTAGTGCCCTGAGTTTCCTCCTATGGCTAGGGGTCTGTGACTCTGTGGCAAGCACCTTTGCTGAGCACAAGTCCCCCTCGTTAGATGCTCCAGTCCATCAGGCTACCATAACCACATACCTCAGGCTAGGCAACTTATAAACATCAGGCATTGTCCAATCACAGTGCTGGAGGTTGGAAGTCAGAGGTCAGGGTGACTTCCGGGAGGCAGACTTTATCTGTCCTCACATGGCACAATTGGACAGGGAGCTAGCTCTCTGGGGGGTCTCTTCTATAAGGGCACTAATACCATTCACGAGGGCTCCATCCTCATGACCTGAGCACCTCCCAGAGGCCGTACCTCCAAATACCATCACATTGGGGCACTAGGATTTCAACACATGGATGTGGGGAGACACAGACATTCAGATCATAGCACCCGAGAATAGCACCCTTCTTTCTCTTTGGAACTGCTCATCCCCCCCTGGATGGAGTGGGGGTTTTTCCTGCCTCACCCTCCAGTGAGCGCGTCCCCACGGTTGAGCCAGAGGCTGAACTGACCAGGACCATTCACAGTCCCTCCCCAGCTCTTCGAATGGGCTCTGGGACAGAGGGTCCGTCCCCTCTCCAAGGATAGAACTTGGGAGCTACAGAACTCATTTCTTGAAAGCCATGCTCTCTGCCCAACAGAGGAAGCTAGTCCAGATTCAAAGAGTGAGACCGACACAGTAGGAACACACGTGTCAGGAAAAGAATCAGGCAGAATGTCAGTCTTTGCTTCTGGTTCCTGAAGCCCACGCATCTCCCATAATTCACTAGTTCATTATCCTGTGGTTTCCAACCAGGTGTGATGTGGCCTCCCAGGGAGCATCTGGCAATGTCTAGAGACATTTTGGTTGTCACAAGTGGCAAGGGAGACATGTAGTGGGTAGGGCCCCAAAGAATTATCCAGCTCAATAAATATGTCAGCAGTGCCAGGTCGGACACTGAATGATCCCATTAATTCTGTGGTCCATGTATTAGCCTCCCCTGCCACACTTTTTCTAGGCTACTTCCAAGTAGATTTTTGTCACTTTGCAATGAAGTGGGTTTTTTTTGTTCTTGTTGTTAATCTTCACCTGAGGATATTTTTCCATTGATTTTTAAAGAAAGTGGAAGGGAGGGAGGAGAGAAACATCGATGTGAGAGAGAGACATCGATTGGTTGCCTCCCGCACGCACCCTGACCAGGGCCAGGGATTGAACCTGCAAGCGAGGTACATGCTCTTGACTGGAATCAAACTCGGGACCCTTCAGTCTGCGGGCCCACGCTCTATCCTCTGAGCCAAACCGGCTAGGGCAGTGGTCGGCAAACTGCGGCTTGCGAGCCACATGCGGCTCTTTGGCCCCTTGAGTTTTTAGCAAAGGCCAGCTTAGGAGTACCCTAATTAAGTTAATAATGTACCTACCTATATAGTTTAAGGTTAAAAAATTTGGCTCTCAAAAGAAATTTCAGTCATTGTACTGTTGATATTTGGCTCTGTTGACTAACAAGTTTGCCAACCACTGGGCTAGGGCAAAAATACAAATACTGTATGATTCCACTTATATGAGGTGTTCATACTAGTCAAATTCATAGAGACAGGAAGTAGAATGTGGGTGCCAGGGACTGAGGGAGGGAGACTGGGGAGGAGTTGTTTAATGGGGACAGAGTTTCAGTTTTGATTGGTGTGTGGTGGGGGGCGCAATCGGGCGTGGGGCTGCAGGCGGATGGCAGGCCAGCCCCACCCCCTGGTCAAACTTCTGGTCGAATTCCTGGTTGAGGGGACAATTTGCATATTAGCCTTTTATTATATAGGATAGCCAAAATATGGAAACAACCTAGGTGTTCATCAATATATGAATGGATAAAGCGGATGCAGAAATGTACGTGTGTGTGTGCGCATGCACGTGCACAGTGGATTATTATTCAACCATGAAAAAGATTGGAATCCTGCCACTTGTAACAACATGAATAGACCTAGGTGGTATTATGCTAAGTGAAATAAGTCAGAGAAAGACAAACACCATATCATTTCACTTATGTGTGAACTAAACAAAGGAACAAACTAAACAAACACACAGACTCATAAGATACAGAAACACTGATAGTTGTCAGAGGGTTGGGTGATGGGAGTATGGGCAAAAGGGTGAAGGGGATTAAGAGGTGCAAACTTGTAGTTATCATATAAGTAAGTCATGGGGATGTAAAGTACAGCATAGGAAATACAGCCAATAATCCTATATAATAAAAGGCTAATATGCAAATTGTCCCCTCGGGAGTTCGACCGCCCGCTATGACGTGCACAGACCACCAGGGGGTGGTGCAGAACGAAAGAAGACCCTGGCCGGCGGCCAGCAGCCGGCAGCCGTGGGAAGGAAGGCCCCGATTGGCCCTGATTGCCAGCCAGGCCTAGGGACCCTACCCATGCACAAATTTCGTGCACCAGGCCTCTAGTATCATAGTAACTGTGTATGGTGACAGATGAATAGTGGACTTTCTGTGGTGATCACTTTGTAAGGCATATAAATGTGAAATCACCCTGTGTTGTACACTTGAAACTAATATATTGTATATCAAGTATACTTTAATTTAAAAGAGCTTTACAGCAGTAGCCAGTTGGCAGGTGGTTAGAGCATCAGCCCGAGGACTAAAGGTCCCAGGTTTGATTCCAGTCAAGAGCAAGTACCTCGGTTGCAGGCTCAATCCCCGGCCCTGCCTGGTCGGAGTGTGTGCTGGAGGCAACCAATCAATGTGTCTCTCACATCGATGTTTCTCTCTCTGTGTTCCCCTCTGCCTTCCACTCACTCTAAAAATCAATGGAGGAAAATATCCTTGGGTGAGGCTTAACAAAAAAAAAACTTTTTAAATAAAAATAAAAGAGCTTGCCGAAACTGGTTTGGCTCAGTGCATAGAGCGTCAGCCTGCGGACTGAAAGGTCCCGGGTTCGATTCCGGTCAAGGTCATGTACCTTGGTTGCGGGCACATCCCCAGTGGGAGGTGTGCAGGAGGCAGCTGATTGATGTTTCTCTCTCATCGATATTTCTAGCTCTCTATCCCTCTCCCTTCCTCTCTGTAAAATATCAATAAAATCTATTTAAAAAATAAAAATAAAAGAGCTTTACATTCCAGAATTTTTAAAAGTGGTTAAAATGGTAACTTTCATATTATGCATTTTTACCACAATTTTTTTAAAAAATCATCCCTTTAAAGAACAGTCCAGGCAGGAAAAGAAAACTTCCACTTGGCTGAGCTAAAAGGCATGAATGGTAAATAATGAAAATGAAACGCATCTTTCTGGAGGCCCCTGAGTATGTCTGGGAAAGGTATTTCCCAGGCCCTTTCCTATTCTCCCTCCTCCTCTACCTTCTTTCTAGAACCTTCTACTGTATAACTCTAGGCGGTGTCATGCACACTTCAGTCTAAATGAGTGGTGCCCTGCCGGGCAGGGACTTTGTGGTTAGATCTTGTTTTCCTGGTGGGGCCGGGTATCACAGACCCCCCCAGCCTCCTGTCTTGTCATTCTCCACCACGCACACTCCCTCTGTTAGCGGAAGATCCTGTCCATTCCTCCACAGGATCCTGGCCCTGACTTCCTTTCCCCCACGTGACTTTCCCAAGCTCCAGAGGCCTGTAGGGACGGAGCCTCGCTCCGATGTACTCCAGGCGGCAGAACGTTCGCTGGCAGATAACCTAGCCATCGTCCCCCTGATGGTCAAAACCTTACCTGTCACCGAGATGGCGAGCTGATCACTGGGCTCTGAGGCGCGGAAAGGAGCCCCTGTTTGGAAGTACACACAGCTGTAGTTCCCAGTGTCACTGCCTGTCACACGGGGAAGGGAGAAGTCTGTCTCCATTCTTATTGGACCCTGGACCTTTATGGGTATTGACGTTCCTTCCTTCAGTAGAGCAAACGTGTGAGATTCGATCACATGCCTGGGCTGCTGGCACTGCAGACTCACGGTTTCTCCTGCAGTCACCTCACCCCTTTGGTGGGCGTGGAGGGAAGGTTTAGGTAATTCTCCTGCAAGAGAAGGAAGCTCAGAAGCCATGGGCAGAAGCCTTGGGTCCCTGTCAGGCTTGTTGTCCCGGCAGGTTCCCAGGGAGTGTGGGAAGTGACAGACACCTGACCTCACCCTCTTTCTGCTCCGACTCCGGGAAGGAGATGTCCCCCCTACAAGCCCTGGATGAAGGCAGGGTCCTCAGCTCTGTTCCTGTCCTTCCCCATCTCACCTCCCCATCTACACTGGAGGTGAGACCCCTGCTCCACTCTCATTCTCTGGATCCTCCCTCATCCCTGTCCCAGGGAGATGGTGTGTCAATCTGAGCACCCGTCCTCACCTGTCACCAGTAGGAGAAGGACATCACTGGGCGGTGACCTTCTTTGGGGGCTCCCACTTCTGTAATACTCACAGGTGTACTCTCCAGCGTCACTGGTTTTTAGGTCAGGGAGGTGAAACTCTGCCAGGCCCTCTGGGGAATCAGGAGATGGCCAGGACTCCAAAGGAGCATTGTTCTTTCTGAGAGCAAACTTGATGTCCCTGAAGTCTACCTCCCCAGTAGGAGTGGAGCATCGCAGTGTCAGATGACTGTTGGCAGGAAGCACCCAGCTGGGCCAGGCACGGATGGAGGGCCTGGGAAGTGATGCTGGAAGGAAGCAGAGTCCAGAGCTGGATTAGATTTACTCACCTGCTCTTCTGAAGAAAGAGAAGGGTGAGGGGAATTTGGAGTGAAGGAGAAGTAAGGTTTTACTTCAGAAACACTCACCATTTCTTCTTAGGTCTAGGCCAGCACACAGCCCTGCAAAGGAATCGTCCATGAGACAGAAGCTCCTATGTGGAACCCACATCATCACCCTGACCTGGTCCCTGAGGGACTACCCAGGACTTTTGCTGCGAATGGACCCCTCATCACCCTATTCCCCATCAGTTCCAATTCCCTCCCCGAGAACCCAACTGGCATCACAGTCTATTCGCAGCTTCTGTTAGTGGCCTAGGGCTGGTCTAACAAATTACACAGAGTCTGGCTTATCACAACAGTGTCTCATCCTGCCATTCGGTCCGTGTGAGAAATCCAGCATCGTGGTCTCACTGGCCAAAATCAAGATGTCAGCAGGATTGCATTCCTTCTGGAGGCTCGAGGGGAGAATCCATCCCTTGCCTTCCTTAGTTTCTAGACGTGCTTGCATTGGCTTGTGGCCTCTTCCCCCATCTTCTTTTATTTTTATTTTTTATTTTTATTTTTATTTTTATTCTCACCTGAGGATATTTTTCCATTGATTTTAGAGGGAAATATCCATGTGAGAGAAGCACATCAATTGGTTGCCTCCTGCATGTGCCCTGACCAGGCCCCGGGCCGAGGAGGAGCCTGCAACTGAGGTACATGCCCTTGACCAGAATCGAACCCAGAACCCTTCGATCCACAGGCCAACACTCTATCCACTGAACCAAACTGGCTAGGGTGTCTCTTCCCCCATCTTTGCACCCAGCAAAGGTTGGTCGAGTCTGACTTCCTCTTCTGCCCCGACATTGGGACCAACCAGATAATTCAGGATCCTCTCTCAGGTCAGCTGCTTAGCAACTTTGGGTCCATCTGCCACCTTAGTTCTCCTTTGCCACCAAAGGAGACATATTCACAGATTCCGGGAATCAGGACGCGGACAACTTGGGGGAGCCTACTACACAGTGTCTCTACCTTTCTCACTCGTCCCACTTCTCCTCTCACAATGCCCTCATGATGTTGGTGGCCTTTCTATTTTCCTTCAGAACTGACCCACTTCTTCCCATCATTCATCCTTTCTTATTGAATTTATTGGGGTCACATCCTATATAATGAAGAGATAATTTGCTAATTAGACCAGATGGCAAAACAACCTTCCTGAAGGACCAGTGGGCGGGGCCGTGGAGCCGTGAAGCAGCCAGGGGCACGAGGGCCGAGCGCCTTGCACAAATTTCGTGCATCGGGCCTCTAGTCTGATGATAATAAAAGGGTAATATGCTAATTAGACTGGACATCTTCCAGATGTCATTCCGGATGTCCTTTCTGACCATGCTGGGGCCTGAGGGAAGCCAGCCCGGGTCCTGGGTGCCTGCCGGCAGCCAGAGGAAGGAAGCGCGTGTCCCAGGTGCCGAAGGGAAGCTGGTCCGCAGCCTAGGGGGAGGAAGGCCTACTCTTGCATGAATTTTTGTGCATCGGGCCTCTAGTTGGTTAATAAAATTATATAGGTTTCAGGGGCACAATTTTATAATACATCGTCAGTATATCGTATTGTGTGTTCATCACCTCAAGTCAAGTCTCCTTCCACCACCACTCATTCCCCCTTTACCCTCTCCTACCTTCCCTCACCCCCGCTTCCCTCTGGCCCATCATCCATCCTTTACCTATCTTTTTTTAAAAATATATTTTATTGATTTTTTACAGAGAAGAAGGGAGAGGGATAGAGAGTTAGAAACATTGATGAGAGAGAAACATCGATCAGCTGCCTTCTACACACACTCTACTGGGGGTGTGCCCGCAACCAAGGTACATGCCCTTGACCAGAATCGAACCTGGGACCCTTGAGTCTACAGGCCGACACTCTATCCACTGAGCCAAACCAGTCAGGGCCATCCTTTGCCCATCCTCTTCTACCATATTCTGCCATGTTGTCTCTAGATTTCATGGTGGAGGAGACTAAGAGACACGACCACCTCTGAATGTCTCTATCACCCCAAGTGGTCACTGTGGTGTCTCCTGATGTGTCAACATTGTAGAGGTCAAAGGACCCCTCCCCTCCCCTGGTGCTGTCGATTCTAGACCGAGAGAGACATCAATGGTGACAAAAGCCATTTGGAAAAGACACCTCGGTTTTAATGACACCTGTTATTTCTCATGCCCTGGGGAAAGTTTCTATCTGGAGTCACTAGAACTTGCGCCCCTCGAGGGCAGAGAATATATCCTCGGTGCCTGGGACAGCGCCTAGGTTTCTGCAAAGGTTCGATAATTTCGTGTTGACTGAGTTGAAGCTTTATGAGCAGTGGGGGGAGGGTCATTTGCAAAGATTTTTGATGAACAGAAATAGCAATGATCTCCCCAAACCCCCTCTCAGCACAACACCATACCCACCCACAGCAACTGAGAGGGAGAAGGAGGTGGGGAGACCCCAAGCCTGTGGCAAGGGCACCGGCTGCTGAAGACCCGGTCCTTTGCCCTGGGGTGCTCCTTCCTGCTCTGGGAGGATACCTACGTGTCTCTGGCTCTACCCTGGGCCGTGGGTAACCTCCTTGGTGCTCCAGAGCAAATCTCGAAAATCCAAAGTCCATCTGACTCGGAGGAGTGACGCTGTGTCCCCCACCTTTCCCATCTGGTGGCTGTCCTTACAGCTCTAGACCAAACTGGCCCCAGGAAGTGTGCCTTTAGACACCAAGGTAGGTGGTCTCATTTGATTAGCTGGAACAGTGATTCTCTACAGGGGACATTGGGCCACATCCTAGCAACTTGCAAATACACAATACAGTATCGTTAACTCTAGTCACCATGCTGGTATAACAGACCCCCCAGAACTTACTCACGTTATAGCTGGAAGTTTGTACCCTTTGACCAACATCTCCCATTTCTCTCACACACTCCCAGCCCCTGGTAACCACCATTCCTCTCTTTGTATGAGTTCGGCATTTTTAGATTCCACATATGAATGAGAACATGCAGTATTTGTTCTCTTAGTCTGACTTATCTCACTTAGCATAATACCACCAAGGTCCATCCACATTGTTGCAAATGACAGAATTCCTCTTTCTCACGGCTGAACAATATTACGTTATCTAGCTACATGGCAGGTGGATAGAGAGATGACAGATCTCCTTTAGCCACTCATCTATTGATGGACACAAGTTTTTTTGTGTTTTCGCTATTGTAAATAACGCTGCGATGAACATAGGGGTGCAGATATCTCTGTGAGGTCGTGTTTTCACGCCCCTCAGATATACACCGAATGGCCAGATTATGATGACCACCTGACATTTGTAGGCAAATTAGCCGTACGCTGCATTGTATGGGATATGGAAGCCGAGGGCCTGTTCGAACACCTTTGCTGTTTGCAGTTACCAAGATAAAACGTCTCCAATTCACACAGGAACACAGGATTGGACAGCTGAGCATTGGAAAAAAGTCATGCGGTCCGATGAATCACGTTTCCAGTGCATCATGCAGATGGCAGAGTGAGAATTTCGAGGGAACAGCATGAAAGCATGCACCCCACATGCATGAGTACAACCCTTCAACTGGTGGGGGCAGTGTTATGGTTTGGGGCATGTTTTCCTGGCATGATTTGGGCCCTTTAATTCATGTGGAACAATGTCTGAATAGCACAACATACCTAAGTATCGTTGCTGATCAAGTTCATCCTATCATGGTGATGGTATATCCCAGTGGTCGGCAAACTCATTAGTCAGCAGAGCAAAATATCAACAGTACAATAATTGAAATTTCTTTTGAGAGCCAAATTTTTTAAACTTAAACAACTTCTAACGCCACTTCTTCAAAATAGACTCGCCCAGGCCGTGGCATTTTGTGGAAGAGCCACACTCAAGGGGCCAAAGAGCCGCATGTGGCTCGCGAGCCGCAGTTTGCCAACCACGGGTGTATCCCAATGGAGATGGATTCTTCCAACAATGGAGCAAGGCAATGCTCCATGCCACGGTTGCTCATACTTTGCACGAGTGGTTTCAAGAACATGAGGGAGACTTGACCTTGCTTAGGTGGCCCCCACCATCACCAGATCTCAATCCAAGGGAGCATTTGTGGGGCGAAGTTAAAAGAGCCATCAGGCAGCTGGTTCCACCACCATCCAATCTCACAGAACTGGACAGTGCTATTCATCAGGCATGGGGTCAGATTCCTCGCATCACCTTTCAACATCTCGTGGAGTCAATGCCAAGAATCACCGCAGTATTGAAGGCAAAAGGTGGCCCAACGAAGTACTGCTGGGGTGGTCATAATAATCTGGCCACTCGGTGTATATGCCCAGAAGCAAATTGCTGGGTCATGTGGCAATCCTATTTTTAATTTTTGGAGGAACTTACATTTCCACCAGCAGTTCCCTTTTCTTCACCCCTCTCCCAACAGGGATCGCATCTCCTCGGCAGTGGATCTCATCTCCTTTCACCAGGTGGTGAGTGGTTGTACAGAGCCCTCGTGGCCCACAGAGCCGCTGCCACTCGGGCCTCTACACAAAAAGCTTGCCAGCACCTACTGAGCTCATCGGATCCTCTGTCACTTCCCTGCTGTAGGTTTTCCCAGCCGTGGCTCCCTTCATGCACCCTCCAAATCTTTCCACCGCGAGCTGTCACCTTTTATTCTTATTCTTTGGGCACCTTTATACGTTTATTGATTTGAGAGAGAGAAACATCGACTGATTGCCCCTGCATGTGTCCCGACCAGGGGTCAAACCTGAAACCGGGGTATGTGGCCCGACCGGAAATCAAACTGGAGACCTTTTGGTGCATTGGACAGCGCTCCAATCACCTGAGCCGCACTGGCCAGGGCAGATCATGACCTTTTACGTTCCTCAGCCTGGTCCAGTGGGAACGTGCTGTCTTTGGAACCGTGCAGACCCGAATTTGAATTGAACTTCTCCATTTAGTAGCCAAGTGGCTTTCTGTGTCACATCTGTTGTCAGCCTCAGATGCCTCACAGGCAATATGGGGATGTGACTCTTCTGCAGAATTCTTCTAAGACCCATAACATGAGGTCATACAAAGACACAGATTGACATTGACTCTGTGTGAGAAAGCTGTTCTCATTCTATCTCTGTCTTTTCATCCTCACCTGAGGATATGTGTTTATTGATTTTTTAGAAAGAGAGAAAACACATTGATGTGAGAGAGAAACATTGATTGGTTGCCCCCCATACGCACCCTGACTGGGGATCGAACCCGCAACCTGGGAATGTGCCCTGACTGGGAAACCAGAAACCTTCTTGGTGTGTGGGTCAACGCTCCAGCCACCTGAGCCACCCAGCCAGGGCCTGGTCTCTGTCTTGATCACAGAAGAATACCACAGCTGGATACGAATTTCCAACCCATTTTCCTCTTTTTTAATTTTTATTTATTGTTTTAAGAGAGAGAGAGAGAGAAACAGCAATCTGTTGTTCCACTTATCTGTGCATTCATTGGTTGGTTCTTGTATGTGCCCTGACCAGTGAGCAAACCCACAACCTTGGCGTATCAGGGTGATGCTCTAACCACCTGAGCCACCTGGCCAAGGCTCCAACCCAGCCGTGGGCAAACTACGGCCCGCGGGCTGGATCCGGCCCGTTCAGCTGTTCTATCCGGCCCGCGGAGCCGAAAGAGCGGAGGGTTCTCTTGCTCTCCCCTCCGCTCCTTTACTTTGAATTTATATTAGTTCACACAAACACTCCATCCATGCTTTTGTTCCGGCCCTCCGGTCCAGTTTAAGAACCCATTGTGGCCCTCGAGTCAGAAAGTTTGCCCACCCCTGCTCCAACCCATTTGTGTGTTCACTCCTATCTCCTAGAAAAAATGACGGGGATTGTGGCCTAGTGTCTACAGTCAGGAGCAGTAGCTATTAAAACTTACTTGTACTGTTTCCCCCATTGACTATATACTGACAACTATATTCTGTTTTTGATGAAAGATACTGATTTTCCATTAATAGAAGTGTTTTACAAATCTTTAAAATAGCTTTGAGCATAAAAATAATATATGACCTGGCCGGTGGCTCAGTAGAGCATCGTCCCAATATGCCAAGGTTCGAGCCCTGGTCAGGGCACATACAACAGTCAACCAATGGATGCATAAATAAGTGGAACAACAGATTTCCCTCTCTCTCTCCCTCTTTCTCCCTCTCTCTCCCCCTTTCTTTCTCTCTGAAATAAATCAATGGCCCGGCCTTTGAGCGACAACCCATGAACCAGGAGGTCATGGTTCAATCCCTGGTCATGGCACAATCCCAGGTTGCCAGCTTGATCCCCAGTAGGGGGCGTGCAGGAGGCAGCCGGTCAATGATTCCCTCTGATCACTCATGTTTCTCTCTCTCCCTCTCCCTTCCTCTCTGAAATAAAATATATTTTAAAATCAATAAAAATTTGAAGAATAAAAACCTGAAGCAATTTGAAGAAGAATATCACTTATGAAAGAACAGACATGTGCCCCTACTGGTGTGGTTCAGTGGTTAGCAGGGGTGGTCAAACTTTTTGACTCGATGGCCACAATGGGTTCTTAAACTGGACCGGAGGGCCGGAACAAAAGCATGGATGGAGTGTTTGTGTGAACTAATATAAATTCAAAGTAAAGGAGCGGAGGGGAGAGCAAGAGAACCCTCCGCTCTTTCGGCTCCGCGGGCCGGATAGAACAGCCGAACGGGCCGTTTGCCCACGGCTGAAACCTGTCAGTCCGAGAATTGAAGGGTCTCAGGTTTGATTTATGAACCTGGGTTGCAGGTTCAATCCCCAGCTGGGTCTGGGTATGTGTAGGGGGCAGCCTGTCGATGTGTCTCTCTCACATCAATGTTTCTCTTTCTCCCCAGCCTCCCCTCCTTTCCACGTGCTCTAAAAATCAATGGGAAAAAATATTCTCGGGTGAGGATTAACAACAAAAAGTTATACAGGCTTGTGACATGCATCTGGCAAAATGCTATTGGGAAGTTCAGGAGTAACTGAGTTGGGGAAACACACAGAGGAAAATGTGTATAAAGCACCTGGCACATTCCTCGTATGTAACACGTATTCAGGAAATGAAAGTGTCTGCTCCTTGCATACCCGTCCAACCCCATTACCTACCTCCACAAGTCGCCCCAAGTCCAGTTGCCTCCATAGCCCAACTCATCACCACCCTCAATGGCCTTCCCCTGCCCCTTACCAACACAGAGCAGAGCCAGGAATGGGAGGGTCATGGTGGCCCCGAAGCCTCCTTCAAGGATCTTGCTTGAGTTTTGCTGTTTGTCAAAATGGGTCTCTTGACTCCTGCATGTGCAAAAACAGCGCCGCTCTTAATGCTTCACTGATACGTACCCCCCGTTTCTGCCTCGCAGTCAAAATCAGGAAGTTAGGGCTATTTATTGCAACACATTCTCAAGCCACTTCCCACAGGCTTGACTCACAGAGACCCTGGCGGCAGAGGCCAGCTAGCCCAACGTTAAGGCACATTCACAAGTGTGAGAACCTGCTCGCCGGGTTATTTTATAGCCCTCGTCCCCTTATACATAGCGACAGAATTCAGCTGGACCTATGGCAGCCAGAATAGCAACGCCGTGTCTCTCTGGTCAGCAGGACTTGCATGGATGTGACATGTACAAGTTCAGAGTTAGGCCTCTCTGAATGTCAGAGGGCTGGAGCTGGGCCAGAGCTGATAACAAAGAGAGGAGACATTGTGGTGGCATGGGGAGGGAGGGGGAAGCCGGGAGGATGAGAAAACGGAGCCTGTAAAGGAAAGCTAAGAAAAAATATTCCTTGCCCGGCCAGTGAGGCTCAGTGGTTGAGCATCGAGCTATGTACCAGGAGGTCAGGGTTCAGTCCCCGGTCAGGGCACATAACAAGAAGCAACCAGGGAATGCATAAGTGAGTGGAACAACAAGCCCATGTGCTTCTGTGGAAGCGCTGGGGACTTCCTGACCTGGGAGCAGCCCTTCAGCAACATCGGCCACGAGTGGACATATAAATACCTCAGCCCCTTTGACTGTTGGGAAATAACTGTGAAGTGTGTGTTCCTTGCTAGCCCCTAAAGCTCAATCAGTACTAAGTACCACAATATTAGGTACCAGCCATACTGAGCCCCAGCGGGATCGGTACCGGCAGCGCTGAGCCCCAGCAGGATCGGTACCGGCAGCGCTGAGCCCCAGCAGGATCGGTACCGGCAGCGCTGAGCCCCAGCAGGATCGGTACCGGAAGCACTGAGCCCCAGCAGGATCGGTACCAGCAGCGCTGAGCCCCAGCAGGATCGGTACCGGAAGCACTGAGCCCCAGCAGGATCGGTACCGGCAGCGCTGAGCCCCAGCAGGATCGGTACCGGCAGCGCTGAGCCCCAGCAGGATCGGTACCGGAAGCACTGAGCCCCAGCAGGATCGGTACCGGAAGCGCTGAGCCCCAGCAGGATCGGTACCAGCAGCGCTGAGCCCCAGCAGGATCGGTACCGGCAGCGCTGAGCCCCAGCACGATCGGTACCGGCAGCGCTGAGCCCCAGCAGGATCGGTACCGGAAGTGCTGAGCCCCAGCAGGATCGGTACCGGAACCCCTGAGCCCCAGCAGGATCGGTACTGGAACCCCTGAGCCCCAGCAGGATCGGTACCGGCAGCACTGAGCCCCAGCAGGATCGGTACTGGAACCCCTGAGCCCCAGCAGGATCGGTACCGGAAGCACTGAGCCCCAGCAGGATCGGTACCGGAAGCACAGCCCCAGCAGGATCGGTACCGGAAGCACAGCCCCAGCAGGATCGGTACCGGAAGCACTGAGCCCCAGCAGGATCGGTACCGGAAGCACAGCCCCAGCAGGATTGCTACCGGAAGCGCTGAGCCCCAGCAGGATCGGTACCGGCAGCGCTGAGCCCCAGCAGGATCGGTACCGGAAGCACAGCCCCAGCAGGATCGGTACGGGAAGCACAGCCCCAGCAGGATCGGTACCGGAAGCACTGAGCCCCAGCAGGATCGGTACCGGAAGCACTGAGCCCCAGCAGGATCGGTACCGGAAGCACTGAGCCCCAGCAGGATCGGTACGGGAAGCGCTGAGCCCCAGCAGGATCGGTACGGGAAGCACAGCCCCAGCAGGATCGGTACCGGAAGCACAGCCCCAGCAGGATCGGTACGGGAAGCGCTGAGCCCCAGCAGGATCGGTACCGGAAGCCCTGAGCCCCAGCAGGATCGGTACCGGCAGCGCTGAGCCCCAGCAGGATCGGTACCGGAAGCGCTGAGCCCCAGCAGGATCGGTACCGGAAGCGCTGAGCCCCAGCAGGATCGGTACGGGAAGCGCTGAGCCCCAGCAGGATCGGTACGGGAAGCGCTGAGCCCCAGCAGGATCGGTACCGGAAGCACAGCCCCAGCAGGATCGGTACCGGCAGCACTGAGCCCCAGCAGGATCGGTACGGGAAGCCCTGAGCCCCAGCAGGATCGGTACGGGAAGCCCTGAGCCCCAGCAGGATCCGTACGGGAGGCCTGAGCCCCAGCAGGATCGGTACGGGAAGCCCTGAGCCCCAGCAGGATCCGTACGGGAAGCCCTGAGCCCCACCAGGATCCGTACGGGAAGCCCTGAGCCCCAGCAGGATCCGTATGGGCAGCACTGAGCCCCAGCAGGATCGGTACCGGAAGCACTGAGCCCCAGCAGGATCGGTACCGGAAGCGCTGAGCCCCAGCAGGATCGGTACCAGCAGCGCTGAGCCCCAGCAGGATCGGTACCGGCAGCGCTGAGCCCCAGCACGATCGGTACCGGCAGCGCTGAGCCCCAGCAGGATCGGTACCGGAAGTGCTGAGCCCCAGCAGGATCAGTACCGGAAGCACTGAGCCCCAGCAGGATCGGTACCGGAACCCCTGAGCCCCAGCAGGATCGGTACTGGAACCCCTGAGCCCCAGCAGGATCGGTACCGGAAGCACTGAGCCCCAGCAGGATCGGTACCGGAAGCACAGCCCCAGCAGGATCGGTACGGGAAGCCCTGAGCCCCAGCAGGATCCGTACGGGAGGCCTGAGCCCCAGCAGGATCGGTACGGGAAGCCCTGAGCCCCAGCAGGATCCGTACGGGAAGCCCTGAGCCCCACCAGGATCCGTACGGGAAGCCCTGAGCCCCAGCAGGATCCGTATGGGCAGCACTGAGCCCCACCAGGATAGGTACCGGAAGCACTGAGCCCCAGCAGGATCGGTACCGGAAGCACTGAGCCCCAGCAGGATCGGTACCGGCAGCACTGAGCCCCAGCGGGATCGGTACGGGAAGCCCTGAGCCCCAGCAGGATCCATATGGGCAGCACTGAGCCCCAGCAGGATCGGTACCGGAAGCACTGAGCCCCAGCAGGATCGGTACCGGAAGCACTGAGCCCCAGCAGGATCGGTACCGGAAGCACAGCCCCAGCAGGATCGGTACCGGAAGCGCTGAGCCCCAGCAGGATCGGTACCGGAAGCACTGAGCCCCAGCAGGATCGGTACCGGAAGCGCTGAGCCCCAGCAGGATCGGTACGGGAAGCCCTGAGCCCCAGCAGGATCGGTACCGGAAGCACTGAGCCCCAGCAGGATCGGTACCGGAAGCGCTGAGCCCCAGCAGGATCGGTACCGGAAGCCCTGAGCCCCAGCAGGATCGGTACCGGAAGCACAGCCCCAGCAGGATCGGTACCGGAAGCACAGCCCCAGCAGGATCGGTACCGGAAGCGCTGAGCCCCAGCAGGATCGGTATGGAAAGCCCTGAGCCCCAGCAGGATCGGTACGGGAAGCACAGCCCCAGCAGGATCGGTACCGGAAGCGCTGAGCCCCAGCAGGATCGGTACCGGAAGCACAGCCCCAGCAGGATCGGTACCGGCAGCACTGAGCCCCAGCAGGATCGGTATGGAAAGCCCTGAGCCCCAGCAGGATCCGTATGGGCAGCACTGAGCCCCAGCAGGATCGGTACCGGAAGCACTGAGCCCCAGCAGGATCAGTACGGGAAGCCCTGAGCCCCAGCAGGATCGGTACGGGAAGCCCTGAGCCCCAGCAGGATCGGTACGGGAAGCCCTGAGCCCCAGCAGGATCGGTACGGGAAGCCCTGAGCCCCAGCAGGATCGGTACCGGCAGCGCTGAGCCCCAGCAGGATCGGTACCGGAAGCACTGAGCCCCAGCAGGATCGGTACCGGAAGCGCTGAGCCCCAGCAGGATCGGTACCAGCAGCGCTGAGCCCCAGCAGGATCGGTACCGGCAGCGCTGAGCCCCAGCACGATCGGTACCGGCAGCGCTGAGCCCCAGCAGGATCGGTACCGGCAGCGCTGAGCCCCAGCAGGATCGGTACCGGAAGTGCTGAGCCCCAGCAGGATCGGTACCAGCAGCGCTGAGCCCCAGCAGGATCGGTACCGGAAGCGCTGAGCCCCAGCAGGATCGGTACCAGCAGCGCTGAGCCCCAGCAGGATCGGTACCGGAAGCGCTGAGCCCCAGCAGGATCGGTACCAGCAGCGCTGAGCCCCAGCAGGATCGGTACCGGCAGCGCTGAGCCCCAGCACGATCGGTACCGGCAGCGCTGAGCCCCAGCAGGATCGGTACCGGCAGCGCTGAGCCCCAGCACGATCGGTACCGGAAGTGCTGAGCCCCAGCAGGATCGGTACCAGCAGCGCTGAGCCCCAGCAGGATCGGTACCGGAAGCACTGAGCCCCAGCAGGATCGGTACCGGCAGCGCTGAGCCCCAGCAGGATCGGTACCGGCAGCGCTGAGCCCCAGCAGGATCGGTACCGGAAGCACTGAGCCCCAGCAGGATCGGTACCGGAAGCGCTGAGCCCCAGCAGGATCGGTACCAGCAGCGCTGAGCCCCAGCAGGATCGGTACCGGCAGCGCTGAGCCCCAGCACGATCGGTACCGGCAGCGCTGAGCCCCAGCAGGATCGGTACCGGAAGTGCTGAGCCCCAGCAGGATCGGTACCGGAACCCCTGAGCCCCAGCAGGATCGGTACTGGAACCCCTGAGCCCCAGCAGGATCGGTACCGGCAGCACTGAGCCCCAGCAGGATCGGTACTGGAACCCCTGAGCCCCAGCAGGATCGGTACCGGCAGCGCTGAGCCCCAGCACGATCGGTACCGGCAGCGCTGAGCCCCAGCAGGATCGGTACCGGAAGCGCTGAGCCCCAGCAGGATCGGTACCGGAAGCACTGAGCCCCAGCAGGATCGGTACCGGAAGCACAGCCCCAGCAGGATTGCTACCGGAAGCGCTGAGCCCCAGCAGGATCGGTACCGGCAGCGCTGAGCCCCAGCAGGATCGGTACCGGAAGCACAGCCCCAGCAGGATCGGTACGGGAAGCACAGCCCCAGCAGGATCGGTACCGGAAGCACTGAGCCCCAGCAGGATCGGTACCGGAAGCACTGAGCCCCAGCAGGATCGGTACCGGAAGCACTGAGCCCCAGCAGGATCGGTACGGGAAGCGCTGAGCCCCAGCAGGATCGGTACGGGAAGCACAGCCCCAGCAGGATCGGTACCGGAAGCACAGCCCCAGCAGGATCGGTACGGGAAGCGCTGAGCCCCAGCAGGATCGGTACCGGAAGCCCTGAGCCCCAGCAGGATCGGTACCGGCAGCGCTGAGCCCCAGCAGGATCGGTACCGGAAGCGCTGAGCCCCAGCAGGATCGGTACCGGAAGCGCTGAGCCCCAGCAGGATCGGTACGGGAAGCGCTGAGCCCCAGCAGGATCGGTACGGGAAGCGCTGAGCCCCAGCAGGATCGGTACCGGAAGCACAGCCCCAGCAGGATCGGTACCGGCAGCACTGAGCCCCAGCAGGATCGGTACGGGAAGCCCTGAGCCCCAGCAGGATCGGTACGGGAAGCCCTGAGCCCCAGCAGGATCCGTACGGGAGGCCTGAGCCCCAGCAGGATCGGTACGGGAAGCCCTGAGCCCCAGCAGGATCCGTACGGGAAGCCCTGAGCCCCAGCAGGATCCGTACGGGAAGCCCTGAGCCCCAGCAGGATCCGTATGGGCAGCACTGAGCCCCACCAGGATAGGTACCGGAAGCACTGAGCCCCAGCAGGATCGGTACCGGAAGCACTGAGCCCCAGCAGGATCGGTACCGGCAGCACTGAGCCCCAGCGGGATCGGTACGGGAAGCCCTGAGCCCCAGCAGGATCCATATGGGCAGCACTGAGCCCCAGCAGGATCGGTACCGGAAGCACTGAGCCCCAGCAGGATCGGTACCGGAAGCACTGAGCCCCAGCAGGATCGGTACCGGAAGCACAGCCCCAGCAGGATCGGTACCGGAAGCGCTGAGCCCCAGCAGGATCGGTACCGGAAGCACTGAGCCCCAGCAGGATCGGTACCGGAAGCGCTGAGCCCCAGCAGGATCGGTACGGGAAGCCCTGAGCCCCAGCAGGATCGGTACCGGAAGCACTGAGCCCCAGCAGGATCGGTACCGGAAGCGCTGAGCCCCAGCAGGATCGGTACCGGAAGCCCTGAGCCCCAGCAGGATCGGTACCGGAAGCACAGCCCCAGCAGGATCGGTACCGGAAGCACAGCCCCAGCAGGATCGGTACCGGAAGCGCTGAGCCCCAGCAGGATCGGTATGGAAAGCCCTGAGCCCCAGCAGGATCGGTACGGGAAGCACAGCCCCAGCAGGATCGGTACCGGAAGCGCTGAGCCCCAGCAGGATCGGTACCGGCAGCACAGCCCCAGCAGGATCGGTACCGGCAGCACTGAGCCCCAGCAGGATCGGTATGGAAAGCCCTGAGCCCCAGCAGGATCCGTATGGGCAGCACTGAGCCCCAGCAGGATCGGTACCGGAAGCACTGAGCCCCAGCAGGATCAGTACGGGAAGCCCTGAGCCCCAGCAGGATCGGTACGGGAAGCCCTGAGCCCCAGCAGGATCGGTACGGGAAGCCCTGAGCCCCAGCAGGATCGGTACGGGAAGCCCTGAGCCCCAGCAGGATCGGTACCGGCAGCGCTGAGCCCCAGCAGGATCGGTACCGGAAGCACTGAGCCCCAGCAGGATCGGTACCGGAAGCGCTGAGCCCCAGCAGGATCGGTACCAGCAGCGCTGAGCCCCAGCAGGATCGGTACCGGCAGCGCTGAGCCCCAGCACGATCGGTACCGGCAGCGCTGAGCCCCAGCAGGATCGGTACCGGCAGCGCTGAGCCCCAGCAGGATCGGTACCGGAAGTGCTGAGCCCCAGCAGGATCGGTACCGGAAGCACTGAGCCCCAGCAGGATCGGTACCGGAACCCCTGAGCCCCAGCAGGATCGGTACTGGAACCCCTGAGCCCCAGCAGGATCGGTACCGGAAGCACTGAGCCCCAGCAGGATCGGTACCGGAAGCACAGCCCCAGCAGGATCGGTACGGGAAGCCCTGAGCCCCAGCAGGATCCGTACGGGAGGCCTGAGCCCCAGCAGGATCAGTACGGGAAGCCCTGAGCCCCAGCAGGATCCGTACGGGAAGCCCTGAGCCCCACCAGGATCCGTACGGGAAGCCCTGAGCCCCAGCAGGATCCGTATGGGCAGCACTGAGCCCCACCAGGATAGGTACCGGAAGCACTGAGCCCCAGCAGGATCGGTACCGGAAGCACTGAGCCCCAGCAGGATCGGTACCGGCAGCACTGAGCCCCAGCGGGATCGGTACGGGAAGCCCTGAGCCCCAGCAGGATCCATATGGGCAGCACTGAGCCCCAGCAGGATCGGTACCGGAAGCACTGAGCCCCAGCAGGATCGGTACCGGAAGCACTGAGCCCCAGCAGGATCGGTACCGGAAGCACAGCCCCAGCAGGATCGGTACCGGAAGCGCTGAGCCCCAGCAGGATCGGTACCGGAAGCACTGAGCCCCAGCAGGATCGGTACCGGAAGCGCTGAGCCCCAGCAGGATCGGTACGGGAAGCCCTGAGCCCCAGCAGGATCGGTACCGGAAGCACTGAGCCCCAGCAGGATCGGTACCGGAAGCGCTGAGCCCCAGCAGGATCGGTACCGGAAGCCCTGAGCCCCAGCAGGATCGGTACCGGAAGCACAGCCCCAGCAGGATCGGTACCGGAAGCGCTGAGCCCCAGCAGGATCGGTATGGAAAGCCCTGAGCCCCAGCAGGATCGGTACGGGAAGCACAGCCCCAGCAGGATCGGTACCGGAAGCGCTGAGCCCCAGCAGGATCGGTACCGGAAGCACAGCCCCAGCAGGATCGGTACCGGCAGCACTGAGCCCCAGCAGGATCGGTATGGAAAGCCCTGAGCCCCAGCAGGATCCGTATGGGCAGCACTGAGCCCCAGCAGGATCGGTACCGGAAGCACTGAGCCCCAGCAGGATCGGTACGGGAAGCACAGCCCCAGCAGGATCGGTACCGGAAGCGCTGAGCCCCAGCAGGATCGGTACCGGAACCCCTGAGCCCCAGCAGGATCGGTACCGGAACCCCTGAGCCCCAGCAGGATCGGTACCGGAAGCGCTGAGCCCCAGCAGGATCGGTACCGGAAGCACTGAGCCCCAGCAGGATCGGTACCGGAAGCACTGAGCCCCAGCAGGATCCGTACCGGAAGCACTGAGCCCCAGCAGGATCGGTACGGGAAGCCCTGAGCCCCAGCAGGATCGGTACGGGAAGCCCTGAGCCCCAGCAGGATCGGTACGGGAAGCCCTGAGCCCCAGCAGGATCGGTACGGGAAGCCCTGAGCCCCAGCAGGATCGGTACCGGAAGCGCTGAGCCCCAGCAGGATCGGTACCGGAAGCACAGCCCCAGCAGGATCGGTACCGGAAGCCCTGAGCTGGGGATCAAGCCCACAACCTGAGTATGTGCCTTGACCAGGAATCGAACCAGTGACCTCTTGTTTCATGAGACGACGCTCAACCACTGGCCATGCCAGCTGTGCTCTATCAGTTTAAAAAAATTAAAATCCAAATCTTCAAAATGGAGATATTGGAGCCACATTTAACAGATATGCTAATTGAAGACAAAATACTCCATCTCTCTGCTAAAATAAGAACCCAAGGCCCTAGCTCCGTGGTCGGCAAACTGCGGCTCGCGAGCCACATGCGGCTCTTTGGCTCCTTGAGTGTGGCTCTTCCACAAAATACCATGGCCTGGGCGAGTCTGTTTTGAAGAAGTGGCGTTAGAAGAAGTTTAAGTTTAAAAAATTTGGCTCTCAAAAGAAATTTCAGTCATTGTACTGTTGATATCTGGCTCTGTGGACTAATGAGTTTGCCGCCCACTGCCCTAGCTGGTGTTGCTCAGTGGATAGAGCATTGGCCTGCGGACTGAAGGATCCTGGGTTTGATTCCAATCAAGGGCACATGCCCAGGTTGCAGGCTGGGTTGCAGCCTCGATCCCCATTGGGAGACAACAAAGATCTCTCTCTTCCTCTCCCTTCCTCCCTACTTTCTTTTCTCCCTCCTTTCTCCCCCGCGCCCCCCCCCCCATGTGAGGATACAACAGAAGGCACTGTCTACAAGCTGGAAAGAGCGCTCTCACCAGAACCATGACCCCGGACATCCCAGCCTCCTGAGCTGTGACGAACGAGCTGCTGTTGCACCCAGTCTGCGGTACTTTGTTATAAAAACCCAAGTTGGCTGAGACAGATGTACATGAAGCTGGTAACATGGGTGGGTTCCTGGTGGGGAGCTACGTGCCCGGAGCCAGGAGGGGCAGGGAGACTGTCATGGAGACATCAGGAGACAGGGGACATCTGTTCACGTCCCTGTCACTCAGGCACCGAGACCGATGGAGCGGCCAACACTTCAAACATCAAACATCGTTGGCCCCGGCGCCAAGGAGAAGAGAGAGCTCTGGGTGGGGGGAGGGAGTGCTTACGATGAAAGATCCATCCTGCAAGGGAAACTTGTCGATGCCCTCGACAGCTCAAGGGCGGGACTACCAGGAGGCCATAGTTCCTTCGGGAATTCTGCGTTGGAAAACGATATGGCCATTACTAGTAAGTGGCAGTAGCCCACGGCGAGTTTCATTGGCGTTGACAGATTTGCATGTAGGGAAGTCCCTTGCTTGCAGTGTGACACCTTTCAAAGGCGGGGGAAGGAGAGGAGGACAAGGGAACGGGTTAGAGGGATATTAGAGAGAGGGCTCCTGTGTCTCAGCAATGTCGCTCCGAAGTGCTTGTCTCTGGGTTTACCTACGGCCGAAGGTCTGTCCCCCTAGGCCTGTCTCATCCACACACACTTCGGCCTCTAACCAGCCTTGGGCAAACTACGGCCCACAGGCCGGATCCGGCTGTTGTATCCGGTTCTCTTGCTCTCCCCTCCGCTCCTTTACTTTGAATTTATATTAGTTCACACAAACATTCCATCCATGCTTTTGTTCTGGCCCTCCGGTCCAGTTTAAGAACCCATTGTGGCCCTCGAGTCAAAAAGTTTGCCCACCCCTGACCACTCAACACTCCCGTGTTCCTTTCGTGACTTTACCTAATTTCAGTGGGGCACACATCTTGTTATTAAATTTTCTAACTTCCCTCTAGCCGGTGTGGCTCAGTGGATAGAGCGTCAGCCTGCACACTGAAGGGTCCTGGTTCAATTCCAGTCAAAGGCACATGCCCAGGTTGCGGGCTCGAAGCAATATTTACTGCCACGAGGATGCACATGAACATATTCTATTTTATTAAAAATGCTGCCTTCTCGAGTCATGACCCCCATGTGTAGCACACACTCGTACAGGTGCCCAATTTGCGGGAGGATGAGCAGTCTCTGCTGGGGTGAGCTCTTGTTTCAGAAACTGATCTAAACCAGGACAGGTATTTTGATTGGGAAATTTATAATATGAGTAAATGGTATAAAATGATATTATTTTTTTAAAAAAGAAATGCGTGTGTGTGTGTGTGTGTGTTTATTGCCCTAGCCGGTTTGACTCAGCAGATAGAGCATAGGCCTGGAGACTGAAAGGTCCCAGGTTCAGTTCCAGTCAAGAGCACATGCCCTGGTTGCAGGCTTGATTCCCAGTAGGGAGTGTGCAGGAGGCAGCCCATCAATGATTCTCTCTCATCATTGATGTTTCTATCTCTCTCTCCCTTCCTCTCTGTAATATATATATTCCAGTCAAGGGCACATGCCTGGGTTGCATATATATGTTTTTGTTGATTTGAGAGAGAGATAGAAACACCCCCTCCTGCACACTCCCTCTTGGGGATTGAGGCTGCTACCCTGGCATGTGCTCTGACCGGGAATCGGAATCCAAACAGTGACCTGTTGGTGCACGGAATGACGCTCCACCAACTGGGCCACACCGGGCTGACATGATGTTCCTTCAACACCCAGTTCTCTCAGTGGACGAGACCAGGGGAGTCATTAGTTAAGCAGAACTGAATTTTGAAGTCAAATTAGCCGCCCGTGTGCATTGACTTGATGAAGAGATGAGAAGAGACACTTGGAGCAGAACTTTCTGGGTTTGGTCTTAGTTACCAATGATAGACCCTGGCAGATGTATCCAGGACAACCCGCCTGGTACATGTGGATGTGGGAGATCAAGGGAGAGGAAGGAACCTGGGGTATAAAGAGAGAACCAGGCCTGGGAAGGGCTGCAAAGTCAAGTTTGTACTTTAACTTACTTCATCTGTTCATTCACTCATTCAGCCACTCATCAGGCATTCGTTCTCACACCCATGTATCCATTCCTCCCTTCATTAATCAGTTCATCAATGTGTTAATCCACTCACCCATTCACTTACTCAATATCCATCCATCTGCTTATGTATTTATCCAATATTTTTCCCAATGGTGAGCAGAGATCAAGTGTTCAATGAATGTTTATTGAGTGGATAGCAGTCATAATGCCAATTTCACTACCATTGATCATGTCTCCATCCCAGTCTTTGTTGCCAGGCAATCCACATGCGATGTGTCTTCTAAGATCCATACAGGAGTTTAACCTGTTGGGTTTCTTTTTCTCCCTGTGGCTGCCTCTTAGAAACAACAACAGTCTGTTCCATGTTTCCATGCTTGTGTGTTGAGCCTCTGCCCCCTGGTGGTCAGGGCGTGTCATAACAGCACCACAACCTCTTCCAGTTTGTTGAGTCAAGACTTCTGGGTTTTACTGGCTTTAGTCTCCTCTGTCACTTTCATTTTTAAGGGAGAAAGAGAAAGGGGAATGTTTAACATTTAACAATTGCAAAGCAATTTATGATCTTCGAGGCAGTCGTTCCTTTTATTCGTCACCCGTGAAGGCTCCAAGTTGGTCTCTGCTCTCTATTCCCGCTTGCCTGGCTAACTCTTCAGGTCTCAGATTAGATGCTGTTTCCCCTGCAAACTCTTGCCTGACCCATCTGTGCTTCCCTGGTGCCTTATTACACCCTAACTGAGTACACAGCATACTGTATTCTTCTTTAAAAATTTGATTTTTTTTTTGAAAGGGAGAGAGAGAGAAACATAGATGGGAGAGCAAACATTGATCACTGCCTCCTACAGCACCCCCTCCTGTGGATCAAGTCTGAAACCCAGACATGTGCCCTGACTGGGAATCGAACTGGCAACCTCTCTGTACATGGGACAATGCCCAACCAACTGAGCCACACTGCCCAGGGCTAGTGTACTGTATTCTGACTTTCTCTCTCCTGGACCAGACCACGAGCTCCTCACAAGGGACCAGGTTGTTTTATCCCTACATCCCCAGGGCTTGGGAAACATGCCCAGTGTGGCTGCATGAGCTCACCACACTGAGGATGCCATAAGCAGTACTTTTGCCCTTCAGTGGTAGGCAGAATAGTGGTTCTGCTGACCATGTGAAGTGCCAGTTTCTGGAACCTGTGGATGTTATATCTGGCAAAAAGGGACTTCACACATGTGATTAAATAAAAACTCATAAGATGGGGAAAGTATTCTGGATTATCTGGGTGGGTTTAATGTCAACACTAGGGTCCTTGTAAGAGGGAGGCATAGCCCGACCTGGTTTAGCTCAGTGGATAGAGTGTCAGCCTGCGGACTGAAAGATCCTGGTTCGATTCTGGCCAAGGGCACATGCCCGGGTTGCGGGCTCAGTCTCCAGTAGGCAGGAGGCAGCCAATCAGTGATTCTCTCTCATCATTGATGTTTCTGTCTCTCCCTCTCCCTTCCTCTCTGAAATTACATATATATATAATGTACAAGAGGCCTGGTGCATGGATTTGTGCACCAATGGGGTCCCTCAGCCTGGCCTGTGCCCTCTTGTAGTCTGGGACCCCTTGGGGGATGTCGGACTGCCAGTTTCAACCCGATCCATGCAGGCCAGGCCGAAGGACCCCACCAGTGCATGAATGCATGCATCAGTCTGTTCCATGTTTCCATGCCTGTGTGTTGAGCCTCTGCCTCCTGGTGGTCAGGGTGTGTCATAGCTACCGGTTGAATAGTCAGACACTTAGCATATTAGGCTTTTATATATATATATATATATATATATATATATATATATATATATATATATATATATATATGTGTGTGTGTGTGTGTGTGTGTGTGTGTGTGTGTGTGTATGAAAAAAATACTGCTCTGGCCAGGTGGCTCAGTTGGTTAGAGTTTTGTCCCGTGCACCAAAAGATTTCAGGTTCAATTCCCAGTCAGGGCACATACCTAGATTTTGGGTTCAGTCCCTGGTTGGGGCATGTACAGGAGGCAGCTAATTGATGTTTCCCCCTCACATTGATGTTTCTCTCTCTCTCTCTCCCTCCCTCCCTTTTTCTCTAAAATCAATAAATGTATCCCCAGGTGAGAATTTGAAAAAGAAAGAATAATGAATACTATTAGCTTCACTTGTGTCCCACAAACCCAGGGACTCACACTTGGGACTTCTACTTTTGTCCCTGCCCCTCCTTGTCCACTTTTCACACATTAATTTAAGCCCCTCAATGTGCCAGACCCTGTGCCAGGTGCTGGGGACCCAGGGAGAAGTAACAGCAGACATGAACCCTACTCTCATGAGGTTCACAGAGAGACCGTAGCAGGAACCAAATGACAATTCACTGTGTTGATCAGGGAGCACTTGAAGCTGGTGTGACAGAGACACCCCAAGAAAAGAACCCTAGATCTAATTTAATTTCTCTCACTTAACAGTGACAGAGACACCCCCAGAAAAGAACACTAGATCTAATTTAATTTCTCTCACTTAACAGTGACAGAGACACCCCAAGAAAAGAACACTAGATCTAATTTAATTTCTCTCACTTAACAGTGTATAGTTGAAAAGTCTAGGGCTGCTTATCAACAGCTTTGCTTTTTATCAAAATGTAGGTTTGAAATCTGGTTCTGAGACCATGGGAAAGGAGGGAGGGGGAGAGGGAGGGTCTAGCAGCAGAAGTGGGGGGGGGGGGGGGGGGGGGGAAATACGGGCTGTAGCGTGTGTCCTTCCAAAAATGGGAAAGGAGTTTTCTCTTAGCTGAGGAAGACGGGATATTGGGATGCTGGGAAACCATTAGCCATGTCCACCCCTGCAACTATAGCAAAGAAAAAACGTTTTGAAAGCCTGTCATCGGAGGGTTTGAGCTGAGCAGGGAGATCGCTGGTGGCTTGGCTGAAGAAGTGATGTGAGATCTGAAAGTTGGGCGCACCTTAACTAGGTGAAGAAGGGCTGGAACGGTGTTCCAGGCAGAGGGAACAGCATTGACAAAGCCCAGTGGAGGAGGACCGCCAGGTGACTGTGCTGAGGGACTAAACATTGTGCGCTTACTGCCACCTAGTGGCCACATCTCTTTCCTACATCAGCGCTGAAATTCTGAACTCGCTACAGGTCCCCACTGGAAAGATGGTCAGCGCGGCTGAACCAGAGACTGTAAAGATGAGAGAAATGTAGGAAGGCAGGGCTGAGGCGTCAGCCAGGCTGTTCTTTGTTATAATAACGTCTGAGCTGGGCATGTGAACCTGACAAGTAAGGTCCTGGCCCCTATGGACATTAGAGTCTACGAAGGGCCCTCGCCGGTTTGGCTCCGTGGATAGAGCACTGGCCTATGAACCAAAGGGTCCCGGGTTCAATTCCAGTCAAGGGCACGTACCTTGGTTGCAGGCTCCTCCCCGGCCCGAGCCCTGGTCGGGTGCATGCAGGAGGCAACCAGTGGATGTGTTTCTCTCTCATCGATGTTCCTCTGCCTTTCCCTCTCTCTCCCACTCTTCCTAAAAATCAATGGAAAAATATCCTCTGATGAGGATTAACAACAACAAAAATCAATTAAAAAATAATATTAGCCCTAGCCGGTGTGGCTCAGTGGATAGAGCATTGGCCTATGGACTGAAGGGTCCTGGATTCAGTTCTGGTCAAGGGCACATGCCCGGGTTGCAGGCGCAATCCCCAGTGTGGGGTGTGCAGGAGGCAGCCAATCAATGATTCTCATCATTGATATTTCTATCTCTCCCTCTCCCTTCCTCTCTGAAATCAATAAAAATTTATTATTAATAATAATATTTTAAAAAAACAATCTAAGAAGGATTTTCCGCAAAAGCCTTCGTTTAACTCTCCGCGTAGGCCCACATCCCCCTTAAGCTGCGTTAAGAATTGGCTTACTTCGCCCTAACCGGTTTGGCTCAGTGGATAGAGCGTTGGTCTGCGGACTCAAGGGTCCCAGGTTCGATTCCGGTCAAGGGCATGTACCTTGGTTGCGGGCACATACCCAGTAGGGAGTGTGCAGGAGGCAGCTGGTCGATGTTTCTCTCTCATTGATGTTTCTAACTCTCTATCCCTCTCCCTTTCTCTCTGTTAAAAAATCAATAAAAAAAAGAATTGGCTTACTTCGTTTCTCTCTAGGGCAATAAAACACTGTGAACACTGTTCTCCAACACAAACGTTTACATAGCCAATTATTTTAAACGAAGCCCACATAAGCAGATTTTCGGACGAGGTAGACAGAGCCTGCCTGCTTGGCATGCCCCGTGGGGTCCATGAGAAGGCATCGATGTTGGCAGACGGAAACAGAACTTGGATTCATGGACTCGGAAGAGACTGTGCTTGTAGCCCGGCCTTGGAAGTTGAGAGGCCAGACAAGGAGGGCAAACGGGCCGCGCTAGTTTCAGCACAATGGTGAGGGCAGACCCGCTGAAGTTGATTGTGTCCGTACCAAGGTTCAGCTGCCCACACACGCTACTGGCTGTTGCCATGGCAACAGACCCCCGCTTAACGAAAATGATGGCGCAAGCAAATGAAGCTGTGCAAATGAAGCTGCGATTTTTTTTTTTTTTTTGAGAGAGAGTAGAAGGGAAGGAGGGGGGAGAGAGAAACATCAATGTGAGAGAGAGGGAGAGCTATTGATTGGTTGCCCCCCAGCAGGGCCAGGGATCAGACCTGCAAGTGAGGTACACGTGCCCTTGACGGAGAATGAACCCGCGACCCTTGGCTCCGCAGGCCGACGCTCTAACCACTGAGCAACCGGCCAGGGCTACCAGGTCCATCCGGGTTTTCCTTCGGGGAAGGTTTGAGGAGGCATTTAAGGAGTTTGCTCGGGAACCAGGTGTGAGGCCGCGACGGGAATGACATCACTGAGTTGCTGAAGGATGAGCTGGAGCATTGGGAAAAAGACTCGAACTCCCTTCAGATCCCGAGACTTTTTATTTAAAATGTCCTCTTGGGTTTGTTTTAGAGAGAGGAAGCGTGGGGGAGAGAGAGAGAGAAACCGATGAGAGAGAATCATTGATCCCGCTGCCTCCTGCACGCTCCCTACTGGGGATCGCACCCCGAAATCCGCGCATGTGCCCTGACCGGGAATCCAACCGTCACTGACCTCTTGTTGCTCAACCAACCGAGCCACAGGGGCCAGGGCAAAACCACGAGACTTTGATAGAAATCTGTTCTGCAGTAGCTAACACGGAGCATTGACTACAGGTCAGTCACTGTTTAAAATGCTTCCAGCGTCATGTCCGCTTAACTCCACACAGGTCCCAAGGGGTGAGCCCATTTTACAGCCAAGGCCAGCGAGGCATAGAAGGTCACTTTCCTCCCGTCACACGGTGGGTGAGCAGCAGCGCTGGGACTCGAACCCAGGCCTTCTGGCGAGGATCGCGCTCTCCCCGATCCGGGAGAAAGGACCCAGAGGAAGAGGCCGTGCGCGTGCGCGGGGCAGAGGTGGTTATTACTGTTATTGGGGGGAAGCTGGGCTCAGCCGGAGGCCGGGCTGCGAGGCCGCTGGAAGGGGCAGGCCAGCCCAGCCCGGGGCGTCCTGCTGCCTCTCTGCCCCTCTGGCAAGTCTTCTCACGCCACAGGGTCCAGCTCCAGGCCTCCCGGTCTCCGGTCGGACGCTCGCCGCCAGCTGCGCCACTCCCAGCCCACCAGCGCGGCCAGCAGGATGAGGACCAGGCCGGCCAGCACCAGGCGGACCACGTTGCCCTTGGTGTAGTCCACGGAGCCGGAGCCTGCGGGGCCAGCGGAGCCGGAGCCCGCAAGGGAGGCGGGCGGTCAGTATCCCCACCCCAGGTCTCTAACCTCCAGGGTGAAGTGGGGACTCAACTCCCTCCAAGTGGAGAGGGGTCGATGAGGGGGGCGCAAGGGTGGGAGAGCTCCACTCCCGGGTCTGAGGGAGGAGGCTGGGGGCCTGGGCTCCTGGGTGTGAGGGAGGAGGGGCTGGGGGCCTGGAGTCCTGGGTCTGAGGGAGGAGGGGCTGGGGGCCTGGGCTCCTGGGTCTGAGGGAGGAGGGGCTGGGGGCCTGGAGTCCTGGGTCTGAGGGAGGAGGGAGGAGGGCTGGGGGCCTGGGCTCCCGGGTGTGAGGGAGGAGGGCTGGGGACCTGGACTCCTGGGTGTGAGGGAGGAGGGGCTGGGGGCCTGGGCTCCTGGGTGTGAGGGAGGAGGGGCTGGGGACCTGGACTCCCGGGTCTGAGGGAGGAGGGGCTGGGGACCTGGACTCCCGGGTCTGAGGGAGGAGGGGCTGGGGGCCTGGACTCCCGGGTCTGAGGGAGGAGGGGCTGGGGGCCTGGACTCCCGGGTCTGAGGGAGGAGGGGCTGGGGGCCTGGACTCCCGGGTCTGAGGGAGGAGGGGCTGGGGGCCTGGACTCCCGGGTCTGAGGGAGGAGGGGCTGGGGACCTGGACTCCCGGGTCTGAGGGAGGAGGGGCTGGGGGCCTGGACTCCCGGGTCTGAGGGAGGAGGGGCTGGGGGCCTGGGCTCCTGGGTCTGAGGGAGGAGGGGCTGGGGGCCTGGGCTCCTGGGTCTGAGGGAGGAGGGGCTGGGGGCCTGGGCTCCCGAATCCGAGGGAGGAGGTGGACTGGCTGGGGGGCGGGGCGGGGACCCTCACCCTCCAGGCTGATGACCAGCGGCTCGCTGCGCGGGGACAGCACGTAGGGCGCGGCGGGCGTGTGGTAGTAGCAGGTGTAGGTGCCCGGGGCCTGCGCGCGGGGCAGCGGGAAGTCGGCCCACGGCTGCTCCGACAAGCGGAACTGCAGCGGCGTCGCCTCGCCCGCGCGGTACAGCGCGAAGCTCATGTTGCGCACGTGGCCGGTGCAGCGCAGGCTCATGGGGGCGCCGGGCGCCTGGGGACCGGGCAGCGCCTCCAGCGACGGGCGGGGCAGCAGGTCTGCGAGGCGGGAGGACGGCGGGACCGAGTGGGCGCCGCCCTGGCCCGGGTCCCCGCCCTCCCTCCCTCCCTCCTCCTCCCTCCCCCCCCGCCGGCGCCTGAGATGCTGGGTCTCTGTTCACCTCCCTGCCTGCTCCCCTCTCCCCGCACCCCAGGGGCATGTCCCCGCTTCTTCTCCCCGCGTTGGTGACTCTCCCAGGGTCTCTGCTCCGCACCGGCCGCTCTGTTGTGTGGGCGGCGCTGTCCTGCGCGCGGGGGGCTGTTTGGCAGCGTCTGTGGGCTCCACTGGGAAGGTCCCAGGTCCAGCCAGAGCTCGGGGTGGGGGTGTGCGCCCCCGATTGAAAACTTCCCTCCCTCCCTTTCTTCCTTTCTTCCTTCCTTCCTTCCTTCCCTCCCTCCCTCCCTCCCTCCCTCCCTCCCTCCCTCCCTCCCTCCCTCCCTCCCTCCTTCCTTCCTTCCTTCCTTCCTTCCTTCCTTCCTTCCTTCCTTCCTTCTTTCCTTCCTCCCTTCCTCCCTCCCTCCTTCCCTTCCTTCCATCCTTCCTTCCTCCCTCCCTCCCCCTTCCCCTCTCTCTCTTTTGTGTGTGCATGCCCGCCTATGCCTCTCGGATCGTCCCTGTCCCTCCTCCCCCTCCCTCACCCCCCCCCCCCGTGGCCTCCTCCCGCCCCCGGACCTCACCTGTCACCATCAGCTCCAAGGCATCGCTGGGGTGGGACCACCCCCAGTTGTGGTACTCGCAGCGATAACTGCCCCCCTGCGCCTCGGTCACCGCCTCCAGGAAGAACCGGGCCAGCGCCAGGGACGCGTCCGGGTACTGGTACTGCACCGGGGAGCCCTCTCCCCACTTGAGCACAAACTTGGAGGCGGGCTGGGGCGCCCGGCACGTCAAAGTCACGTTGATCCCGGGGGTCACAACTGCGGCAGGCTGAGCCGCCAGGGACGGCTTGGGGGGCTTGGGGAGTGAGGTTGGGGGGACTGAATAAGTGGGCCGCCTGGGCTTGGGGTATGGGAAGGGGAAGGGAGGATTCAAGGGCCTGGGATGCATGATGTTGGGGTGAGAGAGTGAGGGGGCTGGACGCAAGGGCCCGGGCCCGCTGCGCCTAGGTGGCGGGGCCCTGGTGGGGGAGTCTGGGAGTGGCGTCAAGCCCCGCCTGTGCCCGGGGAACGAGGCGGGGGGCCTGGGTCCTTGGGCTTCCTGGGTGCCTGCGGACAGGAAGGGGAAGCTGGGGTGAGAGGAGAGTCGCCGGGACAATAGCGCTCCCTTCCTCAGCCTCAGTTCCCTCTCGGGAGCCGGGCATCACCTCCCACACTGGCCTCCCCGTGTGGGCTGTTGTTTTTAATATTTTTTTAAATATATTTTATTGATTTTTTACAGAGAGGAAGGAAGAAGGATAGATAGTCAGAAACATCGATGAGAGAGAAACATCGATCAGCTGCCTCTTGCACACCTCCTACTGGGGATGTGCCCGCAACCAAGTCACATGCCCTTGACCGGAATCGAACCCGGGACCTTTCAGTCCGCAGGCTGACGCTCTATCCACTGAGCCAAACCGGTTTTGGCGGTTTTTAATATTTTTTTAAAAATTGATTTCAGAGAGGAAGAGAGAAACATCAATGATGAGAGAGAATCGTGGATCGGCTGCCTCCTGCTCGCCCCACACTGGGGATCGAGCCCGCAACCCGGGCATGTGCCCTGACCGGGAATCGAACCCGGGAATCGAACCCGGGACCTCCTGGTTCATAGGTCAACGCTCTACCACTGAGCCCCTCTGGCTGGGCTCCTCCCCGATTTTTAAACATCACGTCAAGGAGTTGGGTCCCGGAAACCTGTCATTTTAAATTGTTCTCCAGAATATTTGTGACGCACCCAACAGAATTCAACGGTTGCCAAACTTGCTCTCAGGTTAGAGGGAGGAGGGGATGTTGGATCTCCATCCACCTCACACCCTTTCCCAAAACCATTTCCCCATTAATGAAAGACCTACGTGTATCCTAAACACTAAAAGTATCAGAAGAAAACATAGGAAAATATATTTGTCTTGGGGTACAGAAGGCTGTCTTAAAACACAAAATGAAAAGTTCGGAAGGAATAAGGTTAGTAAATTTGACCTCTGACATTTTCCAGTCGTGTCTGAGAAAGGTCAAATAAATTAGAGCACTGGCTGAAATGATGTGGAGTAAGGGTATAGAAAGAGACCTGCCGGTGTTGCTCAGCGGTTAGCGCGTTGGCCAGAACACCGCAGGGTCAAGGGCATGTACCCGGGTTGCAGGTTCAATCCCCCATCACCATAAGGCGTGTGGGTGAGTTCAGGAGGCAACCAATCTGTGTCTCTCTCACACTGATGTTTCTCTCTCTCTCTCTCTCTCTCTCTCTCTCTCTCTCTCTCTCTCTCTCCCCCCACTCTCTTCCACTCTCTCTAAAAATCAATGGGAGCCCTAACCAGTTTGGCTCAGTGGATAGAGCGTCAGCCTGCGGACTCAAGGGTCCCAGGTTCGATTCAGGTCAAGGGCATGTGCCTTGGTTGTGGGCACATCCCCAGTGGGAGGTGTGCAGGAGGCAGTTGATCGATGTTTCTCATCGATGTTTCTGACTCTCTATCCCTCTCCCTTCCTCTCTGTAAAAAATCAATAAAATATATTTAAAAAAAATAAAAATCAATGGGAAAAATATTCTCGATGAGGACTAATAAACAAAAGAGTCGTCTAGAAAGAAACCCAAGGGCCAACCCAATGGAAAGTTGGGTAAAACATGACTAGTCATTTCCCAGAACAGGAAGTACAATTGACCAATACACATCTGGTGGTGCTGGGAAGGGTTGTTCAACCTTAGCAGTGATCATCTAAAAACCAAAACAGGCCTGGCCGGTGTGGCTCAGTGGATAGAGCGTGGGCCTGCGGACTGAAGGGTCCCAGGTTCGATTCCGGTCAAGGGCATGTACCTTGGTTGTGGGCACATCCCCAGAAGGAGGTGTGTAGGAAGCAGCTGATGGATGTTTCTCTCTCATCGATGTTTTTAACTATCTCTCTCCCTTCCTCTCTGTAAAAAAAAAAAAAATCAATAAAATATATTTAAAAAACTAAAACAGACCCTAGCTCTGTAGCACAGGTGGTTAGAATGTCATCCCAATACGCCAAGGTTGCGGGTTCGATTCCCAGTCAGGGCACATACAATAATCAACCTATGAATGCATAAGTAAGGGGAACAACAAATTAGTGTCCTCTCTCTCTCTTTCTTTAAAAATCAATTTAGCCAAAACCGGTTTGGCTCAGTGGATAGAGCGTCGGCCTGCGGACTGAAAGGTCCCAGGTTCGATTCCGGTCAAGGGCATGTACCTTGGTTGCGGGCACATCCCCAGTGGGAGGTGTGCAGGAGGCAGCTGGTCGATGTTTCTCTCTCATCGATGTTTCTGACTATCTATCACTCTTCCTTCCTCTCTGTAAAAAATCAATAAAATATATTAAAAAAAAAAATTTTTTTTAAAAAATCAATTTAAGCCCTAACCGGTTTGGCTCAGTGGATAGAGCGTCGGCCTGCAGACTCAAGGGTCCCGGGTTCGATTCCGGTCAAGGGCATGTACATTGGTTGTGGGCACATCCCTGGTGGGAGGTGTGCAGGAGGCAGCTGATCGATGTTTCTCTCTCATCGATGTTTCTAGCTCTCTATCCCTCTCCCTTCCTCTCTGTAAAATATCAATAAAATATATTTTAAAAAAAAATAAAAATAAAAATCAACTTAAAAATTAAAACAAAAGCCCTGGATGGTGTGCTCAGTGGTTAGAGCATCGGCCTGCACACCAAGGGTCATGGGTTCAATTCCTGGTCAAGGGCATGTACCTGGGTTGCAGGTTTGATTGTGGGGGAGGCAACCCATCAATGTGTTCCTCTCACATCGATATTTCTCTCTACCCCCAGCCCTCCCTCCGTCCCTTCCACTCTCTCTAAAGATTAAAGGGGGAAATATCCTCAGGGGAGGGTTAACAACAACAACAAAAATGGAAACAACAATAAGATATTTTTGACGATCAGGTTGTCCAAACTAAACAACGGCAGTATTCCACGTGGGTGAAGATGTGGAGCACAGGCAATCAGGTACACTTGAGTGTGCCTTGTGAGAAGGCAATTTGCCAGTTTCCATCAAGATACAAGGGCATGTACCCAGCCTGGCTCAGTGGACAGAGCATCGGCCTGCGGGCGTAAGGGTCCCGGGTCCGACTCCGGTCAAGGGCACATGCCTAGGTTGTGGGCTCAATCCCCAGTAGGGGGCATGCAGGAGGCAGCCGATTAATGTTTCTCTTTCATCATCGATGTTTCTATCTCTCCCTCTCCCTTCCTCTCTGAAATCAATAAAGAAATATATATTTTTTAAAAAGATACACAAAGAGGCCCTAGCCGGCCTGGCTCAGTGGTAAGGGTGCCCGGTCCGACTCCGGTCAAGGGCACATGCCCGGGTCGCTGACAGAAAGCTCAAGCAGAAGCATTCCCTACAGCACTGGTGGGGAGTGGGGTGGGGACTGGAAACAACCTAAATGTACATCAAGAGGAACAAACAAATGAGAATCCAGCCCTACAATGGCAAGTGCTTAAATGTCAGCAGTTAAAAGGGGCGGGGGGTGGGGAGGGGAGCCCTAGCTGGTTTGGCTCAGTGGATAGAGTGTCAGCCCGTGGACTGAAGGGTTCTGGGTTCAATCTCGGTCAAGGGCACGTACCTCGGTTGCAGGCTTGATCCCGGGCCCTGGTCAGGGTATGTGCAGGAGGCAACCAATCGATGTGTGTCTCCCACATCCATGTTTCTCTCTGTGTGTGTCTTTCCCCTCCCACCCCCTTCCACTGTCTAAAAAAAATCAATGGAAAAATATACTCCAGTGAGGATTAACAAAAAATAAAATAAAAAAGGGGGGGGGAGGAAGAGCTAGCTAAATAACATGGAAATAGCTCCAAGAGAGATTGTAAAATGGAAAACGTAAGATGCAGAACAGAGTGAGTCACGAAACATCAAGTTTTCCTTGGCAAGAAAACCAAGAAGTATGTAAATATGCCTATGTGTTTGAATGCCTGGAAATTTTTGGGAAGGATTCAGAGATTATTTAAGGAAGAGGAGGAAGGGGAAGAGAGAGACTGTTACACGTCCTTCAGCCATGATCGGATTTTTAAAACCATGAACATATTTTCGCTTTGTCTTTTAAACACCGTAATTGAAAATAAACTGATAGCTTATGTATTAATGGCTTTCTAGGTGGTTCTTATTTAAAATTTGAGTGTTGTGGCTGGGGGGAGGTTTGAGAGAAAGAAGAGATCTCACTTTCAGAAGATCTGGAAAGAAACCCAAGGCTACTTCAGAGTGAGGGATCCTACTTTCTAAATAAGGGAATAATTAGTGTTGCCAGAAACCCTATCTCTTGAGCCCCGAGCTATGCCAAATTCTGAGCCTCGGGGTTGACACCCGTGGTGTTATTAAATCCTCACAATGGCCCATTTCACAGGGAAGGAAACTGAGTCTCAGCATGCCGTGATTTGTTCCAGTTCACAAGTGAATTAAAATGGTGAACGTGGCATTCCAGTTTAGATCTCTTTAGCTTTAAAGTTCATGGTCTCACTACTCACCGACACTGGTCACTAAAGGGAGTGAGAAGAAAAGAAAGAAAGGAGGAGGAGGGAGAGAAATAAGGAAATCTTGGGGTGAGGTGGACAGCAAAAATAAAATAAGAGTAGTTGGAAATGGGATGTCAGCAACACACAGGGGAATAGATGGGGGGAGGGGGTGTACTCACCATTCGCAGTGACGCCCGTGTGACACAGAGGCCCTGTGGAAGGTTGAGGGGGCTCGATCTTGTCAAAGCCCCACCTCAGGGACAAACCCAGAACCTAAGTCCCCAGGCCCTCTTTCCCCTGAGTGAATCTTGGCCACACGTCCTCCTGTCTCGGGAGCCGTAAAACCAGACTTCCACCTGTTTAAGCCAGAAATCTGAACCCAGGACCCTCTTGCCTCTGTACCCAAGAGTTAAGCCCTTGGACCCCACCTTTTACAGGAGATAGTAATCTGAGCCCACAGTTCCTCCTTGCTGGGGTTCCGGAGTCTGGGCTTCAGCTCCCCCTGTTCCCAGGGACCACCCAGGTGTCCTGGCTTCCACCTCCCCACCCACCTCAGAATCTGGGACTTTATACTCCGTCCCCAGGAGTTCAGGCATCTAGCTCTCTCCTGCCTCAAGAGCCAGAGAATCCTGCCCCCAACTTCCTCTTCTTCCAGGAACCCGGGGATTCGGGGCCCCTGTGTTCTCATGCTTTAGGACCCCTGGGTCTGGGCCCCCTTCCTGTCCCATTATTCTGGCCTGGAGTTCTGAACCCTTAGCTAATTCTGCCTGATCACCCTGCACCTGCCCCCAGGGAGACCCAGTAGTTCGGTCCCTTGCTAGGTGTCTGGGTCCCCAGAGCCTGTCTTTCTGTACCCCAGCCCCGCTAGGGACCCAGAGAGCGGGCGTGGGGAAGCTCACACGAGAGGGCCAACAGCTGGAGGATCAGTACCAGGGCCATGGTGGGCAGGTCTGGCTGGAGCTGGAGCCGAAGTCAGGGCTCAGCTGGGCCCTCTTACCTCCCAGGAAGTGAGGCAACATCAGAAAGTCAGAGTCAGAACCCTGTTGCGGGAGGGGCGCGGGGGAGCCCGGAGGACTGTGTCACAGCCGCATAGTGCGGTGGGAAAAGTTGGATTGGGGCAGGCAATTAAAGTTTAAAAACAAGTAGCACCTGACCTGTGCCCAGACTCTGCTGCGTGATTCTGGGGGGCACAGAGAGGAGTCAAGATCCGGCTGCTGCCTTCCAGCAGCTCCCAGCCCGAGGGAAGGACAGATGCGGACCAGGTCAGTTTAGAAACAGGTGATGTGCGCTGTCATGGAGATGGAGACCGCCTAGGGCACTGTGAGCGTCCACGGAAGACCCCTGTGATGAGAGTTGGGGTTTCAGGACGAAGTGATTTTGAGCTGCGACCTCAAATGAAAACTCGGGTCATTCGTACTCTCCCAGCCTCCATCTCCCCATCTGTAAAATGGGCTTTCATAGGTAAACTCTGAAATGAGGACTAGTGCAGTCCGCCTCGGGTGAGGTGCAGCAGCAGGAGTGGGGAGAAGTTACTCCCCTAGAGCGATGTCTAGGCGGAGAGAGGAAAGAGGGCGGCGGCAGGTGTACCGAGATGAACTTGCCCTCAAATGAGGAACGCCGCTTCGTTTCCTGCCGCCGCCGCAGACTTCTGTTCTGCGTCAGTGCGCACGCGTGGAATCCGGGGCTACTTGGGTACAGGGACCACAACTCCCAGAGTGCTCCGCGCCCTCGCCGCTGCTTTGGATCGCTGTTCTGCGCCAGTACGCACGCGCAGACTCAGACCGCCGAGCCTCGGGAGCAGGGACTACAATACCCAGGGTGCTCCGCGCCCTCGCCACCGCCGCTGCCGCTGCCGCCGAGACCAAGATGGCCGGGAGTAAGTTCTGGTGCAGCTGGAGCGTGGGGCGCGGGGCGAACCCGGGCGGTGCGGGGCTGGGGCGCGGCGGTGCCCCCGTGGAGGCGGTGGGGTCGTGGCCGGAGGGGGTCGCTGAGGTCACCAGAGGGCTCCTCCAGGGCCGGGGTGGCGCGAGAGGGCTAGAGGTCACCGGGGGCATTCCCTGCGGGAGTGACCCTGCCCGCACACCCCTCCAGGAATCGGCGCCTTCATCAAGGATGCCTGGGCCAAGGAGCCGGTGCTGGTCGCGTCCTGCGCTTTCGGGAGCCTCTGTGCGTGAGAGCGAACGTGCATCACCCCAACCGGCGTCCAGTCAGCCTTACCTTCCCCACCCGCCCCAAAGGTCCCGTGGCCCCCTACGGGGTTCCGTCCTGACCCCCAGACCCCTGGCCGCCCTCGATGGTCCGTGTCCCCTCCCACCTGTGTGTCAACACCCTCACGGGGTCCCCTGGCCTACCCCCATCCCTAATACTATGATCCCTTCC
The DNA here is from genome assembly GCF_963455305.1 of Plecotus auritus. Taxonomy (NCBI): domain Eukaryota; kingdom Metazoa; phylum Chordata; class Mammalia; order Chiroptera; family Vespertilionidae; genus Plecotus; species Plecotus auritus. The sequence continues at coordinate 5,479,962 of NC_137785.1, read as the reverse complement.
CCACCCCCCTCCTTCTCCACCTCGAGGTCCACAATCCCTTTCAAGGAGGGTGCCCAGCACTGGCTGCGCATGAAAACCCCCTGAGCGATAAATAATAACGATGTAGAATCCTCCCCGCGTTCACCCTCCCCCCTTTCCCCCCCCCCCCAGCGACTTTTAATGTGCGCCCATTGAGACCCTCTGCTCTGGGACAGGGTTGCGCATACTTGAAGGTGTACCGGGGTCACTTGGGGGCGCGATGGCTCACTTTGGACGAAGGGTCCCAGTTCCATTTTGGTCAAGGGCACGCACCTTGGCTGCAGGCTCAGGCTCCTCCCCGGCGGGGTGCGTGCTGGAGGCAACCAATCCATGTGTTTCTCTCACATTGATGTTCCTGTCTTTCCCTCTCTCTAAAAATCAATGGAAAAATGTCCTCCGATGAGGATTAAAAAAAATGTTAAAAAAGGCAGGCTCGGATTCAGGGCAGGGGGCGGGGGGCCTGGGCTACTGCCTTTCAGTGTCCCCAGTCTTGCCAGCGCTGTGTCTGCAGGCCATTGGGCCAGGCTCTTAGAAGACAGTTGTCCCATTAGCCACGGAGCAGCCCTTGAAATGCTAGACTTAACTATGACAAAAGGTATGTAAAATGTCTGGTGTGTTGAAACAATGATCTGGATATACCAGGTTAAATATACCTTAAAAACCATCTTGTTTTGCCCTAGCTGGTTTGGCTCAGCGGATAGAGCGTGGCCTGTGGGCCGAGGGGTTCTATTCCCGTCAAGGGCACTGGTGTGTGCAGGCTCCATCCCGGGCCTGGTCTGGGCATGTCCAGGAGGCAACCACTCCATGATGTGTCTCTCTCACATCCATGTTTCTCGGTCTCCCCCCCTCCCATGCACTCTCCCTAAAAATAAATAAAAATCAATGGGAAAAATATCCTGGGGTGAGGACTAACAAAGAAGATACATACTAGAGCAGGGGTCCTCAAAATTTTTAAACAGGGGGCCAGTTCACTGTCCCTCAGACCGTTGGGAGGGCCGGACTATAGTTTAAAAAAAAAAACTATGAATAAATTCCTATGTGCACTGCGGGTCTGGGACGAGTTGGCTGCTAAGCAGGACAGGCAGTGGCACCCGGCGGGCTGGATAAATGTCCTCGGCGGGCTGCATGTGGCCCGCAGGCTGTAGTTTGAGGACCCCTGTACTAGAGGCACAGTGCACGAATTTGTGCATGGGTGGGGCCCGGCTGGCCTGCCCTGATTGGGCGGGAGGAGGGGCCGGATGGTTAGTGGGCTGGCCTTGCCCCCCCCCCAGTGGAACTCCCAGTTGAGGGGGCAATTTGCATATTAGCCCTTTATTATATAGGATATCTAACTTGTTTCAACTGCAATGTGGCTATTAGAAATGTAGTCATATGTCAGACAGTGTTGGCCTAGGGCAGTGGTTGGCAAACTCATGAGTCAACAGAGCCAAATATCAACAGTACGAAGATGGAAATTTCTTTTGAGAGCCAAATTTTTTAAACTTCTTCGAACGCCACTTCTTCAACATAGACTCGCCCAGGCCGTGGTATTTTGTGGAAGAGCCACACTCAAGGGGCCAAAGAGCCGCATGTGGCTCGCGAGCCGTGGTTTGCCGACCACTGGCCTAGAGCGTCCCTCTCTGTGCCCTGCCCCACCCCCATGACTCCTGGCTCCCACCCTGGTGGACTGTTCCTGCACAGCCCCTCCCTCAGCGTGTCCAGGGTTCCCCGGAAACATTCCCAAGACACCCCCCCACCTCGTGCTCCGGGACCCCCTTTCCACGCCAGCCCTCAGTCCACCCCACCCCACCTCCCTCTGTGCCCTCTAGGTCCCACCTCCAAAAAAATGATAAACCCTTCTGAGAAGTGGGGACCCTGGGGTGCCCAGGGGCCTCCTGCAGGTGCTGTACCCTCCGCTCCCCTCCCCCCATGCACTCAGCCCCTTTGCCAGGGTTCGGCTTCTGCCCCTCCCCCTTCCAGAGCCATCTTTCCCGGGCCTCACTCCCGTGTCTCCACAGCTTTGCTTCTGCCCTTCCTCAGCCCCTACACCAAGTACGCCATCATGATCAATGAGGTCACACCCTACACCTACCCAGGTGAGTGGGGCTGTCAGTCTGTCTGCTTTCCCATGTCTCTAGGTCTCCGTGTCACCGATTGTCTCTGTGTCATGCTCTGACCCTCACTCTCCTGTCTTCTCGCCCCTGGGGCCCCAGTTCCCTCTTTGAATGTTCACTGACAGGCCAGCCCTTCTCTAGGGCCCCGGAGACCGGCTGGTCTCAGTGGCCCACCCTCCTGTCCCGCAGTGCCCGTCCGAGATGATGGGAACATGCCCGACGTGCCCAGCCACCCCCAGGACCCCCAGGGCCGAAGCCTGGAGTGGCTGAAGAAACTGTGAACGCCCCCCACTGACAGGGAGGAGGTCCCCTCCCCTGTGACCCCAATAAAATGTGGAAACCGACCCCAGAGTCCAGTGTGTGTGATTAGAGGTGGGAGCAGCAGACAGTGGCCGAGGAGAGCATGGGGTCCATTTATTGGGGGGTCAGTCAAAGGGGGGGCTGGCTAGGGTGGGGTAGGGCAGCAGCTTGTCTGGCCCCCGAGAAACCCAACTTGAGTCCAGGGCCTCGTCCGCTTCGAAGCCAAAGTCTTCCTCCACCTTTATCTGGGGGCGAAAAGCTCCATGTAAGTAGGCCTGGGTCTGGGGAAGGCTCTTGGGCCCCACCATTCCTGCACTCCGGGGCCAGACAGCCTCCTGGTGCACCCCAGAAAGTCCAAGCGTTCCTGGGTCCCCGTGGTCTCCAGCCGCCGTCTCCCCTCCCATCTCTTCCCCCAGCCTCCCCCAGGTCTTCCTCCTTCCACCCCAGCCTTCTTGGCTTTCCCCAACTTCCTCCTTCCAACCCAAACCCTCTGCCGGCCCCACTGTGAAGCCCTGGCCCCGGCCCCTGGGCTCCGGGCCTCCCACCTGCACGGGGGCCAGCTCCGGAGTCAGCGGAACTCCCGCTCGGCGTCCTTCCCGGGGCGCTCGCCGCCTCTTCCGCCCGCTGGGCCCCTCGCCAGGGGCCGGGCTGCTGGCTTCTGCGGGTGCTGGCGTCCTCCTGGGCGGGGACAGCCCCTCTTTCTCCGGAGGCTCGTTCTCAGCGTTGCCCGGGGTGGGGGCATCTGTGCCCTGGCTGCCCTCGTCCTGGAGGGAGACGGGAGGCAGGTGAAGACCGTGTCCTGGGCTCCTGGCTCCCCCGGCCCCCGGCCCCTGCTCACCTCCAGTAAGATGGTGAACTGGCTGGCCCGGTAGTCATCGCCGTAGGAGTCCAGCACCCTCATGAGGAACCTGCGCCCGGAGAGGAGCCGCCGGGGGACACCTTGGTCTCTGGCGGGCAGGGGAAGGGGCCCCCGACAGCCCGGCTCTGGCTCCCTCTGAAGCCAGAAGCTCGGGTCTGAGAGACCTGGGTGCCAAGCGCCTGACCAGCCAGTGGACTTTGGGCAAGAGAAGGTGACTCTACACCAGGGGTGGGCAAACTTTTTGACTCGAGGGCCACAATGGGTTCTTAAATTGGACCGGAGGGCCGGAACAAAAGCATGGATGGAGTGTTTGTGTGAACTAATATAAATTCAAAGTAAAGGAGCGGAGGGGAGAGCAAGAGAACCAGATAGAACAGCCGGATCCGGCCCGCGGGCCGTAGTTTGCCCAAGGCTGTCTACACCTTAGCTTCCCGCTGTCAATGGGAGGGGACAACCCCGACTGCAGGGACGGCTGTGACACCACAACCAGACCTGACCACACAGGGGGATGTGGGCTTAGCCAACGCTCACGTGGCCGTTGTCTTTATTAGTAACTAAAGGGCCAGAGAGGCGTGTGCAGGACACCCCGGGTGACCTCAGCTCTCACGGGCTCTGCCTGCTCCTCTCCCCGTCCCTGCTTCTAAAAGCTCCCTGTCTTGCCCTAGCCGGTTTGGCTCAATGGATAGTGTCAGCCTGCGGACTGAAGGGTCCTGGGTTCAATTCCGGTCAATTTCGGTTGCAGGCTCCTCCCCGACCCAGGCCCCGGTTGGGGCACGTGCAGGAGGCAACCAATGGATGTTTCTCTCACATCGATATTTCTCTCCTCCTTTCCCTCTCTCTTCCACTCTCTCTAAAAAATCATTTATTTTTCAAAATTGTGGTAAGATATAAAATGTACTAATTTAAGCATTTTCTGTTGTCATTAATCCTCGCCTGAGGATATTTTTTCCATTGATTTTTAGAGGAAGTAGAAGGGAGGGAAGACAAGAAAGTGAGAGAGAGAGAAACTTCAATGTGAGAGAGATACATCGTTAGGCTGCCTCCTGCACGTGCCCTGACCGGGGCCAGGAATCGAACTCAAGCCCCTCCGGAGCAACACTGGCCAGGGCTAACTTCAGCATATTGACGTGTACACGCAGCCGCATGAGGTAGCATTCACACAGCTGTGCAAGCATCACCCGTCCATCTCAGAACTCTCTTCATCTTTCCCAAGTGCGGCTCTGTCCCCGTGAAACGAGAACTCCCAGTCGCCTGCCCCCAGCAACCACCACGCCTCTCTCTCTGACTTGGTTACTCTAAGTACCTCACCGTGGAGGCCTTCAGTATAAGGCCCGTTCTGCCCATTTTCCTGAGGGGGACACAGAGAGTGACAGTCGGCATCTGATCCCGAGCAGCCGAGACTCACACCCACCGTGTCCTGGTGACCCGAGGCGGGATGCTCTGAGCTGAGCTCATTCTGGGGCCCCCGCTTACTCCTCAGCAGCCTTCTGGCTTCGGCATGACCTTTGCATCACCCTTAGTTGTCAGGAAATGGGGGCTCAGAGCTTGAAACTAGGTCTGTGACCTTTTTTTTGTATGTCTTCACACAAGAATATTTTCCCATTGATTTTGAGGAAGAGTGGAAGGGAGAGGGAAAAAGAAACATCGCTGTGAGAGAAATACACTGATTGGCTGCCTCTGGCAGGAGCCCCGACCAGGACCCAGGCTGGGCCGGAACCTGCAACCAAGTACATGCTCTTGACCAGAATCGAACCCAGGACCCTTTGGTTCGCAGGTTGATGCTCTATCCACTGAGCCAAACCAGCTAGGGCTGGGTCTGTGACTCTGAAGGCCAGGACCCCTTCCTTTGCTGCCCTCTCCACTCAGAGGGTGTACACCCGCTCCCCCAGCCCCCGGCAGCTCTTTCCTGCTGCAAGACCCAATCCCACTCCTGGTCCCTGCCGGCCTCAGCCCCCCACCCTCTGCAGCCTCGTCTCCTCCTGGCCCCAGATGGCCAGCCGGGCAGACCGGCAAGGTGGAGAAATGAGAAGCATGTGGAAACGAGGTCTGGGGCAGAGGCATGACGGCCCGTCAGGTGCTCAAGGGTTACCTCCGCTCCTGCTGGAGTCTCCGTGTTATCCTCTGTACCTGATGGAGCCTGTTCAGGACCCGCTCGTTCACCTGCGGGGAGATGGAGAGCACAGGTCAGCTGCACCCACTCAACCGAGGGTGCAGCCAGCCCTGCTGGGGACCAGGGAGCCAGCCCGAAGGTCATCTGTGGACCGTAAGGGGCTGTCCCTCCTGCATCTGCCCACACCGGCCTCCGAGATGCAGGACGGGCACCTGTGAGGCATCAGCGAGCTGATCTGGGCTGTCCCGGGAGCTCCTAGAGGAGACAGCACTCCAGGTGCGGAATAAACGAATGATTCATGAAAGACTCATGCTGCTGGGCAAGAGAGGCTGTGCCCGCACACAGGCAGAGCCTGGGAGGGGGTGGGCACTTAGCCAGGGGACCCCAAAACGGAATCCACACTCACCTACCTGCTCGATCTCCCTGCAGCGCCGACCTAGCGCCTGGTACTTCCTGCGATTGAGCTCCCTTTGGCGCCGCCGCCGGCCTCGGGCTGCCTCTTCCTCTTCATCGCGCTCGCGGAGGCTGGAGCTGCCCAGACCCCCGGACACGAACTCCACTTCAGTCTCAAGCTCGCTCTCCAGAATGTGACCACCGAACAGCGGAGGCAGCGCCAGCTCCGAGCCTGGAGGTGCCGAGAACTCTTCAAAGCCCACGGCTGCCATGGTCCTGTGGGGTCAGGGCGACTCAGGGACCCTGAACCTCTGGTCCCCTGCTCCTCCCTCCAAGCCGGGAGGCCAGGCCCCGAGCCTCTCCTTCAGAGGATCCAGAGTTCAAGCCCTGCCCCCCGAGAGAGTTCAGACCCCAGGTTCCTCCTCCTAAGTATTTAGGGAAGTTCAAGGCCTCAACCCCTCACTGAGACCCAGGAGTCCAGGCCTCCAACCTAGACCCCCAGCCTCATCCCCCAGGATGCCTAAGTACAGACCCCAGTCCCTAATAAGAATTCTAACCCAAAGCCATTGCACGAACTACAACCCCCATCAGCCCTCAGGGCAAAGCGTGGATGGTTGCACATACTGCAGCCGCACTGTCTCTTGGGATTTTCCCCAAAGCCACTTACCCCTCTCTCTGCTCCAGCTCCATTTCTCCCCGCTCCCGGCGTAGAACTCCCAACCTTGTAAACCTCTAGGTTAAAGTGGTTCGCAAAACGACACGCCCCATCAGATTTCACGGCCAAGCAACCGGGACTCGGCCGCTAAGCCTCCTGGGAGTCGTAGTTCTCTATTTCCGGCTTTCCTTCCTCGCCCCACCCCCACCCCGAGTCCCGGCTGAAAGGCCTTGCTCTCTGGTCTAACGCCGCCACCAGTCGTCTGAGTCGCCTCCGTCTTTATTCTGGTCCCGACGCCGCGCCGTCTGACCACGGCGACTCTCCGCTTGGGAGGCTCGGTCCTCCGCGGGCCGTGGGCCGGGGGAGCCCCTCGCCTCGCGCCTGCTCACCCCGTCTCCGCCTAGCGGCCAGTGCTAATAAAGTTGTTGTTCCAACCGCGGGCCTGAGGGACAAGGCGCGGGGACCAATCAGAGCGCAGCTCTGAGTCGGCCGCGGCGCGAGGACGAGACGTCATCAGTTCGCGTCGAGCGGCGTCCGAAGCTGATTTCCTAGGAACCGTGGTGCGCGGAGGGAAAGTGGTGAGTGTGGCGGCGGCGAGGGGAGGGCGGGGGCCGGCGCGCCTGTCGGGGTGCGGCCGAGGGCGAGGACGCAGGCGGCCTCTGCCAGGCTGACCGCCCGAAGGTCGGTGCCCCCGCGACGTCAGGGCCCCCTGCCCTCAGTGCCCTCCGCCTGGGGAGGCGGGTGCTGAAGTAACGACTTTAATCACAAGTATATGGGGTGCCGCGGGCGTGCGGGCTGTCACCGAGAGTGGGGTGCGGGGGTCAGGGAGCTGGGGTGCAAGGCGAGAACGGGAAGCTGAGAAGGGGCTGAGCCCGTAAAAGTGGGGGAGACGTTGGTGAGGCGAGGGGGACCGGTGAGGAGGACCCGTGGGCGGGGGATGGTGGCAGGTTGGGGTCAGGCGACGGCTTGGTACCTGCTCCGCGCCGGGCGCTGCGTGCAATGAACAAAACTGGCGCTTTCTCAAGGACACGTTAGTTTCATGGGCAAGACGGGCATTAAACGAAGTGTTAGAAATTTAATTTTGTTGTTGTTAATCCTCACCAGAGAGCATTTCCCCCATTGCTTTTTAGAGACAGTGGAAGGGAGGGAGGGGGAGAGGAGAGAGAGAGAGAGAGAGAGAGAGAGAGAGAGAGAGAGAGAGAGAGAGAAACATCGATTGGCTGCCTCCCACACGCATCCGGACCAGGGCCGGAGATCCAACCTGCAACCCAGGGACGTGCCCTTGACCGGGAATCGAACCCGCGACCCTTCAGTGCACAGGCTGACAAATGTTGGGAATTTAGGGTCTCCTAAGTGTTGAGGCAAACGAGCGAATTCACAGATGTATAAACAAGGGAATAGGGTCCAGTCTTGGGGGGCGGGGTGCGGGGAGCTGGTGTCACAGAAAAACCCATGTCTCCAGACATAACAGTTTATGCTTCTACCATATATTGAAAGTAATAAATTCACAGACCTGGAGAAAAGAGACGATAATGTGGTGGGTGTAAGGATTCAATAAAATTGTTGATTCATTTACCCAATACTTCTTTTTTTAAAAATATATTTTTATTGATTTCAGAGAGGAAGGGAGAGAGATAGAAACATCAGTGATGAGAGAGAATCATTGATTGTCTGCCTCCTGCACATCCCCTACAGGGGGGTATCGAGCCCACAACGCAGGCATGTGCCCTTGGCTGGAATCAAACCTGGGACCGTTTAATCCGTAGGCCGACGCTCTATCCACTGAGCTGAACCAGCTAGGGCACTTACCCAATATTTCCTGAATGCCTACTCTGTGCTGGGTGCTCTGCTAGAGGGTGGGGATACAGCAGCGAGCAGGCAGATGTGGTCCCCAGGTTTGCTCACAGCTCGCCTGGGGGAACAGAAAGAGGATTTGAGGAGACACCAGAGTGTTGTATATGGCGACGGGGGTGCGCTCTGCAAAGAGGAAGCGTTCCTCCCACAGAGAGTGAGTGAGTGAGGGGCGTTTTGGAGAAAGGCGTGTGTGGGATGATAAAGGGGCGGTTAGGGGGGAAACGTGTGTCTTAGAGAAGTGAGTATGCGGGAGGCACTGTATCCCGGAGAGAGGGGGGACGAGGGGAGACTGTCCTAGAGGCAGCTGGACATCCAGGGGTCTCAAACCGCAGCTCAAGGGCCACTGCCCTGTTTTCGACTGTTCGGTGTGGCCTGTGCCATGGTGGTGGTTGGTGAGTTTTGCGAAATCTAAATTATCCATTTAAATAATAAACCTTTAGCCCTAGCCAGTTTAGCTCAGTGGATACAGAGCATCAGCCTGCAGACCGAAGGGTCCCGGGTTCGATTCTGGTCGAGGGCATGTACCTGGTCGGGGCGCGTGCAGGAAGCAACCGATTGATGTGTCCCTCTCACGTCAATATTTCTCTCTGTCTTTCCCTCTATCTTCCACTCTGTCTAAAAGTCAAGGGAAAAATATCCTCGGGTGTGGATTAAAAAACTAAGTAAAACTTATAAAAAATTAATAATAAGCATTTCAAACTGGGAGATTCCCGCCGCGCCCCCCCCACCCCCACCCCACCCCCCGCCACACACCCACACAAAATCCTGAATTTCTTGCTTCTCTTAAAAAAAAATTGGAAAACCTGGCAATGTGGAGCCCACGTCCCCGCTGGCCGGGCGTGTCAAGCTGAGCACCAGCCCTGCCTGTACATCGGGCATGAGTTCTCTGGGTCTCCAGGCTCCACGCCTCCCTATTCCCACCCCCAGCTCCCACGTGGGAGCCTCTGAGCATCGGAGTATGCAGCCTCCGTTTCCATACGCTAGACTGAGGAAGGCGGAAGGGACAGGAGGAGGGAAAGATCGCTTATTGAAAAAAAAAGGCAGCGTGGATGGCAGAGTGGTGGGGATCGGACCTTGTAGAGAAAGTAGTGCTTCCCAACCATTTCATGGGACTCAGAAAATGCTAACATTTCTGCAGCACCTGGGGAGTTGAGGAGGCTGCCTGTGGCTAGAGGTGATGAGCCCAGGGACTCCAGACATGTGAGGCCTGCCTGGTTGCCCTGATGGCTGAGCAGATCAGTATTTTAGGAAATCTGTCACCCATTTGGGGCCCAACAATCGGGGGATGGGGAAGCTCTGTTATAGAAAAAAAATAAAAGTTGCATCTCATCATAGGGAGGATGCATCTTTTTTTAAAATATATTTTTATTGATTTCAGAGAGGAAGGGAGAGAGAGAGATAGAAACATCAATGATGAGAGAGAATCATAGATGGGCTGCCTCCTGCACGCCCCACACTGGGGATCGAACCCACAACCCGGGCATGTGCCCTGATCAGGAATCGAACCGTGACCTCCTGGTTCATAGGTTGACGCTCAACCACTGAACCACACCAGCCAGGCAGGAGGATGTATCTTTTTTTTTTTTTTAAAGATGTTTTGTTTTCTTTTAATTTTTATTTTTAATATATATATATATTTTTTAATATATTTTATTGATATTTTTACAGAGCGGAAGGGAGAGGGATAGAGAGCTAGAAACATCGATGAGAGAGAAACATCGATCAGCTGCCTCCCGCACACCCCCCACTGGGGATGTGCCCGCAACCAAGGTACATGCCCTTGACCGGAATCGAACCCCGCGGACCCTTCAGTCCGCAGGCCGATGCTCTATCCACTGAGCCAAACCGGTTTCGGCTTTAATATATATTTTTATTGATTTCAGAGAGGGAGAGAGAGAGAGAGAGAGAGAGAGAGAAACATCAGTGATGAGAGAGAATCAATCAGCTGCCTCCTGCATGCCCCACACTGGGGATTGAGCCCACAACCTGGGCATGTACCCTTGACCAGAATCGAACCTGGGACCCTTCAGTCCGCTGGCCAACACTCTATCCACTGAGACACACCAGCCAGGCAGGATGTATCTTTTAAGCCTTAATGAAGGGGTGTGCTGTGTCTTGTCAATGAAGTGACTATGAGAGGGTAGGTGGTGTGAGTTATGGCTGGAGATTATCTGGGTTCTGGGGGGTTTGTTCATGGATTAATTCAGTTGGTGTTTATTGAGCACCTACTATGTGCCAGGCACAGTTAGGAGCTGGAGAGCAACGCAAATGAAAATGCCGGTCCTTGTGGAGCCTGCGTGCTAGTGGGGTGGACGAGGATGGACCGGGGCCTTCTGGGGGGAAGCCCCTCGGTAATGAGGGGAACCCTGCTCTCCCCACAGTAGGCCTCGGGATGTCTCTGGCAGACGAGCTCCTGGCCGACCTCGAGGAGGCGGCGGAAGAGGAAGAAGGAGGAAGCTATGGGGAGGAAGAAGAGGAGCCGGCGATCGAGGATGTGCAGGAGGAGACACAGCTGGATCTTTCCGGGGATTCGGTCAAGAGCATCGCCAAGCTGTGGGACAGCAAGATGGTGAGCGGCCGCGGATGGGAGCTTGGAGGGCAGGGCGCGGGGGGCAGGGCCTCTCTCCCACCGTCCTGGGAGCTGACCCGCCTCTCCTCCTCAGTTTGCTGAGATCATGATGAAGATTGAGGAGTACATCAGCAAGCAAGCCAAAGCTTCGGAAGGTACCCTTTGCCTCCCCTCAGCCTCACCCTGCCCGGTCCCCGCCAGGCCCCTGGGCCCCTGCTGCTGCTTGCAGCTTTGAAAGCTGGGTCACTCTCCCTCCCGGCCTTTTCCTGAGCCCTCTTCCTCCTCCATCCCAGCCCAGTCCCCTTCTCTCCCGAAAAGATGCTGCATTTTATAGCGCTCGCCCATCGCCTAGGCCTTCTGTCCAGGTTTCTAAGTGGGTCACATGACCAGTTACTGGGGTTTCGCTACTTGTCCTGTTTACTTTATGTTTCTTGTTTGGTTGGGTTTTTTTAGCACCCAGTTTTATGTTTTATTTTTCAATTACGTTGACATACAGTATTATATTAGTTCCAGGTGTATAGCATAGTGGTTAGACATGTACCTTACAGAGTGACCCCCTGATAAGTCTAGTGCCCACTGGCACCATCCACAGTTATTATAATACTAGAGGCCCGGTGCACGAAATTCGTGCATGGGGGTTGGGGGTGTCCCTCAGCCCAGCCTGCACCCTCTCCAATCTGGGACCCCTCGAGGGATGTCCGACTGCCCGTTTAGGCCCGATCCTACCTAAATGGGCAGTCGGACATCCCTCTCACGAACCAGGACTGCTGGCTCCCAACTGCTCGCCTGCCTGCCTTCCTGATTGCCCCCAACCACTTCTGCTTACCAGCCTGATCACCCTCTAACCACTCCCCTGCCAGCCTGATTGATGCCTAACCACTCCCCTGCCAGCCTAATTGCCCCTAACTGCCCTCCCCTGCAGGCCTGGTCACCCCCAACTTCCCTACCCTGCAGGCCTGGTCACCCCTAACTGCTCTCCTCTACTGGCCTGATCGCCCCCAACTGCCCTCCCTTGCAGGCCTGGTCCCTCCCAACTGCCCTCCCCTGCTGGTCATCTTGTGATGACCATCTTTGACCACATGGGGGCAGCCATCTTGTGTGTTGGAGTGATGGTCAATTTGCATATTACTCTTTTATTAGATAGGATTATTGACAATATTCCCTGGGCTATACTCTGCATCCCCCTGACTATTTTGTTTTGGTGTGGGGTTTTTAAAATATATATTTTATTGATTTCAGAGAGGAAGGGAGAGGAGGGAGAGATAGAAACATCAGTGATGAGAGAGAATCACTGGGATCCAGCCCAAAAACCGGGCTTGTGCCCTTGACCAGGAATTGAACTGTGACCTCCTGGTTCATTGGTCGACACTCAACCATTGAGCCACACCGGCCGGGCTCCCCTGACTACTTTGTAACTGCCAGTTTGCACTTCTTAATCCCTTCACCTTCTCCACCCAACCTCCCAACCCCCATCCCACATTTTCTTTAAATCAGCGTACTTTTTCCGTTACATTTATCTCAGAAGGAAAGCTGTGTTACTGTGAGTAGAAAGCTGGTGCCATGTGGTAGACAGGAGGTACCTGCAAACGTGCACGATTACTAAGCATCGCCTAAGGCCTCTCCCTCCCAGCTGAGGGCAGCGCTGGGTTAGCTCTTGACCATCCAGGCCAGCTCTCAGGGGCAGTCCTGTTGCTGCCCATTCTTCCCACCAGGGTGGGGCTTTGGGATTCGGTGGCTGGGAGGTTGTCAGGCACAGGGGTGTCATCAGAGCGGAGTGTCAGGGACATTCACTCTTCCTTTCTGCAAAGGGAAGACTGAGGCACCTCGGGGCAGGCATGTGGGTGCTGGGCACCCAGAGGGTCAGCCGAGGTCAGCAGGTCCCCGACAGCAATTGGGGGGCAGTGCCAGCTGGGAGGGAGTGAGCTGGGGACCCTCTGGAGCCTCCGGAGGGCCAGCTGACCCTGCCTCGGGTCAGGGAAGAAGTGATACCTGGATTGGATGTGGAAGTGTGAATGCATGTGTCAGGTGCATGGGGGGGGGGGGGTGTGCCCAGGGAAAGAGAGCTGTGTGGGCAGAGCCCCGGGCATGGGCACCCACCGGCTGTTTCTCGCCCTCACAGTGATGGGACCGGTGGAGGCGGCGCCCGAATACCGGGTCATCGTGGACGCCAACAACCTGACCGTGGAGATTGAGAACGAGCTGAGTGAGTGTGGGGGAAAGCAGACAGCCCTGCCTGGGGTGGGGGGGACAGGCAGGGTCCCACAGGCCTCTCCCCGAGCCCCTCCTGTTGCCCGAGTCCAGCCTCTGCTGCTGTGACAGGGGCTGCATTAAGAAGGAAGTGCACTTCCCTCCGCGTGGAAGTCCGGGCGAGCGGTCCAGGCTGGGGCCTGGTGTAGGAGTGTCTGCTGCCCAGGCTTTTTACTTATTTGTTTTCTTAAATGGTTTTTATTGGTTTTTAGAGAGAGAGGAAGGGAGAGGGATAGAGAGATAGGAACATCGATGAGAGAGAGACATCGATTGGCTGCCTCCTGCGCGTCCCCCGCTTCCTCCCTGGGGATCGAGCCCACAACCTGGGCATGGTCCCTGACTGGGAATCGAACCAGGGACCTTTTGGTTCATGGGTCAGCGCTCAACCACTGAGCCACACTGGCCAGACCAGGCTCTTTTATCTTGTTGATCTGCTGCCTGTTTCGTGGTACAAGGTGACTAACTGCCCATTTCCAGCCATCGCCTCCACATCCCCACCAGCAAGACGGGCCGAGCCGAGGGCACAGCTCTCCTCTTTAAGGGGTGCCCTGGAAGCTGCACACCTCACCTCTGGACCAGAACTGGCTCATTCCGGCCTGTCCAGCAGTGAGGGAGCGGGAACGGGCCCTTTATTCTGGGTGTCCTTGCGCCCCGCTAAGCTCAGGGGTTCGGTTACTAAAGCGAGAAGGGGAAGTGGATGTGGGGGACAGCCAGCCGTCCGCCTGTCCCCTCATCAGATGCCTCCCGCCCTGCCCACCTCAGACATCATCCATAAGTTCATCCGGGACAAGTACTCGAAGCGGTTCCCCGAGCTGGAGTCGCTGGTCCCCAACGCACTGGATTACATCCGCACGGTCAAGGTGGGTACGGATGGGGCTCCCCATCCGTGTGAAGGGAGGCCCCGCCCTCGGAACCTGGTGGGGAAAGGCTACCCTAGATGGTGACCCAGTGCGTGAGGGCGGAGCCTGGAAAGGAGATTGGCACGGCTCCTCTGCCCCTCCCTCAGCTCCCTGGCTCTCTGGAGAGGGGTCTCCCGAGGGGGGCGTGGCCCAGGGAGCAGGGAGGGAGGTGAGGGGTGCCCACTCCCTCTGGTGGACGGAGCAGGTGGTGTGGAGAGCTGACGGCAGCCGGGCAGAGATTCGGGGAAGAGGGTTAAGTGTCAGGACCCCAACGGGTAAGGAGCCCTGGGGGGTTCAGGGAACCAGAAATAGGAAGTGAGGAGGCAGAGGTGATGAGGTCTGGTCACATCTGACCTCTAAGCCCCGGGGCTCAGTGCAGGTGAACGCAGGCTCCAGCCAGGAGGCTCCCACGTGTCCCCGAGGTGCGGGCGGCGGCCAGGGACGTCAGTGCAGGGAGGCGATGGGTCCGATTCGCGCCCTGAGTGGTCAGTTGCTCTGGTCAATTTCTGCATCAGCCAGCGCAGGCGGACGGAGCCGGTGCTCTGAGCACTGACGCTCTCGGAGGCGGTGGGGGCGGGAGAGGCGCCTGCGCACAGACCCCAGCTTTCCCAGCACCCGGAAGGGACCGGAGCGGGGGCAGGAGCAAGAGGGTCTGGAGCCTCCCCGGGCCTCCGTGCCGCCCGTCCATTGCCGCCGCCTCACCCCCAGGAGCTGGGCAACAGCCTGGACAAGTGCAAGAACAACGAGAACCTGCAGCAGATCCTGACCAACGCCACCATCATGGTGGTCAGCGTGACCGCCTCGACCACCCAGGGGTGCGTACGCCGCGGGGAGGGGAGGAGGCGCGATCCCGGGGTCCCGGTGGCACCGGTGTCAGTCTCGGGGGACAGTTCACTTCAGTGCCAGCCAGGCAGCAGGCTGGGCTCGGGGGTCCCCACCGAGTGAGGAGCCAGCCTAGTGCTGTGGGAGGGAGCGCTCCCTCGGGCTGTCATCCTGGTCACCGAACAAGTGAACAAGCATTAGCAGGTTCCCGGACGGGGGCACAGAACTAGCAGCTGGAGGTGGCCCTGGCCTCTCAGAGCTCCTGTCTGGGAGGAGGAAGTGCACGCACAGGTCAAAGGCCAAAGGGCGCATGTCAGACACAGGAGGGGCTGGAGGAGGTGGTGGCTCAGCCGCAGGCAGGACCGAGCTCTCTGTGGGGGAACAGCAAGCCCCCAGCTTGCCACTGCCGGGGGTGATTGTCCTGAAGCTGCACACGCCTGCATGCGTGCACACGAACACGCATGTGCACACAGCTGGGGCCGGGGGCTCCCACAGCAGGCAGGCAGGGAACCTAGCCATGTGGTCCCCCCTTCCCTGCAGGCAGCAGCTGTCGGAGGAGGAGCTGGAGCGGCTGGAGGAGGCCTGTGACATGGCGTTGGAGCTGAATTCCTCCAAGCACCGCATCTACGAGTATGTGGAGTCCCGCATGTCCTTCATCGCACCCAACCTCTCCATCATCATCGGGGCATCCACGGCCGCCAAGATCATGGGTGAGCCCGGGGCCGGGAGGGGCGCCCCGTGTCCTCCCCGAGATGGGGCCTGGTCCTGGCAGGGCGTCCCCGGACTCCTGGCTCCTTTAACCAGAAACACTCGCGGGGCGTTGGGTAAAGCAGCCGTGTTCTCGGGCCTGGTCTGCCACCAGAAAGGTTTCAACCACCAAGACTTATTGTCTCTGAGATCCAGGTGCGGGCAGGGCTGGTCCCCATGAGGATGTAGATGGCCGTCTCCCTGTGCAGGCACATGGCCGTCCCTCTGAGTGGCCACATGGCCGTCCCTCTGAGTGGCCACATGGTTGTCTCCTGAATTGAATTGGGGCCAATCCTGTGATGTCACGTCACCTTAATCACCTCTTTAAAGGCCCCACTTCCAGATACGGTCTCTTTCTGAGTACGGGGTGGGGTGAGGACGCCAACACGTGAAGTTTGGGGCCAGAGTCGGGCCCCTCGCAGCCGCCTTCAGGGCAGGTGTGTGCAGGTCGGAACTCGGTGTGGGTCCTGCTCCCTCTCACTGGCCTCACAGCCTTGGGCAGGCGACCTCACGTGCCTCAGTTTCCCCAGGGGTGACTGGGGGCGCCTTGGTTTCCTGTGGCGGCTGCGACAAATGACTGCAAAGCGAGCTCCTGAAGCAGCTCACACACAGCCCCCACCCCGTCACCTCATGACTCTGGACATACCTTCACGGAGGCTCGGAGGACCGGCTCCTGGCCTGTTCCTGCCTGTAGAGGCGCCCGCGTCCCTGGCTCCTGGCCCTGCCCCCGTGCACAGTCCGCTGTCACGGCTGTGACTGACCCTGCCTTTCTCTTCCACCTCGAGGGGCCCTTTGTGGTGGCATTGAGCCCGGGGCCTCCAGGGCAGTCACCCCAACGCGGGGTCCTTCACTTAGTTGTCTGCAGAGGCCCTTTGGCCACGGAAGGCACCCTGGAGACTGCGATGGCCTCTCGGGGCTGTTCTGCCCCCAGGGGGTGGCACGCTCTTTGAGGCTCATTTTAGGGGTTCGGGTGGTTGCTGACAGTTTCCCTTAAAGACACCAAGCTCCAGCTCACAGCAGGCCCCTCAGCGGGAGAGTATTTTCCTCAGACAGCCCTCTTCCCACCCCCGCCCGGCAGACCAGCTCGGGGGACCCCGGAGTCGGGCCTGTGGTCAGCGTGCCCCAGGGCGTGCTGTGCTGCTTCTCTGACTTGAGTTAGGCTCCTTTGGGGCCATCTGCTCGCTGTGCACCCTCAGGCACGTTGCTCACCTCTCTGAGCTTCCCCCGCCTCCCCCCTCTGAAATGAGGGGCCCTGGCGGGGCCACCATGGCATCCAACCGGAGACTCAGTAAAGGCACATGGACAGAGGCCCCTGCTCTGCTCACCGCCTCCCTCCCGCCCGCTGCAGGGGTGGCCGGCGGCCTGACCAACCTCTCCAAGATGCCCGCCTGCAACATCATGCTGCTGGGGGCCCAGCGCAGGACGCTGTCGGGCTTCTCGTCCACCTCCGTGCTGCCCCACACCGGCTACATCTACCACAGCGACATCGTGCAGTCCCTGCCCCCGGTGAGCGCCGCTGCGCCGGGAGGGGCCTCGGCCTGGGCACCCGCCCATCCGCTGGGGACTGGTGGGGACCCTGGGGACGGTGGTGTGCAGTGAGAACAGGGCCGCTGGAGCACATGCGCTGGGGTTGGGATCCCGCAGCGCCACTTGCCAGCTGGGTGGCCTCGGGCAGGAGGCCTGAGCTCTGCCTCGGTCTTCCCATCTGCAAAGTGGGGAGAACAGAGCCTGCTTCTCGGTCGTGATGCCCACTCATCCGGGCAGCCTCGCACCTGATGAGTGACGTCGCCTTAGCCTGCGCGTCCGGGCTTCCCCAAACCACCCTCAGGCTCAGCGACCCACGAGGAGAACTCGCAGAACTCGCGAGAGTGACCCACTCGGGGTCACAGTTCACCACAGGAGAGGGCAGTCACGTCAGCCCAGGGAAGACGCGTGAGGGCAGGGCCCAGGAGTACCCGCCGTCCGGCCACGGTCCTCTCCCAGCACCAGTGTGTGACCACAGACAGAGCGCCCGCAGTCTGCTGGGCTTGGTTACACAGTGTGGCTGAGCCCCGTCTCCGGGTTGACCCCATACCCTGTAACCCAGAGACCCCCCCTAAATCACAGGGCTCCTGCCTGGCCAGGGTCAGACCCCTTAGGGGCAGGCTAGGTCTTCACTGCACTAGCTGTTGCTGACTTCATTGTTTTTATTTTTTTAAATATATTTTCATTGATTTCAGAGAGGAAGGGAGAGAGAGAGAGATAGAAACATCAATGATGAGAGGGAACCATTGATTGGCTGCCTCCTGCACGCCCCCTACCGGGGATTGAGCCTGCCACAGAATCGAACCTGGGACCGTTCAGTCCGGAGGCCGACGCTCTATCCGCTGAGCCAAACCGGCCAGGGCGACTTCATTGTTTTTATAACTATTACTAACGAGAGCTGTGGCCACAGGCTTTACGCACGCCATCGTGGTGTCCCCAAAGCACAGGCCACCTTTTCCCTCGCGTTCCCAGTGGTGACCTGCACGCTTCCTGTTTAATCATAACACACTTAGCCTCGGGTCTGTGATGCTCTCCCTTCTGGAGCAGTATTTAGGTGTCTCTCAAGCCAGAGTACGTTTTTAAAAAGTACTTTGAAGAAAGCGTTGACGACGATGCCTTGCTACCATAACATGCGGTCACAGTGACACGTGGCGGGGGGTGGAGCACTGCCAGGCAGGAACGGGCCGTGGGGCTAGCGTTCGGGAGCCCCGTGGCCTCGGCGATCCTCACCTTGACCCGGCCACCGTTTCCGTTCTTCCAGGATCTCCGGCGGAAAGCGGCCCGCCTGGTGGCCGCCAAGTGCACGCTGGCAGCCCGCGTGGACAGCTTCCACGAGAGCACGGAGGGGAAGGTGAGGCGGCCGGCGGCTGGGCTCGTGGGCTGTGGGCTGTCCCGGGAGAGCCGTTGTCCTGACGGGTGGTGTCTGTGTGGCCCCGCCGAGGTCACCGTCTCCCCCCTGCCCCCCTCCCCCCCCCCCCCCCGATCTGCTTCCTGTCGCCGCTGCTCTTACCAAATGACCACAAGCCAGTGGCTCAGCGCAGCACAGGAGCAGGAGCCCACAGGCCTCGGGTCAGGGTCCAGAATGGGTTCCGCTGGGTTAGACCAAGGTGTCGGCCGAGTTGTTCCTTCGGGGCCCCAGGGAGGTGGGTCCCGTGCCCTCTCCCACTTCCAGAGGCCCCTCCCCCCACAGTGTGGCCTCCCAGCTGCCTCTGAAGGACCTGGTGACGACATTGGCCCACACCCTCCCCATCTCCTGACCTTAACCTGGAATGTTCACAGGGACCAGAGACTCCTGCGTGGACCCTTTGGGGACGGGGTGGGGCCGCTATTCTTTGCTGCTGGACTAGGACCGGTCCCCCCACCAGCTAACCCGTCTTCTAGGCTGACTTGTTCTGAGAGAGGAGAGACGTTTCCTGTCTTGTGCATTGTTGCCCAAGCACCCAGCCTGGCAGCAGCCAGGGCTTCAGGCTCTGTCTCTGTCTCTGTCTCTCTCTCTCTCCCCTCTCCACTCTCCCCTCTCCCCCCTTCTCTCCCCCCTCCCTCCCTCTCCCTCCCTCTCCTTCCCTCTTTCTCTCCCTCCCTCTCCCTCCCTCTCCCTCCCTCTCCCTCCCTCTTCCTCCCTCTCCCTCTCTCTCCCTCTCCCTCCCTCTCCCTCTCTCTCCCCCCTCCCTCCCTCTCCCTCCCTCTCCTTCCCTCTTTCTCTCCCTCCCTCTTCCTCCCTCTCCCTCCCTCTCCCTCCCTCTCCTTCCCTCTTTCTCTCCCTCCCTCTTCCTCCCTCTCCCTCCCTCTCCCTCTCTCTCCCTCTCTCTCCCTCTCTCTCCCTCTCCCTCTCTCTCCCTCTCCCTCTCCCCCTGCTCTGATCTGGAGGCCGGGGTGCAGGGTGAGCAGCACAGACAAATGCCCTGCCTCGGGCCTTCATCTTCCAGGTGGGGAGTGGGGAGACAGCAGGTGAACCTGTGGGTGTCCCGTGTGCCCTATGCCGGGTCAGTGCCAGGAGAGAAGCGAGGGCTGTGGGTGCCCAGGGAGCTGCCTCGGGGCGGGAGGGCTCACAGGGACCTGAGTGAAGTTAGCAGGTGGATCTCGGACCTCGTGCGCACTGGGGTGGTCAGTGCCAAGGCCCCGAGGCGGGCGCACAGCCAGCCTGGGAGGGGGGCCGCAGGCAGACCAGGGGCTGTGGGCCTCGGGTGCTTGGGCTCAGCGGACGTGCTGAGAAGAGGCCGATTGGGGTCTTTCCTGAAGAAGAGCCCTTGGGAATGGCAGGGTGAGAGAGAAGCGGGGCCAAGGCTGACCGACTCCCGGGCGTCCCCCCTTGCTGACCTGCGGGGAGCGAGGGTGGGAGGTGGGGCGGGCAGGCGTTCTCGGGGGCCGTGGTATCTGGGTGTCAAGGAGACCGTTGTCTCTGGGATCGGCCGGGGATCGGCGGGTCTCGGGTGGAGCTTGCCCCCGAGAGCCAGTCGCGCTGAGGTCCCAGGCAGCCGCGGCCTCTCCCGTGCCCCGCAGGTGGGCTACGAACTCAAGGACGAGATCGAGCGGAAGTTCGACAAGTGGCAGGAGCCCCCCCCCGTGAAGCAGGTGAAGCCGCTGCCTGCGCCCCTCGACGGGCAGCGCAAGAAGCGAGGCGGCCGCAGGTGGGGCGCTGGCGGACGGCAGGGCGGGCAGGGAGGGGTCCCCCTGTCCCAGCTGACTCCCGGGTGCCCTGTCCTCAGGTATCGGAAAATGAAGGAGCGGCTGGGGCTGACAGAGATCCGGAAGCAGGCCAACCGCATGAGCTTTGGAGAGGTGGGCCCCGGGCCCTCCCAGCCGGCCCTGTCCCTGCTGCGCTCCTGGCTGGCTGTCTATGGCCCCTCAGATCTGGGGCACCACCCAGCTTCCTCCCTGGTCCCCAGCCCTGGGCCCCTCACCCAGAGGCTCTCCATCAACCCAGGATCCTGGTCTGGGCCCTGCTGGCCACCCCAGCCCCTCCTCCCTGCCCTTCCCATGCCCTGCGTCGCATGCCCTTCCCCAGTCTCATCTGAGCATCCTCCTGGTCCCACAAGAAACACACACACACACACACACACACACATACACACACACACACGCATCCTCCTGGTCCCACGACAGACACACACACACACACACACACACACACACACACACGCATCTTCCTGGTCCCATGACACACACACACACACACACACCCCCCCCCAACTGTCAGCTTGGGAAGCAGTCACAGGACCCAGCTCCTCACGGGCCCCCACCGCTCCTGGGGCCTCAGCAAGGCTCACTGCTCTCAGGGCCCGCGGGTGCCTGAACAGGGGCCCGGGACGGGCTGGTGGGGCGGATGCCGGGGGTTCTAGCTGACCGAGGGGTGACTGACTCCAGGACGCCTCGCCCCCCCCAGATCGAGGAGGACGCCTACCAGGAGGACCTGGGCTTCAGCCTGGGCCACCTGGGCAAGTCGGGCAGCGGGCGCGTGCGGCAGACGCAGGTGAACGAGGCCACCAAGGCCAGGATCTCCAAGACGCTGCAGGTGCGGCTGGGCCCGGGGGGACTGAGGCGGCCTGGGGGAGGGCCCGGGTGGGTGAGCCC
The DNA here is from genome assembly GCF_963455305.1 of Plecotus auritus. Classification (NCBI taxonomy): domain Eukaryota; kingdom Metazoa; phylum Chordata; class Mammalia; order Chiroptera; family Vespertilionidae; genus Plecotus; species Plecotus auritus. Next base: position 5,458,801 of record NC_137785.1, on the reverse strand, counting down.
AGGTCACAGCCGCCCTCCCTCCCTCCCTCCCTCCCACAGCGGACCCTGCAGAAGCAGAGTGTGGTGTACGGCGGGAAGTCCACCATCCGCGACCGCTCCTCGGGCACCGCCTCCAGTGTGGCCTTCACCCCGCTCCAGGTACCGGGACCCCCCTCCCCGGGCTTCGGCTTCGCCTTTCACCCAGGGGTGTGTGTGGGGGGTGGGGGGCTGATGTCAAGGGGCCAGGCCATCTCCTCACCCAGCTGTCCGTCTCCCTCACCTGCCCAGGGCCTGGAGATTGTGAACCCACAAGCAGCCGAGAAGAAGGTGGCTGAGGCCAACCAGAAGTACTTCTCCAGCATGGCCGAGTTCCTCAAGGTCAAGGGCGAGAAGAACGGCATCATGTCCACCTGAGGGCGCACCCTGGGTGGCCGCCCACGGCAGACGTGGAGGCCATGTGCACCCGAGGGGTCAGGGCCGGGGGCTCCGACAGGGGGAGCCGGCCATTGCCCCGTGCCCGGACTGACCAGGGGGGCACCGAGGCCCCCGCACCGAGGTCGCCACCCCAGTCGGGGGCAGAACGGTCCCCACCACACCTCGTCTTTGTTACTTTAACCGGGAAAGGAGATACTTTGGGGAAAAGTGTGATTAAAAGGACATTGTCAGAATCTGTGATCGTTTGTCAAGCGCTGGAGGAGTCAGAGCTCCCGGGTTTGGGGGACAGAGCCTGGGCCCCCGATCCAGGTGGGCTCCCGGCCCTGGCAGTCCCCATCATGGATCCCAGGAAGAGGAGCACCCCCTCCGTCCCACACGCCTCGGGGCACCTGTCATTTCACACCCAAGCGAGGAGTCTGCGGAAGGCCCAGCTTCCCGTATAGGCCCACCTGGGCGGTCACCACACGCTCCCTCCACGGGATGCCAGGAGGCACTCGGCACAGGATGGCCCCCACCGGGGACTGGCACTGTTCTGACCGTCCGCTGGGAGCTCCCGCTGCTGTGCCACCTCAGCTGCTCACCAGGTACGAGAGGAGCCCCCGTCTGTGGGGGAGTGGGCCGGCCAAGGCCGCCCTCCCTTGGGTGTAAGCAGCAGGCTGAGGGGCAGGTGGGGCAAGGCCTCCCCGGGAATGGCTTGAGCAATTGGTTACCCTGGTTACCTTGGTTACCCTGCAGGGCCTGATTCAGGGAGAGTGCCGCCCACAGCCCCGTCCACTGCACCCCGAGCCGGGCTCACGGGCACTGAGGAGGCGGCCTGGGTCCCTCCCTGCAAAGTCAGGGCCCCTCCTAGTTACTGGGGGGAGGAAGAAACTCTCCCCTAATGTCCTCTGGGCTGGTCTAATGGGCATGAGGCGGATCAGCCAGAGGAATCACCCAGCTTAATGCATTACCTCTTAACTCTCTCCCTACGGGCACCCCCTAATTCAGATTCCTCTCCATAGTTAGGGAAGGGGGTGCAGAAAGTTCTCTCGAGCCTGCGGGGCCTGGGCTGGTACCACTGAGGGGGGGGCAGCCCTGCAGAAGGGGGCGTCTCCTGTCTGCCCGCCTCCCGCTGTCTCCAGCCCAGCCTGGCTGGGTCTCTCGCTTCCGGGTCCAGGCTGCAATCTCCCTGTCTGTTTCTCTCTGGGCCGTCCCACCCCCACTCAGGGCTCCGTGTGTGTCCCTGGACCCCAGTTCCTCCCGCAGCCCAGGGCCCTCCTGCGGACCCCAGGAGCACTCTGAACCTCTGCTCTACCTGGGAGCTTCCTTCCACCCGACCGATTACCCCGGGTCACACAGCTTTCCCCAAGTTTATGCTTGAGCCTGAAGTCCTGTGTAAATAAAAGTGCCAGGGAAGGGCCTCGTCCCTCTGTGCACGGTCCTTCGAAATCCCATCTCCCCTGGCCAGAGTGACGCATGGTGTGTGTGTGGCGGGGGCAGGTCTCAGGACATAATCGAGTCGCCTGCCCTGCCGTCCTGTGTACGCTTACAACAAAGATCCTGGAAGCTTACTGTGCTTCAGAGCTGCCCGTAAGGGTTGATGGAAACAGGCTGCTGGGCCCAGAGCATCTGATTCCGTTGGTCTATCATAGGCTCAATTCTGTGCGTTTCTAACAAGGTCCCAGGTGATGTCTATGCTGCTGATGTAGGGGCCACACTCGGAACCACTGCGCCAGAAAATTGGATGCATGTTGGGATTATCTCAGAAGTTTTACAATTACTGCTACCTGGCTCTGATCCCCAGATTTATTTTTTAACATGTTTTTATTGCTTTCAGAGAGAGGAAGGGAAAGGGGGAGAGAGAGAAACATCAACGATGAGGGAATCATTGATTGGCTGCTCCCTGCACGCCTCACACTGGGGGTCGAGCCCACAACCCGGGCATGTGCCCGACCAGGAATCTAACCAAGACCTCCTGGTTCATAGGTTGACATTCAACCACTAAGCAACACCGGCCGGGCCCCAGATTTATTTATTTATTTCAGTTCACTGGTTACAGTGAGGCCTGACTGGGTTTTGAAAAAGCCACCAGGTGATTCTATTTGCAGCCACATTGGAGAACCAGTGCTCTGGATCTTTGCTCTTCGAAGTGGGGACTGGGCACTCCATTCACCTGGGAACTTGTTAGAAAAGCAGGACTTGGGACCTTCTGGATCAGGGTCTGCATTTTAACCATGCCACCCCCTCCCCCCAGACGATTCCTGGGAAGTCCCCATGCTGGGGGACACTTTGAATAGCAAAGCCCCACATCAAAACTCAAACTCCAATGAGCACAGGGATCACCTGGCAAGTCTGTAAAAGTACACACCTCTGGGGCTGTGTGGCCCTAAGAACATGGCTTTTTTTCTTGTTAATCCTCACCCGGGGTGTATTTTTCATTGATTTGAGAGATACATTGATGTGAGAGAGAAACCGGTCAGTTGCCTCACACTTGCATCCCAACCTGGGATTGAATTTGAAACGTGGGTATGTGCCCTGCCCTGCAGTCAAACCCGTGACCCTTCGGGGCATGGGGTGACGCTCTAAATATTGAGTCACACTGGCCAGGGCAACATTACATTTTTACAAGCATTCTTATCTCCCTTGACACAGGTGATTCTGATCAGTTCTCACTTGCTTTTATCTGACTTTCCTCCACCTAGAGATAATGGGCAAATCTATCTTCCCATCCTGATGGGTGTGATCCTGGAGGTTCCGGGCAACCCCAGTGCTTAGCAAGTCTTAACCATAGTCATTCATTCCTTCGTTTAGCAAAGGGTTGCTCAGTGCCTCCTGGGGATGCAAAATCCATAAGGAGAGAGTTGAATAATGACGAAAATGATGTCAGACGTGCAAGCGTCAATCCGAATGAACAAACAGGGCTCTCACTTGAGCACTTGGTGTGGGATGTCAGGGAAGTTTTCCTCCCAAGAGTAGAGCACAGAGCTGAGATATTAAGGACCAATACGCATTAGGTGGCAACCGTAGGAGGGTAAACCTAATCGCACCTGTACCTTCTGCACCGAGGAAACCAGGGTGCAGAGAGGAGAGGTACAGCCACGTAACTCTCAGAGGCTGGACAAAACTCCGTGCCTCCGTGGCGCTTCCCCACTAAATGCAGCTTCACGTGGTGCCAGTGACTCGGGGCACTGTCTCGTGCTTCCTCCATCAAGGACTGAGTCTCAGAGATCTACCGAACACAGGCACTTGGAGACGGACCGTGCTGCTGAGCGACCGGCCAGACGCTGGGGATAGAGAAGGATGCGCCCAGTTCCCGGGTCGGCCTGCTACGCCCTGTTTCACACGCTGGAAGAGCGGGTACTGCCCTCTCGCTACACTATTGGGCCAACTGGCATGAGTGATAACAGTCAGGGCCAACGAGGGAAAAGGGGTGGACCCTCTTGCTCAGCTCCGCCCCCGTGGCCCAGGAGATGTTTTGATTGGCAGATGACTTCAGCTTTGAAGGCACCTGTCTGTATCCCATTAGGTACTCGGTCTTTAACTCCCACTCTGCATGCCTTCCTCCACTTTCCCTACCCACTTCCATGACCAACCAATGGCTTCAGGATGGAATATTCCTTCCCAATCAATTAAAAATGGCTCTAAACTTGACGGACGACTTCCCTCCCCTGATCAGCCTAGCTCCTCCCCCCTGCCAATTGGTTTAGGAAAGGGGGGCGGGTGTGTCCAATCAGCATGACACCAGCCTCTTGATTGACGCGCGGGCCCTCGCGCTGGCGTGTTGTGCCTTGAGGCGGGAGGAGGAGGAGGAACGGGGAACAAAACCTGAGCCAATCCTAGTAGCCTGCGCGGGAGGCCAATCAAACGCCGCGCCTTGGAGCAATTGTCCAATCGGTGAGAAGGGGCCGAACGCATCCCTGCCAAAGACCAATAGGACGCGCCCGAGCGGCAGGAGCGACGTACAGCAGGAGCAATGGTAGGGCTATAATCAGGGCTTGGGGGCGGATCGGCGCCAGAGACGAGAAGAGAGGAGGGGAAGGCCTCCTCGGCCGCCGCCATCTTGGACCGGGCCCGTCAGCTTCCGCGGAGCCATCGGCAGACGCCGCGGCCTCCCTTGAGCCCCGACCCCGTCGTCAGAACAACCCCGGGCCCACTTCCCCCCACCCCACTTCCGCTCCGCGCCGTTATCGCGATAGCGCCTGGGCCCGGGGCGCGAGAAAAAGGCGGCGGGCGCTCGCCTCCCTCGCCTATCGCGATACGCTCCTCAGCGGCGGCGCCAGCTCCTGTGGTGAGAGCGTCAGGCTCGACTGGGCCGGACCCCTTCCCCTCCTCCCCCCGGCGCCGTCGACCGCCTTCCCCGCCGCCCCCGCCCCTGCAACACCGCCTCCTGTCTCGACATGGCCGCCCCCGCCCCCGCTCGGCGCCCGGGGTCCCAGCGCGTCGCGGCCCCGCCGTCCGGCGTCCGCCGTCCCGGCCGAGCGCGCCCCTCCTTCCGCCGCTCTCCCCTCCGTGCCTCTCGGCGTCGCCCGGAGTCCGCCCGCGACCCGGGCCGCGCGTGGCGTCCGCGTCTGCCCCGCGGGGTGCGGGGAGTGAGCCCGGGCGAGGTGCCGCCCCTCCGCGTCCGCGCGGCTGCGGGCGTGGGGTCTCCGGTGCCGGAACCCCTCCCGGGCAGGGAGCCCCTTCACGTGGGAGAGGGGCTGCGAGCCCCCCCCCGGGCAGGGACGGCAGCCGGGCTCCCGCCACGCGCCCAGCGCGGTGCCCGCTCCTCAGAGACGGGGTGGGGTGAGCCCCCTGCACGCAGGACGCCGCTCCATCCCTGGGCGCCGCATCCCGAGTCCCCGCCAGTTTGCGTTGAGTGCTCCCGTCACAGTGAAAGCCCCAAGTCCGCGCCGGGCAGTCGGCCTGCCCCGTGGGCTGGTCCAGGCCGCCGGCTCCAGGTGTGGGGTCCTCATGCTGTCATCGCACTCGGCGGGGATGGTGTGGCTCTAGCTCCCTTTGGTCTCGGGGACGAGCTGGTCCCGCCTTGGTGACACCTAAGCTCCCACTTGCTCTGTGTTGCTAACCGCCTCCCGGTGTGCGCGGGGCAGGCCCCCCCCTGAGCCTGGTGCCTGCCCCTCGGGTCAGGGGCTGTCACCTCCGCTCCTGCCCTGCAGGCCCAGGTGTGTGTCTCCTTCCTCCCCTGCCCTCACCACGTACGCTGCCCGTTCCGGGGTCAGGCTTCCAGCCCCGTTCGCATCAGTCCTTCCATTGGGGTGTAGTCTTTCCAGGAGGCAGCCCCCCCCCTCCCCCCCGCATCCTGTGGACGTGTAAGCTTCCCAGCACCAAAGAGCCCTCTTGGTGTCCCCAGTCGGAGAGCCGGGGTTCACCTCCACCCCCACCCACCCTGCTGGCACCTCAGGAAATAAGGTTCCTGTGCTGAGATGTGTGCTTTCTCCCCAGGGCAGGGGACCTTTGTGGGTACAGTCCCGCCTGCCTGGGTGTTGGCCCTCTGTCCCTGCTGTGGGCTGGGGGCCTCCCAGGGCTAGTGCGTCCTGGCTCAGGGGACAGGCTCCCGCCCTCTCCTGCCGCCCAGGCTCCTTGCTGTCGGGGGGAAGAAGCCTGGGACTGAGGGAGAGACCCCCCTGTCTGTTGTCACTTTCCCTGGGACTGAAGGGTTCTAAGGTGGGGCCCCCAGGACCTAGCACACCTACAGACAGAGGCTCAGGTCCTGCGAGGCCGCGGCAGCGCCTCCGGGGTTAAGGATCGCCTCCCAGCATCACTTCCCAGTGGTCCCAGCGTCCTCATCCTCGGGATGGGGGCGGGGGGGCGGGCGGCTTGGTGTCCATCCCCAGGATTCATCCCTACTCTCCCTCGGGCCTTTGTGTGACAGCTCACCCCCACCCCCGGGGGAAGTCTGGGGCTCTCTCAGTCGGGGCCTTTCATCTCATGAGTGTTGGCTCCTGGGGTCTGGAGAGCTGCGCCCTCACCCACCCTCAGCGCTGGCTCCTTAATTGAGGGATGTGCCTTCCTCTTGGACAAAGGACTCCTTTTGGTTAAGTCTCCGGGCCAGGGCTCCTCGGCTGTTAGAGACCCCTCGCTGTCGGGGAGCAGACTTGCTGCCGTGGGGGAGCTGGGGGATCCCCAGAGCGGTGGGGCGCTCCTTGGAGACTCAAGCTCCCGCTTCCTTTCTCTCTGTCCTTTTCTGGGGACCTCGATGTGGCGTTTTCCTCTGCGGCGGAGGCTCCCGCCCGCTGTAGTGCCCAGTCTTGAGGGCACAGGTCTCCTGGGCCTGTGGTGCTGGCCCTTGTCTGGAGGAGCTGCCGCCCAGGTCACGCGTGTCCCGTCCAGGTCTAGCTGTGTCCCTTGGAGGTTCTGTCTGAAACCGCCTCCCCGGGCTCGGGTTCCCCGGGCGCCGTGCTCCCAGCTCTTTCAGGACTTCCTGCGGCTACAGGCTGCAGCCCGTACCCTCTGGGAGGTCAGCTCCTCCCTGCCAGGCATTGCGCCCCTCGGGAGGTGGAGGAGGAGGGCATGCAGCACCTTGTTTAGGGGCATCCGCCGTGTCTGTGCCCTGGGGTGCAGCCCCTGCCCCTGCTTTGGGCTCCTGGGGAGAGGCAGGGAGCACGTACTCTTGTGTGACATCCTGTCCTCATGCCACCCCCGGGCAGCAAAGGCTTTTCTGGGCCCCTGCAGCCTCGCGTTGGGGCCTGGCCCCCCTTGGCGTGTCAGCTGGCCCTGGGCTGAGAGTGTCACAGGTTCTCTTGCTTGGAGAAATATTCGCCCTCCCGTCTCAGGTGCCACACCCACTAGCACCACGCAGGGGGTCCCTGTGGGGGGCCAGCGCAGCCTCCCTGAGGTTAGGGACCTGCCCGCCTTGATGGGCCTCCGCCTGTCCAAAGCCTGCTCTCTGGTCCCCTGTCCATGTGGGAGCTACGTGTTACCTGTGAACGGAGGAGTGAAAAGTTCCGGCCACATTGCGAGTGTTGAGTGTCACAGCGCAGCTGCAGACAGTGGCGCAGAACTGTGCTGAGACGCTCCCCCTGTGGGCGGGGACTTCTCGGGTTGAGGCTCAGTCCTCGGCTCCGAGATGGCTCCCCCATCTCGGAGCCCGGGGAGCTGGGCCTTTCAGTAGAGGCCGCCTCTCCGGGGCGCAGCCTGGCGTCGGGCGTCCTCTTGTGCACCCCGCGCTGCCGGCGCTCCCGCTCTCCCTGGTCTTGCTGTCGGGCCCTCAGGTGTAGCTTCCTCCCCCAGGCAAAGCTCCAGGTGCCCCCTCCGGGCCTCAGTCCCCTCTGGGGTGCCTGCAGTTCTTTAGGGTGAAGGTGCCCCTCTGAGTCCTGGGTGCTTGCCCTGGCGGTGTGTGTGTCCGAGTCTACATTTCCGATGCTCTGATATGTAACTCCTTCCTGCGCGCAGATAGCTCCTCCCGGCGAAGGTCCCCTTTCACCCTCTCGTCTCCCGCAGAGCTCTCCCGGCCTCTGGGGTCGCCGTCTGCCCCAGCCCCCCAGCCCTTCTGGGGTCGCCCCTGTGGGTTGGGCATGTGGTCTGCTTTGGTTTCAGGATTTGCTCTAGGATAGACATTTTCATGCTCTGAGGCTCTTCTACTTGGGACCCGGCCCTGTCTGTGTGTGTGGGGGGGGGTGGGGGGGTTAGCGCTGCATGGTTACAGGGTGTCTGCCCCCACGTCCCCTCCGTCCCTTACGGCTCACACACACTCTGCCAGGCCCTCCTCCGGGGGGCGTACCTGTTCTGTGCCTCCCGACGTGGCTGAGGGCAGCCTCTCAGGTGTTAGGGTCTAGTCAGCTGTGTCCCCGACCCTCGGTGGGAAGTGAGGCCTCCAGGTCTCACGGCTTCGTCCCTAGCAGTCAGCTGTGTGCTGTGTGGCTTTTTTCTGCTCCGAACAAGACTTTTGAACCGCTCATCTGGGGCAAGGTGCCCCACATTCTAGGAATTTCCCATTTCCTGGGTCAGACGTACACAAAAAGTATATCTGTTTCCTCGTTTCAACAAAGTTCAGGCCTGTGCTGGGCAGGCGAGGCGCGTGGAGAACTGGCCGGGTCCTCGTCATCGGGCAGTAGACTCATTCTCCCTTTCCCGTCCCCTGCCCCCACCCCCTCTTTCCCGTCTGGGTTGGCACTAACCGGAGAGTAAATGTGTGTTCCTTCTCCCTCTCCAGCAGCGTCTGCCTCCAGGAGAGTATGAAGAGAGTGCGCCTATAGGGCAGGGAAGATGGCGGACAAGCGCAAACTCCAAGGTACTCGATGGCGGCCCACTGCGTGCGGCCACGTGCCCGCGGCGCTCCCCTTCGGGTGCCTGCTGCCCGGCAGGTGCTCACTGCCTGCCTTCTTTCCTCCCGCCAGGTGAGATTGATCGCTGCCTCAAGAAGGTGTCCGAGGGCGTCGAGCAGTTTGAAGATATCTGGCAGAAGGTACAGGGTCTGGGCCTGTGAATCCGGGTCTCCAGCGAGCAGAGCCAGGAGGAGGTGCAGGGTGTCTGGGGAGGGGGTGCTGAGGACCTGAGGGAAGCAGCTCTGAGATGGATTGGGGGGTGACCCCAGAGTCCCCGGCACATAGGGAGACGTGGGCACTGGGGCAGTCAGTCCGGGGGGCGGGGGCCCCAGAGTCCCCGGCTCTGACGCGTGCCCTCTCTCCATCCCCAGCTCCACAATGCAGCCAACGCGAACCAGAAAGAAAAGTATGAGGCTGACCTAAAGAAGGAGATTAAGAAGCTTCAAGTGAGGGGCTGGGGGCCGGACGCCTGTGTCCTGAGGGTGGCAGGGTGGGAGAGTGGACTGCTGGGTCCCAGGAAGAGGAGGGCTGGGGCCTCGGGCCCGGGTGCCAAGGAGTCTGACTGTCGGGCTTTTCCCTTCAGCGGCTGAGGGACCAGATCAAGACATGGGTGGCGTCCAACGAGATCAAGGACAAGAGGCAGCTCATAGACAACCGCAAGCTCATCGAGACGGTAGGAGCCGGAGCCGGCATCGGAGGTGGGAGGGCCCCCGAGGTCCCCAGAAGGTGCGGGAAGGGGACAGGCTGCCAACGGCGCTCTCCACAGCAAATGGAGCGCTTCAAAGTCGTGGAGCGAGAGACCAAGACCAAAGCCTACAGCAAGGAGGGCCTGGGCCTGGCGCAGAAGGTGGACCCCGCCCAGAAGGAGAAGGAGGAGGTTGGCCAGTGGCTCACGGTGAGTTGGGCAGAGAAGAGGAGGTGACCTCGGGGCCCTGCCCCCAGGCATCCCAGGGGATGCTGGCTGACCCCCCGCCTTTCCTCCTCCCCCAGAACACGATCGACACCCTAAACATGCAGGTGGACCAGTTTGAGAGCGAAGTGGAGTCCCTGTCGGTGCAGACGCGCAAGAAGAAGGGCGACAAGGATGTGAGTGGGGCCGGCACCCTTAGGGTGGGGGGGGCTGTCTGGTGGAGTGGGGGCTCGGGGGCAAGGTCAGGGCCTAGCTGACTGGGGCTGGCGCAGGGAGGAGGTGAGGCAGGCTCAGTCCCTTCTGGGTGAACAGGGGCCGGCGAGGAGGAGGAGGAGGAGGAGCAGTGGGGGGAGGCGAAGAGTTCGGCCTGGGTCACACAGTATGTGAGAGACGTGACGGACCTGGGGCGGGAGGTCCAGCATCTGCAGCCCGGGTCCTCGGGAGAGGGCAGTGGGGACAGGCAGGGCGGGGCACGAGGGACAGTGCATGCGGCCGAGAAGTGAGGTCCGTGGCGGCCAGAGGCTCGGGCCTCCGGTTCCAGAACCCAGGATGTAGGTTGTGAGTTCGCAGGGAGCAGAGCTGGTCCTCCGGGAGCTGGCGCGGGGGTGGCCTGCGGGAGGGAGGGGCCGGGCACCGTGTGTGAGCCGAGGGCTCTGGGGACCGGGCTCAGGGGGCCAGAGCCACGTGCTGAGTAACGTTCGGGTCAACGCGGGACTGCGTGCGTGTGGTGGTCCGTGAGGTTATAACACTGTAAGCAGAAAGCTCATTTGTGACGTTGAAAGGACAGGCTGGACCCAACTACGATGTTGAATTTGATGTTGAAGTTGCCGCCCGAGCGGTGGTTTAAATGGAGGGGGAGGCTCAGCATGCTGTTCCCTGCCCTGGGTGAGGCGTGGGCTAGGGAGGAGGGCGCCCGGGAGCCTGCCCCCCCCCTCACCGCGCGCGCACACACACTCGTGTGCACACGCTCACTTCCCTTGGTTCATGGTCCTCTCTCGCTCCTAGCAGTGCTACTCCCCTCCAGCTCCCGTCCCCATCGTCCCCATCACCCTGCCCCCTGCCAAGCCCCTTCCCTTTGTTTCTCATCTCTAGCTTTATCTTCCTGGGTCTCTGATTTCTGTTCTCCCGTTCTCTCCCCTTCCCTTCTTTCCCTGTCTTCCTCCTCCTCTCCCCTCACTCTAACCACAGCCCTCCCCCCACTACTCCAACGCGTGCGCACACACCGGCACCTGCACACTGGTCCTTGGCGCTGTGCTCTTGCTGTGCCTTTCTGTTGGGGGAAGTTGAGACACATGAGTACTTAGGTGGTGGTACAGTCGCTACATTGCTCAGCACAGTCACTGGGTGGGCAGGCAGCCCGGGTGGAGTAAGCCCGACCTTCCAGGTCTGCGTCAGTGCCTGACGACGCATTCTCAGAACCTGTCCCTGTTCAGTGACGCGGGGTCATGCAATAGGTCCCTGCAGAGACGGGTTAGACTTGGGGTTAAGGTGTCAAATCCCAAAGGGAATGGGGGCCTTGGGAGGAGTAGGTACCTGGAGTGCCCGGGAGCCAGGCTTCAGATTGTGGGCTCCTCAGCGGGCACAGCTAGGGTGGGGGGCATGGCGTGACGGGGCTGTGATTGTAAACCGCGAGCTCCCTCGAGTGGGGTCATCGTTGTGACTGTGGGAGCCAGACAGGAGGTGGGGCCTCAGCAGAGGTGGGCGGTCCAGGCTCACGGAGGCCCACACGGAGGCCAGGCTGTGGGAGGCACAAGAGGACTTGCGTCTCCGAGCCCTTGCGGGGTTTGCAGGGACGTCTGGGCAGCTGTGGGATCCCGGAGGGGCAGGGCGGGCAGACGCCACACTGCCCGCGCCAGGGGGGGCCCGAGTGGGACTGAGGACGGGTTCTGTGGGGCAGGAGGGCCGGGCGGCGCCCGCAGCCCCTGAGCTGGCCCTGGGCTCACCAGCAGAAGCAGGACCGGATCGAGGGCCTGAAGCGGCACATCGAGAAGCACCGCTACCACGTGCGCATGCTGGAGACCATCCTGCGCATGCTGGACAACGACTCCATCCTGGTGGACGCCATCCGCAAGATCAAGGACGACGTGGAGTACTATGTCGACTCCTCCCAGGACCCCGACTTCGAGGAGAACGAGTTCCTCTACGACGACCTGGACCTCGAGGACATTCGTGAGGCCCAGGGGTGACCGGCGTGCGCAGGGCGGTGGGGCCGGGCAGGAGGGCGCCCCAGCCGGCTCAGCACGCCCCTCCCTGCCCCACAGCACAGGCGCTGGTCGCCACCTCCCCCCCCAGCCACAGTCACATGGAGGACGAGATCTTCAACCAGTCGAGCAGCACGCCCACCTCCACCACCTCCAGCTCGCCCATCCCGCCCAGCCCTGCCAACTGCACCACGGTGAGGCCCGGCCCAGCCCAGCACACGGGGGTGGGTCAGCGGCCTGCGGGAGGGTCATCGAGGAAGCGAGGGCCTCGGCGTCCAGGGTCTGGGCGCCAAGGGCCCCAGAGAGCTGATGAGATGGACGGGGCCACACGGGGGTCCTGGGTGTGAAGGTGGGAGGCTGGGCAGAGGTCGGGGCTTGCATCCCCTGAGGAGGCTGGCTGAGTCGGGGCGGGGGGGCGGGGGGGGCGTGCTGGCTCCAGGAGACAAGGACCTGGGGAGCTGGGCTTCAGTTCCCAGTGAGACTCCCCAGTGAGATAAGGTCACAGAGACTTGAATGCTCTGAGGCCGGGGGCGGGGGGGGGTCAGCTGGGTACAGGTCCCCGGGGGTTCAGAGATGACACGCGTTTCTGACTGTGCCTCCCTCACCTCAGGAAAACTCTGAAGATGACAAGAAGAGGGGACGCTCCACGGACAGTGAAGTCAGCCAGGTGGGTCTGATGGGCATGACGCTTGCTCCTTCTTTGGTTCCCAAAGGTGCAGGAAGCCTGAGGATGGCCACAGGGCGGGCCCGGGAACAGGCTGCCCTGAGAGCCGGGGGCAGGCAGGCGGGGCTGTGGTCAGAGGCTGCTCTGGAGGGCACATCCGCCCTGGGTGTGAGGGAGACGAGCTCAACCAGTGGGTAAAGGTGACATTCCTGGGCCAGGTAGTGGCAGGTAACACAGGCGAGTCCTCAGTGAAAGCCAAAGTGCCCCATGGTGAGCCGGCCAGGTGCTCAGGGCCGGCTGTGAGCGCAGGGCCTGGGGTGGCCGGGCTGAGAGCCTGGAGGGACCCCGTGCACCCTTGAAAAGGGCCCGACCAGCCTGAGACCCGCCAGGTCAGCATCAGGCGGGCCCTCTTCTTTGGGAGGTTCTGGGTCTTGGCTGCGCTGTGCCGGGTCTGGTGTTTCCCAGGGAGAAGCACTTAGGGTTCCTGTCGCCCCGCGAATCGTTAGCGCCTCCCGGGCAGCACACCTTGGGAGACGCTGCCCGAGTGGTGTCTCCAGGTGGGAGCGGAGCAGGCCCCAGGCCCCAGCCCCCAGCCCTCCGTGGGCTGCCGGGAGGGCTGTCCCGGGCCTCAGGGTGGAAGGCCGAGGTGGCCAAGAGCAAGTCTTTGCCAGCAGCTTGGCCTCGGGAGCGCCGTGGGCACGCCACCAGCCCGCTTCCTGGGGTAGTGCTCCTGCACCCCACGAGTTGCTTTAGGGACCCTCCACGTGATGTTTGGAAGTGCAGCTCTCTGTCCTTCTCTGGGGCTCTGGGCTGGTTCCATCTGACCTCACGCTGAGGCTCTTGGGTGTTTCCACTTGGCCCGTGTCACGGACAGCGGTTTCTCCTGTGTGTGTCCACCCCTCTGTCTCGGGGGACATTGTGGGGACGTGTGCAGGCAGGGCAGGGACCAGTGGGTGGGGCTGGGAAGGCATCAGTGTTTGAAGCACAAAGGTGCTGTTGAAGCCATTCCAGTGAGGTCGCCCAGTCCCCGGGAAGGGGTGCAGGAGGCTCGGCATCCCTGCTGGCCCACGGGCCCTGACCCTCTTCTCTCTCCCACCTGCAGTCTCCAGCCAAAAACGGCTCCAAGCCAGTCCACAGCAGCCAGCACCCTCAGTCCCCCGCCGTGCCGCCCAGCTACCCGCCTGGCCCCCCGCCCGCCACCTCAGCTCTGAGCACCACCCCTGGCAACAATGGGGCCCCTGCCCCGGCAGCACCTCCAAGTGCCCTGGGCCCCAAGGCCAGCCCAGCTCCTAGCCACAACTCGGGCACCCCCGCCCCTTACGCCCAGGCTGTGGCCCCACCAGCCCCCAGTGGACCCAATGCTGCCCAGCCCCGGCCCCCCAGCGTCCAGCCCGGCGGGGGAGGTGGCGGAGGCAGTGGCAGCAGTAACAGCAGTGGAAGTGGAGGTGCCGGCAAACAGAACGGTGCCACCAGTAAGCGGGGGCTGCTGGGGGGCAGGGGTTCTGGGGTAGCCGCTGGTGGCCCCTTTCATCCCCTCTTCCTTCCCCAGGTTACAGCTCAGTCGTAGCGGACAGCCCGGCGGAGGTGGCTCTCAGCAGCAGTGGGGGCAGCAATGCCAGCAGCCAGGCTCTGGGCCCCCCTTCTGGCCCCCACAACCCACCTTCCAGCACCTCGTGAGTGTCAGCCTCTGTCAGGGTTGGGGGCAGGCACACGCAGGCACAGGGTACCCCACTGTTGTCCATGGTGCGGACACAGGCCTTGCCCTGGCCCGTGGGGACTCCCCCTCGAGCCGTGTCCCACCTCTTTCCATCTGGGACACTGGGCACGGGTCCCCCTAAAGCATTCCTCGCTGACGGTGTTCTCGGCCCCACCCCCGCCTGGGCACTCGACTTCTTTTCCCGGAGGAGCTCTGGCTGGCCCCAGCCCCCCTTTTCTGTTCCTGCCCCGCGGTCACCTGACTCCGTGGAGGGCTCTGTCTGCTCTCCAAAGTGGAAGACCCCAAAGGCGTCCTTCCCATCCCCAACCACCCTCCCCCGGGTCCCCGATGCCCAGGGCAACGCCCCACGAGAGCGCTTCCCCTCCTGGTTGGGACCTCGAGAAGCCTGCTCTCAGCCCCTCGGCCCTCCCCTCGGGGGCTCCCAAGGGGGCGTCTGCCTGAGGCACCACATCTTGTGGCTGGAACACCTCCTTGCACATCCTGCTCCGTGGGCCGTCCAGAGGCTGCCCCGTTTCCTGGCGGCTCTTCTTCCCAGAGCCCTTCCCTCCGTCCGCCCCTCGGCCCACCCCTCACGGGTCCTTCTGCTGGCCTTCTCCTTGTTTTGACGCTCCCTGTCACCCTTCCTGTCCGTCCCACCCGTGGGGACACTCAGGATCCCCCTCTTGTCCCCCTCCAGGAAGGAATCCAGTGCAGCTGCCCCAGCAGGCGCTGGGGGCGTAGCCCCAGGCTCAGGGAACAACGCTGGGGGACCCAGCCTCCTCGTGCCACTTCCCGTGAACCCTCCCAGCTCCCCGACACCCAGCTTCAGTGATGCCAAGGCAGCTGGCGCCCTGCTCAACGGACCCCCGCAGTTCAGCACCGCCCCGGAGATCAAGGTGGGTGCAAAGCCTGTGTGTCTTGCCCCTGCCAGCTTTGCCCCAGACCTTCACTGCACCCCCCAGGCCTCCACTGCCACCCCCAGCTCTGCTCCTCACACTCACTGCTCTCTCTGGTCTTTCCCTTCAGCCTGCACCCTCACCGTCTCCCCCACCTCCCCACTGTCTGCTCCCCGGCCTTGCCCTGGCACCTGGTGGTGCTCACTGGCCTGCTGTCTGCTCTCTGGGTGCCCACCGCCCTCTCCTTCCAGTTCTGTCTCCATTTTTCCTCTTAAGAAACATGTACTTTCTTTGCACAAACACTGTCCAGCTCTCGGCCCTCCTGCTCCCTGGAGGAAGTCACCTAAGTTGAGGAAACCCCTGCTGACATCTGCTCTGGGCGTCTGTGCTGAGCGAATGCGCCCAGTGCCGCCTTCCGTGGGACAGAGCCCCCGCTGGGTGTGGAGTGCACTTGGCGCATGTGGTCTAACCGGGGAGACGGCCCTGCGAGGCCTCTTGGGGGGCTGTGTCTAAGCGGGGACCCGGATGGGGCAGGTGGGTTCACAGTGGCAGGAAATGCTGATGGAGGAAGAGAAGTGGGTCCAAGTTCTAGGCAAGCTCCTGCCGGAGTGGTCGTTAGAAGGCTGGGTGGGGGTTCAGCAGAGAGAGGAGGAAAGGAGTGTCCTCTCTGCAGGAGGGTGTGCAGGCCGGCTGCCTGACATGGTGGGGTGTCACCACAGAGGCCAGGGGTCCTGACTGCCATCAGCAGGACACTGCGGGTTAGACCCGGTCCCACAGGCAGCATGATGCCCGCTGCCCGGGCCCAAGCCCTCGTTGCCCTCTATTCCTCCCTCCGCCCATCAGTAGTCACCACAGGTGACACCGCCTGGAAGGCTAGGAACCTCGTAAGGCTCCTGGGAGCGTGGCCCAGAGCGAGCACTCCCACCGAGAGGTGCAAGGGCAGGAGGTTCACGTGTGTCCATGTTCCTGGAGCAGGGTCCTCAGCTGGGAGGTTCCCACAGGGAGGGCTGGGGGGGTGAGTGGGGGGAGCCTTGGAGAGGTCCCGGGACCA
Organism: Plecotus auritus; assembly: GCF_963455305.1. Classification (NCBI taxonomy): domain Eukaryota; kingdom Metazoa; phylum Chordata; class Mammalia; order Chiroptera; family Vespertilionidae; genus Plecotus; species Plecotus auritus. The sequence goes on along the minus strand of NC_137785.1, from coordinate 5,442,729 downwards.
GGGAGAGCAGGATGGAGAGGTGCTGTGAAGGTCTGGGCGCGGAGGGGGATGCAGGCAGGAGGAGCTGCTCCTGCGTGTTGGAGGAGGGGTGTCGCACGGGTGCATAGCAGGAGGTTCCTCTCCGTGCGCGGTCCTGCGGGGTGTCTGCAGCGTCAGCGCAGGTCCCGCTCTGCTGTGGGTGCTTCCCTGGCCAGTCCCCGTTAGGGCCGCAGCGAACACTGTCTCACACTAAAGGCTCTGGCTGTGCCGGCCTCCGAGTCCCTGAACCAGCCCTCTGCCCAGGGCCTGAGGCACCTGTTCCCTCCCCAGGCCCCCGAGCCCCTGAGCTCCCTGAAGTCCATGGCAGAAAGGGCAGCTCTCAGCTCCGCCATCGAGGACCCCGTGCCGACGCTGCACCTGACTGAGCGAGGTGAGGGTCCCGGTGTCCCGGTGCTGTGGGGGCAGCCCAGCGAGGAAGGGCGCCCACCCAGCCTCACCCAAGGGCCTGGCCCGGCCTCCCCGCAGACATCATCCTGAGCAGCACGGCCGCTCCTCCGGCCTCGGCCCAGCCGCCCCTGCAGCTGTCGGAGGTGAACATCCCGCTGTCCCTGGGCGTGTGCCCCCTGGGGCCTGTGCCCCTCACCAAGGAGCAGCTCTACCAGCAGGCCATGGAAGAGGCCGCCTGGCACCACATGCCCCACCCCTCCGACTCGGAGCGGATCAGGTGAGGGGCTGCGGGGGGGGACCCACGTCCAGGGAGGAGGCTGTGGTGGGGATCCGGTCCCCAGCCCTGGGACTAGGTAAAGCTTGCTGGGCACCCGACGTGGGCTCTCCACAGGAGGTGGGAATGAGGAGTTCAAGGCTGGGTGATCGGGTGACTGAGACGCTCCCATCGATCCACGAGCGGTGGGGCGGGAGAGAGAGAGGTGAGAGCAGGGGTGGTGGCCTTCTGCCACCCCGGTACAGCAGGGGTGGCAGGCACTGGCACTAACACACCGGTCCCCCACAGACAGTACCTCCCCCGGAACCCCTGCCCGACGCCCCCCTACCACCACCAGATGCCACCCCCGCACTCGGACACCGTGGAGTTCTACCAGCGCCTGTCCACCGAGACGCTCTTCTTCATCTTCTACTATCTGGAGGTACAGCAGGGCCCCCGGGGCAGCCTCGGGCCCCCCGGCTTCGCCGCCACCGCCGCCGTCCCCCCTCGGGCTGGAGGGGTGAGGTGGGTGCCCCACTGCGGCCACCGGGACCGCACCCCTCCCCATTCCCCCCAGTCCTGGGCCCCCCCCAAACCAAACCTGTCTCGGTCCCCACTTCAGCACGGGGGGGTCAGAACGGCCGAGGCCGAGGGTTAGGTTGCCCACTCCCAGTGCCCGTCCCATTTGGCTGTCCCTGCGGGCAGCCTGTGTGTGACCCGTGGGCGTCACGCGTAGCCTCCGCCCTCATCCCGCCTGGGAAACCTAGGCCGCCTCCTCCGAGCACTCCTCATGCGTTAGTCTCTCTTCCTTCTCCAAGCTTCTCTGGAAGCACTCCCACCTCCTGTCTCCTTTTCCTTCTGGCCAGCGCTGGTATGTTCTGCGCCCCGCCCGGCTCCAGCTGGAGGGGCCAGCCCATCCTTGGTCTGTGGCGGGGCCCGGGGTCAGCCCTGATGCCCTGCCCAACCCCTTGCCCCTCCCATCTGGGGGTCCCCTGACCCCCGCTGCCCTCCCTCCCCCAGGGCACGAAGGCGCAGTACCTGGCCGCCAAGGCCCTGAAGAAGCAGTCGTGGCGATTCCACACCAAGTACATGATGTGGTTCCAGAGGCACGAGGAGCCCAAGACCATCACGGACGAGTTCGAGCAGGTGAGCCCCGCCCTCACCCCACCTCGGGCAGCTCGGGCTGGGTCTGTCGCTCACACTGAGCAACTCCTAGTCACCCTAGGTCCTGGCCCAGACGCCCCTTCCTCGGGGAGCCTCCCCCACCACACAGCCTGTGCCTGTCCGCAGGCTCGGTGGGTGTGGTGTCCCCCACCCACGGCCACGCTGCCCCAGGCCTTGCCGCCCGCCCCGCATGTGCCTAGCACTCAGCCGATGTGAGTGGGGAAGCTGTTATTTCTGAGTGGCCTTCTCCAGTTCCATCTGGTGGATGGGGCTCCTTACGAAACGCTCAGGGGACTTAACCTGGGTGTGACCCCACCTCCGGCAGGGGGGGGGGGGCGGGTTGGCCTGGCAAGGCGCTGAAACCTGTGCCATTTCCATTTTCTGTAAAAACGGGGTGACAACAGGCAGTGGTGAGGATTAAACGAGTTAAGTCACATGGGCGTACATGGTGGTGCCTGCCACAGAGTGTCCTGGGCGCGTTGCACTTGTCCCAGCGTGCTTCTACTCGGTGCCTGACGCAAGGACTGAACGGGTCGTGTCCCCAGAGGACTCAGCCCGCTCCCCTCGGTTCTTGGAAGCATTTCAGCCGCTCAGAACCCAGGCCCCTCCCCACTGTGCCTTCTCTGACACCACAGACCTGTCCCCTCCTGGTTGGGTCCAAAGTAACCTGCCAAGTTAGTCTATTCCCAGGCATCACTCCTCCAGGAAGTCCTGCCCACCAGGCACCAGTAGCCCGTCAGTGCACACAGCCCGCTCCATCTCTCGCTGGGTGGTGGAGAGGCCGTGCTAGGACACACCGTCCTGGGTACCTGAGCAGGGCTCAAAAGCCACCGCCGTCCTGAGAGGCCAGAGGACTTCGCAAACGTGCGGGGCCTCGGCCCTGCTCTGGCGCGTGATCTCTGCGCCTCCCTCTGCTTCCTCTAAAGTGGGTGTGGTAACCTTTCCTCCCCGAGAAGAGCGTGTCGGGGCCTGGCACCTCCGTGGCCCTGAGAACAGTCCCCTCACTGACCGCCTTCTCCCCCGGCCAGGGCACCTACATCTACTTTGACTACGAGAAGTGGGGTCAGCGGAAGAAGGAAGGCTTCACCTTCGAGTACCGCTACCTGGAGGACCGGGACCTCCAGTGACACCGGCCCCTCCCCCACCCCGCCCCAGCATGCTGATCCCCTGCCCCAGAAGATGGGGAGGCCCCAGGCCGCGGGGCAGCCCCCTCCCCCAGGAAGCAAGGAGGGGCTGGGAGGTTTTCTCTTCCTCTCAGCCCCGGCCTGGGGGCCTGGGGGCGAGGGCTGCCCCCTCCTCCCCTCTCCAGTGAGGGACATTTTTTGGTAAACCTATTTTCATTTTGGAAAATATTTATGAATAAATAGTTTTATATGACGGCTGGCAGCAGCAGCCTCTCCTGTACCCCTCAGGAGTCAGTGAGGGAGAGGGGGGTCCTGCCAGCGGGGGCGCCGGGCCAGCTGGGGGTTGAACTGGGAGTTGTACCGCCTCCGCCGATCATCTGTCTCTTCGGGCTGCTCCTCCTGTTGTGCCCCTCCTCGGACCCGGGCCAGCAGGGCCTCCGCCCGTGCCCTCTCAGTGGCTTCCCGGCGAAGGCGTTCAGCTCGAAGCTGGTCCAGGGACGGGGATCTGGGGGAAGGAGAATCAGGGTAGAAAGCTGGGAGGCCCCAGTTTCCCCAAAGGGAGCGGCCACCCCGACTCCTCTGCCTGCATCTGACGTGCTCCTGGCCTTGGCTCCGGGCGCCTCGGGGACAGGAACTGACCTCAGGCCAGGGCCCAGGACCTGTGAGCCTCTGTCCTCCCCGCTGGTCTCAACAGTGAGGTCTCCACAGTGAGGTGCCCCTTCGGGTCAGGAAAGCCTGCTGTTAATCAGCCGCGTGACACTGCACGCACCCGGGCCTCAGCCTCAGTTTCCCCTCCTGTGCGCGGGTCTGCCATCCTAGCAGCAGGTCTGCTTCTGCTCGAACCCTGCGGTTCTCAAACTCTGGTCTCTCAAAGCCCCAGGACCCCACGGAGCGTCCGTGTCCTGGGTTGTATGTTAACATCCAGCACGTTAGAGCCTCTGATGACGTTAACATCAGAAGTGGAAACAAACGTTGGAAACATGCCCGTGTCCACCGGGGCCATGCAGCCCCTGGAAACCACTACGAAGCGAAAAGCGAAGAGGTGTTGCTGTGAAAACAGGCTTGACCTGGCCGAGCCCCTGAAGGGCTGCCAGGCCCCCGGGTCGCTGAGAGCCACGCTGCCCAACCAGCCCGTCCCGGAGCCCCTGGCACCCAAGCGGGCTCGCTCCTTACTCCGTGGGCCGCCGTTTCTCAGGCCCCGCTTCCTTCCTGCTGCGTCTGCCGTGGTCGCCGCTGTGCCGCCTCTTCTTCCCTAAATGCTTCTGCATCTCCAGCAGAGGGTCCAGGCGGTTCTTGACCTTCACATCCGGCCCTGGGCCGGGCGAGGGTGCCCCTCGCTCCGGGGGCAGCTGGTACCAAGGGGGCTGAGTCTGGGCTTCCGCGGCACTCTGGCCCAGGTAGGTCAGGATGCCCAGAGCTTTCTCCTGCTTCTCCTGAGGGGGACGGGAAACGGGAGACGGTCAAGTGTCTCCCCTCAGGGAGCCCGGGGTGTGATAACAGGGACACCCATGGCTGGGACGGCAGAACCAGTCATTCAGCTAAGTGTTGAGGGCCTGTCATGAGCCAACGTTGCCACGTGCTGGAGACAGGAGAGCCACACGGGTGGGGGCCCTGCGCCGGGCGCAGTGGCGGCTCTAACAGAAGGCACGGGGAAGGGGAGGCACTTTGAGGACAAAAATCTGAACAAATCAAACAAGGCCGAGAAGTGACTGAGGCAGGGGGTGGGCAAGTTCATCCCTGAGGCAGGTGAGTGACAGGATCTGATTTCATTTTACAAAGCTCAGATCCCTTCCCGATTGGGTAGGAGACCTGAGGGATCTGTACCTGCAGCCTCAGGCCTGGGGTGGGGGAGTGTCCAGCTTCCACTTCCAAGCCTCCTAGGCCTGGAGGGCTATGGCCGGAACTCCCTGCGAGCCTTCACTCTGTTCTGAGTCTCTATTAGCTCACGTGGTCCCCACCTGTCTTAGGCACCTGAGGGCAGTGCCCCGCCTCCCAGCTCATGCCCCACAGGAAGAAGTGAGGCCGCTTACTTTCTCCTGTCGCTTTTCTTCCTCATACTCTTTGTTGCTTCTGGTCACCCCTTTCCCCTCCTCCAGCAGCTCCCGAAACAGGTCCACAGGGCCAGAACTCGGGGCCCCTGCATCTGCTGCTTCGAGCTCCGGTAGCGAGTTCCGATGCCTGGCTTTCTTCCGTAGGAATTCTGTGCGGGCCTGGGGGGCGGGGGTGGGGTGGAGAAAGTTACAGGCAGAGCATTCAGAACCAAGATGTGATCTGAGGAACCGCCAGTGTGGTGCCGGCCACAGAGAATTGTGCTGGGGGCCCAGGAGAGGCACCCGTCCCAGCCTGGGGAGGAGGTGGGGAAATGAGGCACCCGTTGGGTTTGTAAGATGCCTTTCTAACCACATGCCAGAGGGTTCCCCAGTCTCAGTGACAACAGATAACCATGGAGGCAACCAAAACATTAGGACGGGCGATCTGAGTTCCAGGCTGGGCTCCAAGTCAAACTTTTAATTTTTTTAACAGAGAGAGGGAGAGGGAGAGAGACGTTGATTTTTAAAATATATTTCTTATTTCAGGGAGGAAGGGAGAGGGAGAGAGAGAAACATCATTGATCAGCTGTCTCCTCCATGCCCCACACTGGGGATCGAGCCTGCAACCTGGGCATGTGCCCTTGACTGGAATCGAACCCGGGACCCTTCAGTCTGCAGGCTGACACTCTATCCACTGAGCCAAGCCAGCTAGGGCGGGATGCCATGATTTGTTGTTCCACTTACCTATGCATTCATTGGTTGTTACTTGTGCCCCGATTGGGGATGGGACCAGAACCTTGGCGTATGGGGGACAACGCCGTAACCAACTGAGCTAGCTGGCCAGCTCCCAGTCGGTTTCCAATCTCTACTGAAACGTGAATTTAAAAAGCCCAGGCTACCTCCCGGCCAGTACTGAGGACCAGGCCAACTAGGGGACTGACCACCAGGTGTGAACCGAACAGGTGAAGGAGCTATAGAGCGCGCGTCTGATGTTTGGGGGTGGGGGTGTGGGCAGGGCAGTGCAAAGGCTCCCCCACGGAGAGGCACTGGCTTGCGCCCCGTCTCTCCGGCGCGGCGTCCTCTCTCCTCTGCTCCGGGGGGCTGACTGGCAGCGCCCCTCCAACAACCCGTGCTGGAGGGATGTCACGAGTGGAGCGCTCTGCGGGGGACAAGCATCCAGTAGGCGCTCAATAAACACACTACAAGCAAACTAAAAAGTGGTCCGGGGTTCCTTTATTCACAGGCTCCTGCTCTGTGCCAAGCAGCGCGCTGGCCTCGCGAAGAAGAGCGGAGGAAACCAGGCCGAGGAAGGTTCCGCGGTTCCCAACGCGCGGGGAGCCCAATTCCGCGCGGGATGCACTGCACCTGCGCGCCGCCTCCACTTCCGGCCCCTACCGCGGCGCCTGCGCGCTGGACCCAGGAGCCCCGCCCGGCCGCTTTCAGAGCCTACCTCTTGCTGAGCGAGCAGCACCCTCCGTTCACGCTCTTTCTCCTCCTCCCGGGCCTGGGCCTCATCACGCCGCACGCGGGCGACATTGTCCTTGTTCCGGACGTGCCAGCTCTTCTTGGGCAAGATGTTCATGGCGCCGTGACGTCCACAGACTGGCAGACCCGCCTCCTAGCACTTCCGATTGGCGAGAGGATGCCCTCCCTAGTATACCTGCCCCAGCCACGGATTGGCCCTGGGTTAACTGACACGCCCCTGCCTCCCAACGCCTCGAATCACGCGTGCTGTCGCCTAGCGACCGCCTCGCGTCAACGTTCTGAGCCAATCACGGTGTCTCCACTTCTGACGGTAAACAGACGCGGCCTTTGACTGGCTGGCACGCCCGTCACGTCCTCCCAGGGCCAACACAGGTGATTGGCTTGTGCCGCGGAAGCCTCGCCCCCTGCTTCCGCTCGCCAGTTTCAAAGCGCTCAGCTGACTCCGCTGTGTTTATTGATACAGGAATGGGGTTGGTTCCCTGGACAGTCAGGGGGTGCAGGGCCCCGGAAATGTCAGAATCCCAGGGCTGGAAGGAAGGAAGCACAGTCTTCTCCATTCTCTCATTTTACCGATGACGTGGCCGAGGCTTACAGAGGTTTTGGGGCAGATCTGGGTCTGAAAGTGGGACGCCACCCTGAGCCAGGCTAGGGAGGTCAAAGGGCCCCGTTGTCCGAGCTCAGCGCCACGGCGCGCTGTGCCAGGAAGACTTTATTCTGCGCCTCCTGAGATAAAGGGTAAAGAGAGGTAGAGGTGAGACAGATTCTCTCCTCCGTGTCCCCTTCTACGTCCCCAGGACCCCTTCCCAGGGACCCGGCCTGGCTCACCTTCTCTATCTGCCGTTTGAGCTCCGAGACGAGGCATCCGTATGAGTTAGCCAGGGCCAGGGTGTACGCCATCAGGATGCTGGAGGGACAAGAATAAAAGCCACTCCCTAAAGGCTCGTAGAATAGCTTCGATGTATGGGTCCTTAGAAACCAGCGGTCTGGGTCCCCCGAGACCCGGGGATTTGTGGCTCCATCCCCTCCTCCCTCATTCAGGGGTTTAGGCCCCCAGCCCCCTCTTCACTTGGACGCAGGCAGCGGGGCGCCCAGATCACACACATTCAAACTGAAAACCACGAGTCTGGGCCCCTCACCTGGAGATCAGCAGAAGGGGCACAGCAAAAGCTTGGGTCCCCAGGAAGAAGAGGAAGTTCTGGGTGATCTGAGGGAGCCTGGAAATAGACTCAGGGATCTGGGCCCAGATGGACAGCTGCTCCCGGAATGGGCCACACAGCTTAGAAGGCGGGATCCTGAAGTCAGAGACAGGAGGAGTTCAAGGGCGGCCGAGAGTCAGGATCCCGGGCGAGGGCCGAGGGGTCATAGAGGCCTCTCTCACTTACAGGAAGATGCTGTAAAGCACAGGAATGGCGGAGACGGCCAGCCCCAGGAGAAGCACCATGGGGAAAAAGAAATTCGCCGTGGAGGCCCGGAAGGTGCGGGAGGCCGGGGAGCAGGTGGAGAAGAGGGTGAGCTGACAAGGGAAGAAGCGAGTCTGAGGCACAGGCCGCTGAACTCTGTCTCTTTCCCCACCAGGAGTCCTGGTGCCTGGCCCTCCTCACTCAGGGGCCGTACCCCAGTCCCCTCTTCCCTCAGACCTAAAAGTTGGGGTGCCCTAGACCCCTCCTCCTCCCACATCCGGGAATCAGTCCTGCAGACAGACCCCTCCTCTCTCAGGATCCAGTAGTCTGGGACCTTAGCATCCTCCTCCCTTAGGACCCGATCACATCCCTCCGTCCCTTCCGCCCCCAACATCTCCAACTCCAGGCGGTGCTCCCCACGCCTCACCTTTTTCAGGTAGAAGAGCAGCAGGAACTTGGCTGTGTTGAGCAGGGGCAGTAGAGGGCAGAAAAAACTCCCCACCCAGACCACTGTCTGCGCGTAGATGAGTCCCAGCACCTCGTCGGGCACCTGGAATTCCTGGGTCCCCAAACGACCCAGCGCCCCAGGACAGAGACCACAGAGCAGCCTGAGGGATGGGGCGGGGCGGAGTCAGAGGCGTGCCAGCCAGGGGTTTCCCCGCCTCCACCCTTATGTTCACCAATCAGAAGTGAGCCTATCTGAGGGGCGGTGCTGTCAAGGTCCTGGAGGGGTGTGTCCAGGGGGAGGGGGCGTGGCCAATGGGAGTAACTTACACGTGGGAGGGGCGGGGTCTTTGGAGTTAGAGCAAAGAAAGGGAGCAGTCAGAGGCGGGACTAGAAAGGGGCGTGGCGAAGAGGGAGAACCCTGGGGTGGGCGGGGCCTGTTCTACAAAGGGGCGTGGCCAGAGCGAAGGCGGGGTCTCACTTCTGAGGGAACTGGATGAGTAGCATGACGGCCAGGCCAGTCAGCAGATCAAAAAGCAGGAGTTTGTACATCTCCTGCCCCATCCGAGTCTCCCAGCACTAAGGAAGGAAGAAAGGGGTGAGGATGGCCTCAGGACCCAGGCACCCAGGGGCCCAAGCAGCCGAGTCCCTAATTAACAAGCGTATGAGATATTTTCTCCGGGGTCTTCAGTTTTGGGGGACACCCGTACCCCAGTCCTCAGGCGACGGTGTTCTAGCACCCCAGCTCCTCTTCCTCCCAAACCTGGAGTCCGGACCGAGCACCCAGGAGTCCCAGCCCCTCGTCCTCCTCACCGGAAGTTCTTTGTAATTGTAGCCACAGGCTTTGCAGTCCTCAGCCTCCGCATTGCCCCCACACGTGATCTGATCCCAGAGAGAGACAATCAGGACCAGCAGGGAAGCCAGGCGCAGAAACACGGTCCTGGCAAGGGAGAGGAAGGGGATCAGCCCGGGCCGAGTGCCGGGCCCCTCCTGCGCGGAACGGGCTCACAGGTCTCCCCATTTCACAGATGAAGAAACGGAGGCTCGGTGACAAGGAGCCGGGTTGAACCCAGATCTCACTCACTGGATCCCATCCATGGCGTCGGGACTTGCCCCACCACCCCCCAGAGCCGCCCCCCAAAGGCTGGAACCTGAGCAGGATTAAAACAATCTGGCGGCTCCTGGTGTAGCCCTCCAGCCGGGCAATGAGCTTGAACACGGGCGGCAGCACCAGGTTGACCCCGGAGATGAAGATGGACGGGAGGTAATTCACCCCGAGCTGGAGCAGCGGCGTCTGGCTGACAAGGGCCAACTTCTGGGAGGGGAAGGGGGCCACGAGGAGAGGCTGGGGTCCTGGAGGAGCCACGCTGGAGGGGGTTCCCCAGCCTCTTCCTTCCGCACCCCGAAGTCTGAGCCCCAAACCTAACGCGCCACCCGCCTCTCTCTAAGATCCCAGGCATCATAGACCCGAGTCCCCTCCGCCCTTGGAAATGTAGGTTCGAGGACCCCCATCCTCCTCCCCAGGCCCCCGCACACCTGCAGCTCCTCGGTGGACCCCGTAGCCCAGTAGACGCCGTAGAAGGCCGCCCCCAGGAGCGCCGCCACCAGCAGGTTGAGCAGCAGCCTCACCAACCACACCCAGGCCTGCTGGCCCAGGGTCCGCACCGCAGCCTGGCGCCGCACCTGTGCTTCCTCCAGCTCCACCTGGTCCAGGAGACAGTCCCCTTGGTGCCATCTGCCCAGGCCCAGCCCGCGGCCCACAGCCCCGGCTCCACTGCAAGGGCGGCAGCAACACCCTACCAAGGACCTCTGTCATCTTTTTTATTTTTTAAATAAATTTTATTGATTTTTTACAGAGAGGAAGGGAGAGGGATAGAGTTAGAAACATCGATGAGAGAGAAACATTGATCAGCTGCCTCCTGCACACCCCCTACTGGGGATGTGCCCACAACCAAGGTCCATGCCCTTGACCGGAATCCAACCTGGGACCCTTCAGTCCGCAGGCCGACGCTCTATCCACTGAGCCAAACCGGCTAGGGCAGGACTCTGTCATCTTGGTCTCAGCCTCTCCAGGAGGCAATTTATTTATTTTTTAATGTATTTTTATTGATTTCAGAGAGGACCGGAGAGAGAGAGAAACATCAATGATGAGAGAAAATCATTGATCAGCTGCCTCTTGCACGCCCCACACTGGGGATCGAGCCCACAACCCAGACATGTGCCCGGACCTGGAATCGAACCTTGACCTCCTGGTTCGTCGCTCAATCACTGAGCCACACCTGCCTGGCTCCAGGTGACAATTTAGATCTCCTGGCCCCTCCCTTCCAGGCCCCTCCCAGCACCAGAAGCCACACACCCAGGCCCCGCCCCTCCGAGGCCACACCCAGTACTCCCCCAGGTACAAGTTCCAGCTCTACTTCCTCCAGCCATTCCTGGCCACACCCTTCTCAGCTTTGAACCCAGCAGCTTCAGGCCCCGCCCCTCTCCTAAAGCGAGCGTTTCCCCTTTGACCTCAGGCCGCACCTTCGGCCTCCTCAGATCCCATTCATTCTCCAAGGCCCGCCCCCTTAGGAGAAAGCTCCACGCAGCATCTCCCCGGAAGTCCCCTCCGGAGGCCTGGGCCCCGCCCGGTCTCAGCCCCGCCCTCCCTGTCCCCATCCGGCTGTAGACCCCGCCCCCGGGGCGCACCTGCAGCTCGTATCGGATGCGGCGTCTGCGCAGCTGCACGTGGACTTCCCCGCGGAGGCCGAAGTCCCAGGCGGAGAACACCCGGTGGCTGTAGCTGGTCAGGACTCCGGACTCGGCCAACAGCGTCTGCTTCAGCCCGGACACCGAGCTGAGAGGGGGGAGGCCCAGGAGGCGGGGTCAGGGCGGTCAGAGCAGGGGCGGAGGGACGGGGAAAGCACACCCATAGCCGCGGCACTGGGCGGGCTGCCACCTGGTGGAGAAAGAGTGGAAGCCACCGACCCAGCGAGAGATTCCGAGATCAGACACCCAACGGGGATACCGAGGCCTGGGAGACAGGGACCCTGGGAGACGGAGAGGTAGACGGGGACTGAGACCCCAGAGGGTCAGAGATTCACATAAAAGGACTCAGTGAGGCCCGGCCGGTGTGGCTCAGTGTTTGGGCGTCAACCTATGAACCAGGAGGTCAGGGTTTGATTCCTGGTCAGGGCACATGCCCAGGTTGCAGGCTCAATCCCCAGTGGGGGGCGTGCAGGAGGCAGCCGATCAATGATTCTCATCATTGATGTTTCTCTCTCTCCTTCTCCCCTCCTCTCTGAAATCAATAAAATATATATATTTTTTAAAGATGAAAATGTTTCCTACCTGGTTTTTACTTTTTTTAAAAATAACAACAACAAACAAGCTGATCTCTTTCATCCCATCCCATTTGTCTTCTATGTATTACTGCTTTTTATTTGTTCTTTCTTTTTAAAGAGTAACTTTATTATTATTGTGTTGTTGTTATTGTTAATCCTCCCCGGAGGATATTTTTCCAATGATTTCTAGAGAGTGTAGAAGGGAGCCCTAGCTGGTTTGGCTCAGTGGATAGAGCACCGGCCTGCAGACTGAAAGGTTCTGGGTTCAATTCCGGTCAAGGGCACATGCCTGGGTTGCGGGCTCAATCCCCAGTAGGGGACGTGCAGGAGGCAGCAGATCAGTGATTCTCTCTTATCATTTATGTTTCTATCTCTCCCTCTCCCTTCCTCTCTGAAATCAATAAAAAACTATTATATCCTATCTAATAAAGAGGGAATATGCTAATTGACCATCACTCCATCACAAAGATGGCTGCACCCACAGCTGAGGCCAAGTTCCCTTAAGGAGCCTTAACGAGCAATCAGCAGGGACCTGAGGCTACGCCAGGGGTGGGCAAACTTTTTGACTCGAGGGCCACAATGGGTTCTTAAACTGGACCGGAGGGCCGGAACAAAAGCATGGATGGAGTGTTTGTGTGAACTAATATAAATTCAAAGTAAAGGAGCGGAGGGGAGAGCAAGAGAACCGGATAGAACAGCCGGATCCGGCCAGTGGGCCGTAGTTTGCCCAAGGCTGGGCTACGCCCTCCCCTGCCCCAGTGGGACTTGACAGGGGACCTCAGGCCTTACCCGCCGTCCTGGCACCAGTCCAGGGGACCTTAGGCTATGCCCCCTGCCTGGTGGGGCTTGACAAGGGTGGGACTGGCTGGGTCTGGATCTAGCCCAATGGGAAGGGGCAGCCGGGTCTGGGTCTCATGCGATTTTGAGGCCCATGCGGGTGGGCGGGTACTTGACTCTGGTTCCCCCTTTTAATGTGCACAAATTTCGTGCACTGGGCCACTAGTATATATATATATAAGAGAGTGTGGAAGGGAGAGGGAGAGGGAGAGAGAGAGAGAAACATCGATGGGAGAGAGACACATCGATTGGTTGCCTCCTCCACACTCCTGACCAGGGCCGGGAATGTAGCCTGCAACCAAGGTATGTGCCCTTGATCTGAATCAAACCCGGGACCCTCCAGTCCCCGGATTGACGCTCTATCCACTGGGCCGAACCGGCTAGGGCAATTGGTTTGCTCTACGGTCTGTTTTGCCAACTGCCAACAACGCATGGCACACAGCAGCTGCTCAGCAAGTATTTATTGCAGGAATGAATGAATGAGTGAATGAATGAAATAAACAACCACTGTTGGTTTTCTATCCAGCACTTCTCCCTTCCAGAAAAGCTGTAATTCATTTGCTTCCTTGTTAATAGCACCTACCCCACTAGCCACAGGGGTGGGGGGTGGGGCGGTGGGGATGATGCTTCCGTCTTTATCCTTGGCCCCGAGCACGTATGAAGCATTTTAAACATGGATTTCAACTCAAATAGGGAGAAAGGGATCCCAGAGCGAGACTCAGGATTCCTGGGGCGGGGGCTCTACCACAACCGCCCCGGCCCCCAGGGCCCCGGGTCTGGGTGGGGGTGCACTCACCGGCGCAGGATCAGCAGCAGGGACAGGAGGCCGATGGCGAAGGTGGAGCACAGGTAGGCGGTGGCCAGGCGCCGGCGGGGCGGGTAGAACCCATAGAAGAGAGGGGACCACTCCAGAAAGCCCTGGGGGGGAGGGGCGCAGCGGTCACTGCGGGCCGGTGGGCGGCCGTCAGTCCGGAGCGGGGCCTCCAGAGGGGCCGGCACTCACCTCTCCCGAGAGCAGGTGGAAGAGCTGGGCGGGGAAGGAAACCAGGCCCTGGGGGCGGGGGTTGTAGGAGCCGCAGGGCGAGGCAGGGCCAGGGCTCGGGGGGCCCGGTGGGCCGCCGTCCAGCCAGGTGGGCAGCAGCGTCATGCAGACCTTCAGCACCGAGGCCAGCACGTTGAGAAACAGCAGGAAGCGCAGCAGCAAGAAGTAGGACTCGGTGCCCGCGCCAAACTGGCCTGCAGGAGGCGGCAGGCAGGCCCAGTACTCGCTGAGTGGGGATCCCTGACCCTCCTCCCTCAGACACAGGAACCCAGGCCCCCAGCCCCTCCTCCCTCAGACCCAGGAGCCCAGGACCCAGCCCCTCCTCCCTCAGACCCAGGAGCCCAGGCCCCCAGCCTTCCTCCCTCAGACCCAGGAGTCCAGGCCCCCAGCCCTCCTCCCTCAGACCCAGGAGTGCAGGCCCCAGCCCCTCCTCCCTCAGACCTAGGAGTCCAGGCCCCCAGACCCTCCTCCCTCAGACCCAGGAGCCCAGGCCCCCAGCCCTCCTCCCTCAGACCCAGGAATCCAGGCCCCCAGACCCTCCTCCCTCAGACCCAGGAGTCCAGGCCCCCAGACCCTCCTCCCTCAGACCCAGGAGCCCAGGCCCCCAGCCCTCCTCCCTCAGACCCAGGAGTCCAGGCCCCCAGACCCTCCTCCCTCAGACCCAGGAGCCCAGGCCCCCAGCCCTCCTCCCTCAGACCCAGGAGTCCAGGCCCCCAGACCCTCCTCCCTCAGACCCAGGAGTCCAGGCCCCCAACCCTCCTCCCTCAGACCCAGGAGTCCAGGCCCCAGCCCTCCTCCCTCAGACCCAGGAGTCCAGGCCCCCAGCCCTCCTCCCTCAGACCCAGGAGTGCAGGCCCCAGCCCCTCCTCCCTCAGACCTAGGAGTCCAGGCCCCCAGCCCCTCCTCCCTCAGACCCAGGAATCCAGGCCCCCAGCCCCTCCTCCCTCAGACCCAGGACCCCAGCCCCTCCTCCCTCAGACCCAGGACCCCAGCCCCTCCTCCCTCAGACCCAGGACCCCAGCCCCAGCCCACCGCACCCCCGATCCTCTTCAGCGTCCACCCCCAGGGCTCCAGGGTGTGCCAGCCTTCTCGCATCTTCTCCTTGGACCTCCGAAGCAGCAGGGCCCAGCTGGCCACCCTGGACCCGGAGCCCCGAGCCATTTGGTCCCTGGCGTGGCGCTGCCTGGAAGGAAACAGAGTCAGAGACAGAAAAGGCAAGGGCCTGGCTGCCCCGATGGGAACCACCAGAGGTGGAGACGCCCGACAGTGCACCGTGGTGGGCTCCTAACACGGACCCTACAGCCACAAAAGGAAACACGTGACGCTAAGCACAGGCAGAACCCCCAGACTGCGGGCCTCTATTAACACAGAGCGAGCTCGGGGGACCCTGCCCTGCGGGGAAGCAGACCCCGCGGCCAGCTCTGCAGAAGCGCCAGGAGAGGCCGCGTGTGCGTGGGAAAGGCGTTCTACTGGGGGGGGGGGGGGAGCAGAGGAGGGGCACCCGGGGTGCTTCAGGGAGCGGGGTTCACCGGGGCTCTTACTATAGGAAAACTCTCTGAGTCTGTCCGTCATGCTTCCTGCAGGCAAATATCATCATAAACATGCAAAAAAAAAAAAAAAAAAAAAGGAACAGAGAATGCCCTGGCCGATGTGGCTGAGTTCCCATGCGCCAAAAGACTGCCCGTTTGATTCCTGGTCAGGGCACATGCCCGGGGTTTGGGGCTAGATCCCCCGTAGGGGGTGTGCAGGAGGCAGGCGATCAATCTCTCCATCTCACATGGCTCTTTCTCTCTCTCTCCCTCTCCTTCCCTCTCCCTCTAAAAACCAACTTAAAAGGAACGGAGAGCCCAGCAGGCATGGCTCAGTGGTTGAGCCTCGACCTATGAACCAGGAGGTCACGGTTCCACTCGGTCGGGGCTCATGCCCGGGCTGTGGGCTTGATCTCCAGTGTGGGACATGCAAGAGGCAGCCGATCCATGATTCTCTCTCATCATTGATGTTTCTCTCTCCCTCCCTCTCTGAAATCAATAAAAAAAAATATATATTTTTAAAAAAGGAACAGAGAAAAAAGAAAGGTGCGATGTTTTTGTGATTGCTAATGATAAATATGTATTTGGTCTTTGTCCCTGTTCCTGGCCCTCAGACTGAAGGGTCCCGGGTTCCCTTCCGGTCAAGGACAGGTACCTCGGTTGCAGGCTCAATCCCCACCTTGCTTGGGGCGCATGCGGGAGGCAACCAATCGATGTGTCTCTCTCACATCGATGTTTCTCTCTTTGTCTCTTCCCCTCCCTTCCACTCTCTGAGAAAGCAATGGAAAAATATCCTCAGGTGAGGGTTAACAACAACCAAAAAAATCGAAAGGCTTCGGCTGGTGAGCACGCGGGACTGGGGAGAGCGGTGAGCTGAGAGGCCATGGTCGCTCCACCCCCGTGCCCGCACCTGGCCCTCGCATCTCGCCCTCTGGCTGCTCCTGAGTGACAGCCTGTATAATGGCCAGTGATCCAGTGAGTACTATTTACCTGGGATCTGTGAGCCGCTCTAGCGAATGAAACCCAGGGAGTGGGCCGTGGGAATCCCCCATCTACAGCCGTCCGTCGGAAGCTCAGGTGACAGCCTGCACTCGGGACTGGGGTCTGAAGTGGGGGCAGTTTTGGGGGACTGAGTCTCTAACCTGTGAGCTCTGACGCTGTGTCCAGGTAGCTGGTGTCAAAGTGAGCTGAATTGTAGGGCACTCAGGTGGTGTTGGGGAGCTGCCTGGTGCTATGGGGAGAAACCCCCCACGCACACCTTGGAATTGGTGTCAGAATTATAGAAAGAGCCCTAGCCGGTGTGGCTCAGTGGATAGAGCATCGGCCTGCGGACTCAAGGGTCCCAGGTTCGATTCCGGTCAAGGGCATGTACCTTGGTTGCGGGCACATCCCCAGTAGGAGGTGTGCAGGAGGCAGCTGATCGATGTTTCTAACTCTCTATCCCTCTCCCTACCTCTCTGTAAAAAATCAATAAAATATATTTAAAAAAAAGAATTATAGAAAGAGCCCTAGCCGGTTTGGCTCAGTGGATAGAGCCTTCGGACTAAGGATCCCGGGTTCGATTCCGGTCAAGGGCACATGCTCAGTTTGTGAGTTCAATTCCCTGTAGGGGGCGTGCAGGAGGCAGCTGATCAATGATTCTCTCTCTCATGACTGATGTTTCTATCTCTCTTTCTCCCTCCCCCTTCCTCTCTGAAATCAATATATATATATGTATATGAATTATAGAAAGAAAACAAGGGTCAGCTTCATGAGCCACCTGAGCAGCCACCCGGGCCCCATTCGTGGGTGGACCCCCCACTCGTGTTTCTAATGCTTTTTTGTTCCGGACTTGAAAACAGAGGTGGCTTCTTCACTTTTCACCGGGGCCTGCAAAGTCCCTCGAGGGAGGGAGGGAGGGAGGGAGGGAGGGAGGGAGCGAGGGAGGGAGGAAGGGAGGAGAGAAAGGAGCAGGGAGACAGGACTGGAAGAGGAGGACTGAAGCAGAGGAAACCCTAATGGTGGATTTCAGACACAGAGAGAGGTGGAGAGAGGCTGGGGGTGGGGGAGAGAGACCAGTGAGACAGGGAGCCCGGGAGGGAAGGAAGTGAGTGCAGAGCCACAGAGAGACTGGGAGCCTGGTGGTCAGAGCAGCAGAGACCCAGGCGGGGAAGAGGAATCCAGAGAGGCAGCTCTGAGAGGCAGGGGAGATGGAGGCTGGGGCCTCACCGTTGCGCCCGTCGGGCCTGCATGGGCCAGGGCAGCTCCCGGGAAGGGACAGGGTCCTGCAGCTCCTTCTGGGCGGCTTCTGCGAAGGCCTGGATGTTCCCCTCTCCATCCTCATCCTCCTCCAGCGCGCCCCAGGGCAGCACCCCAGGGCCTCGGTACCGAAGAGTAGCAGCGCTGGGCAGTTCATTCAGCACCGAGGACAGCGTCGGGCCTGGGCAAGAGGGCAGGGGCGGGGAGAACCCAGGGGTCCAGGCCCCCAGACCCTCCTCCCTCAGACCCAGGAGTCCAGGCCCCCAGCCCCTCCTACCTCAGACCCAGGAGTCCAGGCCCCCAGCCTCTCCTACCTCAGACCCAGGAGTCCAGGCCCCCAGCCCCTCCTCCCTCAGACCCAGGAGCCCAGGCCCCCAGCCCCTCCTCCCTCACACCCAGGAGTCCAGGTCCCCAGCCTCCTCCCTCAGACCCAGGAGTCCAGCCACTCAGCCCTCCTCTCTCAGACCCAGGAGTCCAGGCCCCCAGCCCCGCCCTCTTCAGACCCAGGGGTCCAGCCCCTCAGCCCCTCCTCCCTCAGACCCAGGAGCCCAGGCCTCCAGCTCTCCTCCCTCAGCCCCAGTGGGCACCCTTCATGCCCCTCGTACCCCAGGACCCAGGAGTCCACTCTTCAACTCCTTTTCCCCTTTATTGAGTATTTGGGACCCTGGCCCCTCCCACTCTTCAGATATTTGAGTCCCAGCCTCTACCCCAGACTCCTCCGCAGGGCCCTGGATTCCCTTCCCCCCAGAAACCTAGGAAAGGAATGGAAGCCCCACCCACTCCTTCCCTCCGGACCCAGGCGTCCCGGCCTCAGCAGAGCGGGCCCCCACCTGCCCTGGCCTCCCGGGGTGCCGGCCACCTCCCCGAGGGGCCCCAGCCCTCGGGCTGCCTCGCCCGGCTCTCCTCCATGGCCCCCGAGCGGTTGCTTCCGCCTCTGGCGACCGGTGGGGAGGGCACCGCCCGGGAGGGTGAAGGCGGGGCCGGGCAGGTGCGCCTGGGCCGCAGGTGGCCGGGAGGGAGGAGCGGCACTTCCTGACCCGCCCGCCGCTGCCCCCGGAGGTGGCCGGGAACTGGAGTCCACAGGCGGCGCGGACCTGGGAACCGGCGGGCACGGCACGGGGGCTCGGTGCCCACGCCCCACGTGGGGGATCACCCAGACACTCCACACAGGCCGTGTGCAACACTTTATTGGGAGAGAACCGCACCTTCCGCGCGAGCCGCTGCCTCAGGCCGCAGGGTGGCAGGAGGCGGGACCCCAGGTCTCCAGGCCTGCGCACCGCGCCTCAGTTGCCCCCCCAGGGAAATGGAAGGCGATGTTCCCTCCCGGGCCTGAGACACGGCGTGATGACATAAAAGTGGAACGGAAGCCACGAGGAAGCGGTGCCCCGCACCCCGAGGGCCTTGCCGCCCTGATGTCCGGGAGCCCGGAAACGGGGTGGGGGGGCTCGGCGGGGACCGGGGCGTCCAGTCTGGGCAGCGCCTTGGGGCCCCGGCGGGAAAGGCCTTGGAGCCCGGGGAGCTGGGCTGTGCTGCGTGGAGCGGGATCCTCTCCAGGCCCCGAACCCAGGGCTTCCCGGGAAGGAGCCGGCTGCCTGGGTCACGGAATCCCGGGCAGAAGCTTGGCGGCCGGACCGGGCGGAGGCGCGTGGGCAGCTCACTCCTCCCGCAGCTTCTCAGGGGCGAGGCTGGCGGCCTGGGGCGCCGCCTTCCGCCGGCCGCGGCCGCCCGCCCCCAAGGCCAGCCCGAGGCCCAGCGCCGCCAGCGCCAGGACGTGGATGCAGAAGTAGACGGAGGCCCAGTAGCGGAGGGTGTCGCCCATGGAGAGCAGCACGAAGCCCATGCACATGTAGTCGTAGGCGCGCATCTTGAGGAACCAGTGCGCCCAGTCCCAGGCCTGCTGGCCGCCCGGGCCCAGCCGCCACCGCAGCGCCGCCTCCAGCCGGCCCTCGGCCGCCAGGCACAGCGGGATGGTCAGGAAGCTCAGGTAGTAGCCAGGGTGCAGGCCGTGCCAGTAGGCGCTCAGCAGCATCGTCCAGGCGCTCCTGCGGGGGTGCGGCGGGAGGGGAAAGGAGGGTGTCAGGCCCCAGCCCCTCCTCCCTCAGACCCAGGAGTCTCCAGTTAACCCCCCTCAGCACCCACTTCCTCTTTGGGGATCCAGGGTTACAATCCTGATCTGTGCTGATTCTGAAATCTCTAGCGATGACCCCCTCTCCTTGTGGACCCTGAATGCTGGCCCTTGAAAGCCCACATACTTGGGCTCTGGTTCCGCTTCTATGGAGGACTCAGAAATCTTCCGTTAGCCCCTGAGTGTGGCCTGTGGTGTGTGTGTGTGTGTGTGTGGATTCTGTCCTGCCCATGGCATCAATGTTTCCCTCCGACACCTCCTGAAGTGTCAAAAACCACCTCATGGCCCCAACGGGTTTGGCTCAGTGGATAGAGCGTCGGCCTGCGGACTGAAGGGTCCTGGGTTCGATTCTGGTCAAGGGCATGTACCTTGGTTGCGGGCACATCCCCAGTAGGGGGTGTGCAGGAGGCAGCTGATCGATGTTTCTCTCTCATCGATGTTTCTAACTCTCTATCCCTCTCCCTTCCTCTCTGTAAAAAATCAATAAAATATATGTATATAAAAAAAAGAAAGATGTTTTCCCCACAGGGGTGGGGGAGGGACAGGACAACGCTCAAGCTTGTCCTCCCCCCATCTTCCTCCTCTGCCTCCCTGCTCCCTGTGTTCTTCTTCTAGGCCTCCTTCCATTCTCTTTAATTGGCTGTTATTATTTTGTATTAGCGAGAGGAAGGGAGAGGGGGAGAGACATCAATGTGAGAGAAACGTTGATTGGTTGCCTCCCGTGTGCACCCTGACCAGGGATCAAACCCGCAACCCGGGTATGTACACTGACTGCAAATCGAACCTGCGACCTTCGGGTGTACCGGACAACGCTCCACCAAATGAGCCCCACCGGCCAGGACACCTTCCATTCCCCTGACCACACCCCATGTGGCTCTCACTTCCGCCCTCCTCACTGCTCCAGGCCAGGTTGCTGCTCTCCGTCGCGCCCGACCCTGAGGCCCCACCTGCCTTCATGGCACTGAGCCCCTGGAAGCATCCGACGCAAAGGATTCCTTCTTGAAACATCTGGCTTCCTGGGCTCCCTTCTGGAACGAACACTTTCCTGACCTCGGGTCTCTGGCTGTGTCTTTGCTGCCCTCGTTCCTGGTCCACACCAGGCGTTCTCAGTCTCAGCACCACTGACATGGGGGCTGGGAGGTTCTGTGTGGTGGGGCCGTCCTGTGAGCATCCTATGATGTTGAACAGCACCCCTGGACTCCGCCCACGAGAAGCACCTCTCAGTTATGACAAAAACATCCCCACGCATGGACAAATGCACCCTGGGGGCAGCACCAGCGCCCCAGTTGAGAACCCCTGGCTTAAACACGGGAGCGTCCCGGGCTTTGACCTAACGCTCCACCTCCTAGCTTTAATATTGCCTATATGTGGGGATGCCCAACTGTCCACTTCTCCCACCAGCCTTTCCCCGAAGCACCAGGCTCACATCACTGACTGCCTCTCCAATAGCCCCAGCAGGGAACCTAACACCCACCCACACCCAAACTCCCTCCTGCTGTTCCCCTCTCAGGAAACGGCCTTTCCCTGCCCTCAGTTAGCCTCACCCATCACCCCGGCATTGTTTCATTTCCCTCCTTTTCATGCCCACATCCAGTCCATGCCAAGCCTGAGTCCAGCTCTCAGATCCATCCACTTCCAACCTCTGTTTTCTATTCCAGCACATCATCATCTCCCACGTGGCCAGCCCCACAGGCCTCCGAACCTGTCTCCTGGCTTTACCTCCTGCTGCCTTTCCCCACCTCTACTCCATCCCCACACAAGGCCAGAGGTGATCTTGATAATGTAAATCGGATTACACACTCGGGTAAGTCTACCTCCAGAACTCCCACTGTGACTGCAGATACTCAGGGAGCTCTGGGGAGTCTCCCCCAGTGGCCACGATGACTCAGGGGGAGGTTCTTACACCAAGCACGCCAAAAGCTAGAAAGATGAATGGACAGAACCCCAGCACATCAAAAGCTAACAAAATAAATGGGTATTTTTAGAAAGTCCTCCCCTCCCTGTAAGAACTGTGGGCTTGAGCAGGAAGGGGAGATGGTCTTTGAGATGGGAGTCCACCATTCCCCCAGGTTGTGCGGCACCTGAATAAACCTCTTTCCTTCTGCACCAGCACCTGCCTCATGAATTTGGCTTTCCAGCCAAACCTGTGTGTGTTATTTCTGTAACACTACCACTACCATTTTTTGTAATGGCTTCATTATGAGAACGTTTCATTGGGTATCCTGACCTCATCTGGTGGCTCCAGAAAGGCCGAGTGACCCTTGGGAGGTTGCCTAACCTGTCTGAGCCTTACTCTCATCTTTAAAATGGGGATCACACTTCCTGCTTCCTAAGGTTTGAAAGATAATGTATTGCACAAAGTCTCCACTCAAAAAATATTGGATGAGTGAAGAATAATAGAAACTAATACATAGCTAGCACCTCCCAGGCCTCACATTATATACATTTCATACTTTACCTCGTTCAATCCTGACATCAGCCTATGAAACAGGTAACAGCATTACCCCCCATGTATCAGAGGAAACAGAACTCACTGCTCAAGGATTCTTAGCAATTACTGGGGCTGAGATTCTGGAAAGTTTAGCTACTGAGTCCAGAGGACTCAGTGCACCGCTTCTGTCCACTGACTTTACAGAAGCAGAAACTAAGGGTCAAAGACAGGGAATGATTCACCCCACAGTAATGCAGTCAGCCAAGAAACTACAACTCCCCTGACCCTCAGGGCAGGCTGCCCTGTGTGCTGCTGGGAGATGTAGTTCCGTCTGGTCTGGGGCAGGCAGGCTCACCTGAGGACGTAGGAGCGGGTGGGCGCACTCTTGTAGATGTACTGCGCCAGCCACCACTGCACCGTCATGTTCCAGTACCGCATGCCCTCCCGCACCCGCGTGCAGAAGTCTGTGCGGTAGCAGTCGATGTTGCGGATGGTCTCGTAGTCGTACTCCAGGGCAGCCGCTTCCTCCGGACTGGGGGGTGGAGGATGGGGGTGGGGGACAGACATGCAACTCAGCCAGGCCCCCTCCCGATGCCGGTTATTGTCCCAGCCCCATGCTAGGGAGGGGATGGAGGGCAGGTGACAGCCCCCCTGGCTGTCACAGTGGCTAGGGCAACAGGGGAGGGTAGCCCAACGGGAGCCTTTTTGGGGAGGAAGGTGGTGGTGGGGCACACAGTTCACCAACAACCGGGTTCTCTTGGCAACGGGGCCCTGAGAAAAAGCCTTGAAGGGCTATGGTTGCTAGGCCATGAGTCCTTAGCAACCTGACCCTTCACTGGTCTCCGATGCCAGGGAAAGGCCATTCCTTAGCAACCAAGCTCAGTGTATTCGGAGAAGCCTCCAAGTGCTGTCCCCTCTGAGTTGTTACAGTGGTTGCTAGGAAGTAGCATCCTTAACAACGAAGTGGTCCGTGGTTGCTAGGGAGATATTCTAGGCCTGGATGGTCTCTGTTGCTAGGGAAAGGTCATTCTTTAGCAACAAGATCTAGGATGTTTAGAAAAGGTTCCGGAAAGGGCCTTTGGCTATTGGTTCTTACGATTGTTCAAGAAGTGTCATCCCCAGCAATATGGTGGCTCCCGGGTTACTGGTGCCAACACCCCCAGCAGCGGGGGCATCCTCGGCCCACCTGAGTGCCTGGTGGCTTCTGATTATGGGAGGAGAGCCATCCACTCGGAGGGGGTTCAGCAGGATTAGAAAAGGCTTTGGCTCCCACCTGGCATTTTCTGGGGGACGTCCTCTCCAGCCACTGGAAGTCCCCCATGGTTAGAGGGCAGTGGGAATAAACTCCTGTGGGGGGCCGCCTCCCCCACAATGGAATGGCAGTTCGTGTCTGCTAGGGCACGGCCCCGCCCTACCAAGGAATATTTCATCATTTACACCGAGGAGGGGCTGCTCCCCCAGTCCCGGCAGAGGATGACTGTGGTTGCTAGGAACAGAGAGGCAGTCCGTTCCTGGTTGCTAGGGGCACCATTTCCCTAGCAACACAGGAGCAACACTTCCTTAGCAACAAGAGAGCCCGTAGTTACCAGCAGTGTGACTTACCTAGCAGTGAAGGAGCTGGGGGTGTAGCATTGTTAGCAACAATGTCAATGCATTGTTACCAGGGGAGCTGGCTTCCTCAGCAACATAGGAAGGAGACCTGCGGTTGCTAGGAATGGTGTCCCTTCCGCTAGAGGCCAGCGCGGTCAGGGATGCCATTTCCTTAGAAACAGAGGCAACTGCAGGCGGTGTGATAACATCCCTTGGAGGGTGGGGGGAGAAGGGAAATGCTGGCTCCTAGCAACAAAGGGGCAATTTAGTGCCATTTTTATAGCAACAAAGAGCAACCCTCTGGCTGGAAGGAGTGGACCATGGTTGCTAAGGAACCGTTTCCCTAGCAACAAAGGGCAACCCATCACTGCCTAACTATGTCATCCTGAACAACCAGGAACAATCCGGTTATTGGAGTGACACTTCCATGGCAACAGAGGGGCCACCCATGGTTGCTAGGATACTACCTTTCTTTTCCTAGCGACAGAGAGCAACTGGCCATCCCAAGGGGTGATAAGCACTAGCAACAAGGGACAATCCATAGGTATCAGAAAGGCTGTTCCCTAGGGCAGGGCAAGGCGAACTGTGGTGGCCCAGGGGCGACACTGTGACAACAACAGGTGGTGGACCTGGCCCCGATTCCCGCTATCCTCCCTGCTAGGGGCAGGGCCAGCCCGCAGTGATGGGGCCTGCCAGGTCTTGGGTCACCTCCCTCCTGCCGCCTGACCTGCTGGGGGGTGGGCATGGGAGGGTGGGGCCGCCCCCAGCCCGGGCTTTGGCGGCCACGGGGTAGGCCCCGAAGCCCGCGGCAATGCAGCCGCACTCCGCTGCGATCCAGGCCACGTAGAAGCGCATGCGGAAGGCGAAGAAGACGGGGATCATGTAGAAGAGGCGGGCGGGCAGCGGGCGCGCGTAGAAGGCGTCCTCGCGCACGGCCTCCAGCGGGAAGAGGTGCGAGGACAGCAGGAACAGCAGCCCGAAGAGCGGGGCCGGCCAGGCGCGGCGCAGCAGGGGCCGCAGGCTGGGCACGGCGCCCGGGAACGGCTGCTCCAGCCAGTCCAGGTACGTGCGGTAGCGGAAGAACGGGCCTGTGGCGGAGGGGCACGGGCAGCCGTCAGAGACCTACCGGCCGGGACCAGGGAGGGAGGGCAGGGCTCAAGTCTGGGGGAGGCCAGGGCCAGAGACTCGGGGGCTGAGGTGGGCGCAGAAGGGGGACAGAGACCCAGAGAAAAGCAGAGACGGGTGGGGGAGGGAAACCCAGAGTAAAAGGGACAAGGGCCTAGCCGGTTTGGCTCAGTGGATAGAGCGAGGCCGTGGGCTGAAGGGTGCCGGGTTCGATTTTGGTCAGTGGCACATACACCGATGTGTCTTTCTCACATCGACGTTCCTCTTTCTGTCTCTTCCCCTCCCTTCCACTCTCTCTGAATATCAGTGGGGCCCTAGCCAGTGTGGCTCAGTGGATAGAGCGTCGGGCTGCGGACCGAAGGGTCCCGGTTCGATTCCAGTCAAGGGCACATGCCTGGGTTGTGGGCTTGATCCCTAGTAGGGGACGTGCAGGAGGCAGCCAATCAATGATTCTCTCTCATCATTGATGTTTCTCTCTCTCTCTCTCTCTCCCTCTCCCTTCCTCTCTGAAATCAATAAAAAATATTTTAAAAAATCAATGGAAAAATACCCTCAGGTGAGGATTACCAAAAAAATAAAAAATACACTAAAATAAAAGGCACAAGGAAGCAGAGGGGAGGACACGGGACTCAAAGAGAAGAAAAGTGGGACAGACAATTGTAGAGAGGGACGAAGACCCTGACAGTGAGGGGCACAGAGGCTCTGCCACAAATGGAGTCAGACAGACAGACAGACAGACAGACAGACGGACCGACCGACCGACCGTCCTGGGAACCCAGGAGGGCTCTGGGGTTTGTTCTCAGTGCTAGGAAACGCTGGGAGCTGTTCGGGCTGGACAGCACCAGTCACCTCTCACAAGGACTCCTCGGCACTGAGTAGGCGGCCGGCCGGCAGAGGGATGGAGAGTGGGAAGCTGTTTCAGATAAGATGGCAGCCGGTGTTAGGGAG
Source organism: Plecotus auritus (assembly GCF_963455305.1). Classification (NCBI taxonomy): domain Eukaryota; kingdom Metazoa; phylum Chordata; class Mammalia; order Chiroptera; family Vespertilionidae; genus Plecotus; species Plecotus auritus. The sequence continues at coordinate 5,417,215 of NC_137785.1, read as the reverse complement.
GGAGCAGTGGGGTGACAGGTGACAGGAGTCAGGAGCCTGACATGTCACAAAGGCCACGTAGCGTGTGCTTTCATTCTAAATGTTCACGGTAAGCCATCAGTGGTTCCAGGGACTGGGGCTGGAGGAGGTTTGGGGGATGATGGCTGAAGGGCAGTGTTTCTCTCTTCTTTCTTTTAAATATATTTTTATTGATTTCAGAGAGGAAGGGAGAGGGAGAGACAGAAACATCAACGAGAGAGAATCATTGATCAGCTGTCCCCTGCACACCCCCCACTGGGGATGGAGCCCGCAACCCAGGCATGTGCCCTTGACCAGAATCGAACCTGGGACCCTTCAGTCCACAGGCCGATGCTCTATCCTCTGAGCCACACCGGCCAGGGCCGCAGTGTGTCTTTTTGGGGAGATGAAACTGTTCTACCACTACGTGGCAGGGACGGTCGCACAACTCCGTGAGTACACTGAAAACCAGCGACCTGGCCGAGGCTATGGTGGGAAAAGATGTCAATTATAGCTCAATAAAGTTGTCATAGGAAAGAAAACCTTGTAGGCAATCAACATTCATGACAAATACTTTCTGAAACTAAAATGCAATCATAAGCTGTGCATATCTGTTCCCTGGGTGGCAGGAACATCACGTCTACACAGACTTTTCTCCTTTAAATCCTGTTTGGTCCCAAAAAGCTACACGGAACCACAGGCCGAGAACCGTCTGAGTCTCCCCCGGAGGAGCCCTGGGTCCAGTGGGAGGGTCTGGCGCAGAAGCTCACCGTGGGAGCAGCGGATGCTGGGTGGAGAGGGGGCAGGGAGGCGAGGAGAGGCGGGCCGGGGAGCAGGCACTCACCGGTCATGATTCCCACGTAGCAGTAGCTGTAGCTGAGGGTCTCCATCAGAGAGGGGATGTAGGGCAGCAGCCCCAGGCTGGGCCCCTGGCTGAAGCCCGTAGCCATTTCCTTCCTCTGGGCCAGGTGCAGGTCCTGTACCTCACTGGCCAGGCTCACCAGCTGGGAGGAAGGGGTGCGGGTGGGGAACAAGTCAGACTCAGTTCCGCCTCACGCCGCCTCCCTTAAGCTACCCCTCTCGGCAGCCAAGGATGCTGGGGTGCAGCTGGGAGCCGAGTTCTACTCCCCGGGGAGCATCTGAGGTGATAGTAATGGCATCTTAGGGTCTCTGTCGATGGCAGGTGTTCAACAGGGCTCACTTCTGGCCCCACCTGTCTTTTTGTTGTTGTTGTTCTGTTGTTAATTCTCACCCAGGGATAGCTTTCCATTGATTTTTAGAGTGTGGGAGGGAGGGGAGAAATGAGAGAAACATCGATGTGAGAGAGACACATCAATTGGTTGCCTCCCACACGCACCCTGACCAGGCCAGGAGTCAAACCTGCAACCCAGGTATGTGCCCTGGACTGGGACCTGAATCCATGACCCTTCAGTGCACAGGCCAACGCTCTAACCACTGAGCACAGCGGCCAGGGCCGGCCTGCCTTCCTTCTCCATGTTCCCTGCCATCTGGGGCTTTGATACCCCCCACCCTCACCTCATGACTCCTAAACTCTACTCCTGGCTGGGGTCTCTCCCCCCCAAACCTATTCATCAAGTTGCCTGTGACCAATATTCAGATGGCGACTGGGCACATGCGCAGTGGAACCCGGTATTACCCACTCCCCAAACCAGATCCACTTTGAGACTCTCCCCTCAGGCAATGGCGCTGCCATCCCATTCACTGTTCAGGCCCCAGATCTATTCCCTCAAGTCTCTTGAGCCCAAGCCCTGACTCTTTAGTTTTGCCTCCACCTCCACCTCCACCGTGGGGTTGAGTCTGCCCAGCCATGGAGGAAGGCACGCCTGGGGGCTGGGGTTTCATTCCCCTGTAAGAGCACTGGGCTGGTGTGGCCCCACAGACACCTCCGGGTGAGTGCCTCACCGCAGCGGCCTCCTTCCCAGCTCCTCTGCCTGCCCCAACTCTCGTCCCCTGGGGCACCTCCCCAACTGCTGGGCCAGGGTTCCTCCTGAGCTGTCCCTTCAGCTCCTGCACGTGGTCATCCTAGATTGGGTGTTTCCTGTTGGGACTCGGACTGACCGGCCTGCCGACAGCCTGATTAAGCCGCCAGCTGGACCTCACCCCATCTCACCCTTTCTGCTGTAATCTCCTGGAAGCACCCAGAGCGAGATTTCTAAACACACAAATCTGCCCTGGCCAGTGGTTAGAGCGTCGTCCCCTACGCCACGATTGCGGTTTGATCCCTGGTCAGGACACAGACAAGGATCAACCAATGAATGCACAGATAAGTGGGACAACATGTCGGTGTTTCTCTCTCTCCCTAAAATCAATAAATACATTTCAAAAAAGAATCAACCAAGGAATGCATAAATATGTGGGACAACAAATAAGCTGTTTCTCTCCCCTTTCTTCTCTCTCTAAAAATCAATAAAATTTGAAAAAAAAACAAACCAAAAAACAAAAACCTGCAAAATTTGTCATCTTACCTCTTCGGACAACAAACCAAAACCCTCTTCCGAGGGACCTGGGGCCCCCACAGGAAGAAGTCCAAACTCCTCCCATTAGCCAACAAGGCCCTGCGCCGTGTGCGCCCTGCCGCTCCTCCTTCCTTCTGTGACCTGTCCATGTGGCCGGCACACAGCTGGCCGGCAGCTGTTCCCTCCACAGGCGCTGTCCTTGCATGTTGACGGCCATTCCTCCAACTCTTCTAGCTAAGCATCGCGTGCTGTCCCCAACTCCCTCCTGAAGGGACCCGGTTCCCTAGCTCGGGTGCCTGTTCCGCTCATTGATTCGCTGACGGATTCTCGGCCTGCGCCCTGCGCCCCTTGGGAACTCAGGGATTTTGGACCTGGGATGGGGCCTGGGAAGCTGTTTTCACCTATCTTCCCAGGTGGCTTAGAGCCAGACCTGGGTGTCCTGGATTCCTGTCCTTGGATAAGTGCCTTCCCCCAAAGCTGGTCTTCCTCTTGCGCAACACAGCTTGCCCCAAAGATGCAGGGAGGCGTGTAGGTGAGCGCTGAGCGCAGCCTCTGGCCTCCCACGCATGCAGTATTCGAGGTACCTCTTTACCCAGGGTAAGGAGAGGTGAAGCCCCGCCCAGCGTGTGTGGGAGATAACATCCCGCCTCCCCTGTTCCTCATGAGAGTGGCGGGGAGGACGAGGTGAAGTTGGGGGCTTAACTGGCACAGGGGAGGATGGAGGGGAGCCTGACCTTCAGCGTCAGCAGCAGCTGGACGGCGTTGGTGAAGGGCGTGGGAGTGGGCAGGCCCAGCAGGCTGAGCGCGCGGAAGAACAGGAGGTAGGAGAAGGTCCAGGCCAGGGCCAGGGCGTGGCAGGAGCTGGGGCAGAGGTAGGAGGAGGTGGTGCCGGGCTCTGGGAGCTGACCCGGCCTCCGCCTCCCCAGATTCTAGCTCCAAGTCCTTCCCCACCTCCCCACCTTCAGAGACAGAAAATGGGGGGCAGGGGGGTGGGGGCAGAATGAACAAGATTGAGACAGCGGGGGAAGAGGCATAGCCACACACAAATGCACAGAAATAAAGAGAATGAGAAGAGGTTAAGAGAGCTTCGGGGTGCACACCCTTCCATACGCCTTTCGCTGGGAGGGAGGGGGAGAGGGAGGGCGGGAAGGAGAGGGAATACGAATATAAATATGAATATGAATATGAATATGAAAATGAGAGGTGGCAGGGCCAGCAGAGGAGTAATGCTGTCCTCTCCTGAATCCATGACAAGGCTGTGGAGGACCCAGACACACAGGAACAAGGCCCAGGGAGGCAGGAGAGGAAAACACAAACACCCAAAGAAACACATCAATGAGAGACGCCACAGAGCAAGGCAGGGGTCAGGCAAGACCCAAAAGAAGGAACAGGTTGCTACCTCCCTCCCCACCTCCCCCAGCGCATCCTCACCAGGGCTGGGCCTGAATGAGGGCCCAGGTCCCAAGGATGGTGATCAGGGAGTGCAAAGTGTGGGGGCCACAGGTGAACAAGGTGAGCCCCAGGCCCACAGCTGCAGCCCCCCATCTCTTCAGCCCAGGTCCTGCAGGGAGAAGAGATAGCATGAGCCTTCCAGGGGCTCACCCCTCTTGGTCCCCCCTCCTTATTTTCCACTGGGGAGGGAACCTGACTCACCAGCTTTCTTAAAGAGGAAGCCGATGGGGATGGAGATAAGAAGAACCACTAGATATGTCCACTCCTCTGGCGACATGGTCTGGGGGAGGGGCAGAGGTTCACAGTGAGAACCCAGGAGTTGGGACCCCCCAACCCCTCCGCCTTAAGGGATCCAAGAATCTGCTCCTTGGTCCCCAGCTGTGGAGGACCGTGGAGTCCTACCCTCAGCTCCTCTCCTTTGAGAACATTAAGAATCCGGACCTCCAGGCCCTTCCTCCTCCAAGAATAGAGGATTCCACCCGCAGGCCCCCTCTTTCGGGAAGCCAGGCCTCCAGCCCTCTTTTCCTTTGAGAACCCAGGAGGCCAGACCTCCAGCCCCCTCCTCCTTCGAGGATCTGGGAACCCAGGCCCTGTCTTCTGGTCCCCCAGCACTTCCCTCTTCGAGCACGCAGGTCTCCCGACCCCCAGCCCGGCTCCGAGAAGACTCAGAGGAGCCCAGGCCTCCAGCCTGCATATCTTCCCGAGCTCCAGACCCCTCTCCTGCCTAGGCTCCCTCCCCAGCCCCACTCGGGCTGCGCGCACCCAGCGCGGTCAGGTCCGCCCGGAGAAGCCACAGGCAGTTACGCCATCCCGAGCTCGGCCGCGTCCCGGCGCCGCCCCCGTCCCCGTTACCCGCCGATGGGCAGCGACCCCACCGCTTCTCCGGGCGCTCCCACCCTGGCCCACCTGGGCCCGCCTCCGCGCCGCCCGCCAGGCAGGAGGCGGCTGAGCAGTCCAGGCTCGCGGTCCACCCCGGGCGAGCCACGCCTCCCCGTCGCGCGCCCCCGCCTCTCTCGAGAGCCGGACGGGCTGAGCGATCTGGAGCCGGGTGCGCGGCCGCCGACAGGCTCGGAGGCAGTGAAGGAGCTGACACTCGGCGCCGGGAGCACGCGTCCCCGGCTGGACCTGGACTCCGGAACAACCGAACCAGAATACACAGCGAGGCGGGGCTTAGTGCTCGGAAAGAGGAGGGGCAGAACTTCGGCTCCGAGGAACACGACTGGTCAGGGAAGGAGGCGGAGCCTCCGCTTCGGGTTCCTTCTGGCTGAGTATGGAGGCAGCTTGGAGGCGGAGCTACGAGCTTCGGAGATAGTCGAATACTGAAGGTCTGTGTTCGGAAGTGGGCGTGGCCAAGAACTTTGAACGGAGGTGGGCGGGGCTTCGTTTTCCTTCGGAGATAGTTGGGTGCAAGTGAACTGGGTTTGCTGATGGGCGGAGTCTCACGTTTAGGGGGGCGGGGCCACAGGCTTAGACCACAGGAAAGAGGCGGTAATCAGGACATTTTTAAGGGGCCAGGCCGAGGGGCGGGGCCCCAGGCTGCGTCAGCCAAGGAGGGCGGAGCCAGGGTCATACGTCTCAGGTTAGGGAGGTGCGTTTCGGGGGGCGGGGTTAAGGTGTTTCACTTCACGGGGGAGGCGGGGCTCCGGTCCTGCGGGGCGGGTCCCAGGCTTCCCGCTTCGCTGAGGTGGCGGCGTGACGAAATTGACGCAGGGGGTCTGCATGGGGTGGTGGTGGAGGAAGCCGCGTGTGGTGCGCTACTAGGGGGTGGCTCTGCCGGCACTGAGAGCTGGTGTTTACGAGGTGACCAGCTGGTTCTATCGGAGGACGACGCCACATTCTGAAGGGGAGCGAGGAGGCGGACTGCGCGCCCACGAGTGAGGTGAGCCTGTTAGAGCGGAGAACAGACGGGTGCCCAGGGGGCGGGGCCTCCGTCCGTGGTTCGGTCCTGGGGCGGGGACTCCCCAATAGGGAGAGCGCTTGCAGCAGGAGGGGGCGGGGCTTCAGGCTACGGGTTGATGGGAGCTGAAGACGACCGAACACCGAACTGCTTACATTCGGAAAGGGGCGGGGCCCTTCATTCGGTGCAGCCGAGAACTCCTGAACGCGGAACCGCTTCTGTTCGGAAAGGGGCGGGGCCTCGTGCGTGAAAGGAGCCAAGTTCCGAGCAATCCAGATCGGGCGTGGCCTTGGCCTTGGCCTCGGTATGTCCCGGCACCTGACAGGAACGGCCGAAGGGAGACGCCCGCTTCTCGAGAGGCCGGTGCAAATGGACCTCTCGAAAGGGGCGTGGCTCCGCTCGGAGGCTTTTCTGGGGGGCGCGGAGGCGCGATGGCACGACGGCGGTGCGAATGTTGGCCCAGACCGAATGTTGATTCCGGCGGCTCGGCGAGGGGCGGAGCCGGCGCCAGGGGGCGGGGCCTGGCCCTCCGGCCCGGCAGGTGGCGAATGCGGCGGGAGCGAAGCTCCGCCCCTGAGGCCCAGGGGGCGGTGCTTCGCCAAGACCCCCGAGGCGGTGGGATCGCTCTGGGCGGCTCTGTCGGTGACCGCGGTGCCCCGGCTCCCGCAGGAGGATGCTGGTGGTGGAGGTGGCGAACGGCCGCTCCCTGGTGTGGGGGGCCGAGGCGGTGCAGGCGCTACGGGAGCGCCTGGGAGTAGGGGGCCGCACGGTGGGCGCCCTGCCCCGCGGGCCCCGCCAGAACTCGCGCCTGGGCCTCCCGCTGCTGCTGATGCCCGAGGAGGCGCGGCTCCTGGCCGAGATCGGCGCCGTGACCCTGGTCAGCGCCCCGCGCCCGGATCCCCGCCAACACAGCCTGGTAAGGGGGTGGGCTGCGGTGCGAACTCCCTGTACCGGAGGGGGTGGGATAATGTGGGAGTGGGCAACTGGGATCTCCGGGTTCGGGTCCTAAGGTTGGGCGGACTCAGGGAGTCAGGCTTCCTGGCTTCCTAGGGAGGGCACACCTGGATCCTGAGGTTCCAGCTAAGTTTACTTCTCAGGCTCTGGCATCCTTCAAGCGCCAGCAAGAGCAGGGCTTCCAGGAGCAAAGCGCCCTGGCGGCCGAGGCCCGTGAGACCCGTCGTCAGGGGCTCCTGGAGAAGATTGCAGAGGGCCAGGCGGCCAAGAAGCAGAAGCTGGAGCAGGACTCCGGGACCAGCGAGAGCCAGGAGGCCAGTGAGAACCAAGCAGCGGCCGAGAATGAGGCCGGTGCGAGCCAGGCTTCTGGAGAGCAGGAGGAAGCAGGTGAGGGTGGGAATGGAGCCCGGGACCTGGGGGAGGAGTGGAGAGATCTTTGGGGAATTCTGGCTGGGACTCTAGGGCTTGGGTCTCCCTTCGGGATGGGAAGACGTTCCTCACCAAACTCTGGGGTTCACCTCCGCAGGCTCCTCCTGTCCCCAACCAGGGCCTTCAGAGGGGGTGGCCCCCTTGCCCAGGTCTGCCCTCCTCGTGCAGCTAGCCACTGCTAGGCCTCGACCCATCAAGGCCAGGCCCCTGGACTGGCGTGTGCAGTCCAAGGACTGGCCCCACGCCGGCCGCCCAGCCCATGAGCTGCGCTACAGCATCTACAGAGACCTGTGGGAGCGAGGCTTCTTCCTCAGTGCGGCTGGCAAGTTCGGGGGCGACTTCCTGGTCTATCCTGGTGAGTTTGGACCGGGACCTCTGGTTGCTGGCCCTTTCTTCACAGTCCCACCACAATTCTGCATTTTTCTTTTTTGCCTCATTTTCTCAGCGTCTGAAACACATGGAAGGACAGGAGACCCTTGGGACCCCAAGCTTATTTAGAGGACAGTGTAGTAAACTTTATTAATACTTTCATCCAGAAGCTTCACTTAAAAATACTTAGATATGTATATCAAACATATAAGAAATATTAATTGCAGGATTTTTTTACAGTATTCAAAAGTTAGATAATAATCAGGATGATTAAGTTAGTGGTTAAACATCACTGGTAGCTGTCAGAGAAGCACCATTAGTTGTCAGACTGATATAGGTCCATGCACATTTATTTTAAAAATGACCAAAGGGGCCCTAACCGGTTTGGCTCAGTGGATAGAGCGTCGGCCTGGGGACTCAAGGGTCCCAGGTTCGATTCTGGTCAAGGGCATGTACCATGGTTGCGGGCACATCCCCAGTAGGGAGTGTGCAGGAGGCAGCTGACCGATGTTTCTCTCTCATCGATGTTTCTAACTCTCTGTCCCTCTCCCTTCCTCTCTGTTAAAAATCAATTAAAAAAAAAAATGACCAAAGGGAGTGCTTGGAGCAACCTCCCAATGAGCTATGGTTGTGGGTTTGATCCTGGATCAGGGCACATAACATGAGTCAACCAATGAATACATGGATGTGTGGGATGACAGGTCGATGTCTCTCTCTGTAAAAAAAAAACACAAACAAACCCATAAAAGAAAAATGACCAAAGAGAGAAAAAAAGAATAGCTTGTAGAACACATGTGTAGTAAAAAGTAAATCATGTTTTATATTGTTATACAGTTATGTACACATTATTTAAGTAGCCTTAAAGATTGTGGCTCTGGTGAAAGACTATGAGAAGAACTTAGAATAAGACGGAGTACTAAGTAGAATAAGAGAATCCTATCAAGAAAGTAGAAGAGGCATGAAAGGATGTACTCCAGCCCAAATACAGTGGTTACTTCTGGAAGGGAATTTGCATCGGTATAGGTAAAGGGACGACTTGATGAATCACTTAATTTTTGAATTTGTAGTAAGGGAACCTTTATTATGTAACTAAAAGTTTAAAAAAATTAGGCCCTGCCCTGACCGGTTTGGTTCAGTGGATAGAGCATCAGCCTGCGGACTGAAGGGTCCCGGGTTTGATTCCGGTCAAGGGCATGTACCTAGGTTGCGGGCACGTCCCCAGTGGGGGGTGTGCAGGAGGCAGCTGATCGATGTTTCTCTCTCATCGATGTTTCTAGCTCTCTATCCCTCTCCCTTCCTCTCTGAAAAAAATCAATAAAATATATTAAAAAAAAAAAATTAGGCCCTGGCTATGTCATTCAGTTGGTTAGAGCACTGTCCCAATACTCCAAGGTTTTGGGGTCAGGGTACATAGCAAGAATCAATCAACCAATGAATGCATAAATAAGAGGGACAACAAATCTTAATCTCTCTTTCTCTCAAATCAATCAATAAATGAAAATATTAAAAAATAAAAGGTTAAAGAAATGCAGAATATCACCATCTTTGTTCCCCCTAAGAACGTGAAAAGATAGAACTACCTGATAAAGTAGTCAGAGCTCAGCTATTGGTTGGAGGCTGCCCACTAAGTCTTCCGCAGCTGAGGGGAGAGTCTTAGCACTAGGTGATGTACGTAGGCAGATTTTAGTGCCGCTGTACTTCTTTTTATTTTTTATTTTAATTAAATTGATTGAGGTGACATTGGTTGAAACGATCACATAGGTTTCAGGTGTGGGTTTCTGTTACAAGATCTATATATTTCACCGTGCGCCCACCACCCAAAGTCAAATCTTCTCCTGTCACATATATTAGGACCCTCTTCTCCCTCTGTTGTACTTCTGTACTTTTCGAGAAGATGAATATCTGGGTCTAAGGATATTTGTGGCTTTTTAATTTTAATACTTTTAAAATCACTTGTTTTTTTGTTAACCCTCACTGGACGATATTTTTTTCATTGATTTTTAGAGGGAGTGGAAGGGAGGGGGAGAGAGTATCACGGGGGCCAAGGATTGAGCCTGCAACCGAGGTACGTGCCCTTGACCGGAATTGAACTCGGGATCCTTCAGTCTGTGGGCTGACACTCTATCCACTGAGCCAAACCAGCTAGGGCTGATTTTTTTATTTTAGAGAGAGTGGAAAGGAGCGAGGGGTGAGAGACAGAGAGAGAGAGAGAGAGAGACAAAGAGAGAGGGAAAGAAAGAAAATCACTGTGGGAGAGACAATGATTGGTTGCCTCCCACATGCACCCTGCCCAGGGCTGGGGATCAAACCTGCAGCCAGGTATGTGCCCTTGCCAGGTAATTGAACCTGAGACTCTTTGGTGGTGCACAGGCCAGTGCTCAAACCATTGAACACACAGGCCAGGGTGTTATTTTTTAATTTTTAAAATTTATTTCAGAGCGAGGAAGGGGAAGAGAGAGAGAGAAAGAAGAAACAAACAGCCTTAGCCGGTTTGGCTCAGTGCAGGGGTGGGCAAACTTTTTGACTCGAGGGCCACAATGGGTTCTTAAACTGGACCGGAGGGCCGGAACAAAAGCATGGATGGAGTGTTTGTGTGAACTAATATAAATTCAAAGTAAAGGAGCGGAGGGGAGAGCAAGAGAACCAGATAGAACAGCCGGTTCTGGCCCGCGGGCCGTAGTTTGCCCACGGCTGGTATAGAGCGTAGGCCTGCAGACTGAAGGATTCTGGTCAAGGGGATGTACCTTGGTTGCAGGCTCCTCCCTGGCCTGGGCCCTAGTAGGGGCTTGTGCAGGAGGCAACCAATTGACATCGATGTTTCTCACTGTCTTTCCCTCTCTCTTCCCCTCTCCCTAAAAAAATCAATGGAAAAATATCTCCTGGTGAGCATTAACAAAAGAAAAACAAAAATAAACACATCAATGTGAGAGAGAAACATTGATCTACTGCCTCCCATATGTGCCCTGACTGGAATCAAACCCTCCACCTTTTGATAGATGGGATTATGCTCCAGCCAACTGAGCCACACCAGCCAGGGCTAAGGGTATCTGTTTTAAAAACACTCACAGTGGCCCTCGCTGGTGTTCTCAGTGGTTAGAGCATCGGCTGTACACCAAAGGGTCTCGAGGACAAGTACTGGGTTTTGGGTTCGATCCCCAGGTTGGGGTGCGTGGCGGAGGCAACCGGTTGATGTTTCTCTCTCCCCGCTCCCTCCCCTTCCACTCCTTCTGAAAAGCAATGGAAAGAATACCCTCAGGTGAGGATAAAAAAAATAAAAGTCAGCCGAAACCGGTTCGGCTCAGTGGATAGAGCGTCGGCCTGCGGACTCAAGGGTCCCGGGTTCGATTCCGGTCAAGGGCATGTACATAGGTTGCGGGCACATCCTTGGTGGGAGGTGTGCAGGAGGCAGCTGATCGATGTTTCTCTCTCATCGGTGTTTCTAGCTCTCTATCCCTCTCCCTTCCTCTCTATAAAATATCAATAAAATATATTTAAAAAAAAAAAAAAAGTCAGTGTTTGCTAAAACGATTGCCTGCCTCCTATCTGCGGGCAGTCCAGTGTTTCCCAGCCTGTGCCGCTGGAAACTGCTGCACGCCTCTCTTCCTCACCCAGGTGACCCGCTCCGCTTCCATGCCCACTACATCGCCCAGTGCTGGGCTCCTGGGGATGCCATCCCGCTCCAGGACCTGGTCTCTGCGGGCCGCCTGGGAACCAGCGTCAGAAAGACGCTGCTCCTCTGTTCTCCGCAGCCTGATGGTAAGGTGGTCTACACCTCCCTGCAGTGGGCCAGCCTGCAGTGAACTCCAGAGACTTACAGGGCGTGCCGTGTCTGGGGCGAGAGCCTGTCTAGATGGTCCCAAGTTCATCTCTGTGTGGGCGACTAGAACACCTTCCTACCTCTGCCTACGGCTAGTGTTTGATTCCAGATTTGTAAACACTGCAACCTTCTTGTGTCCCTCCACGTTTCAAAGCTCTTACTGGCTGTGTGGTTTCGTAGTTACTTATTTCCAAACTGTGAGCTTCTTGGGGGTGAAGACTCGGTTTGATTCATCTCTGTTTTCTACAGGGCTCAGGTCCCAAGAGATCTCAATAAACTTGTTGAATAAATGTGGCGTTTGTGATCTGAATCCTTAGGACAGTCCTGGGGAGTGTGGCCATTTGCCTCTGCTCTCACATGAGCAAAAGTCTGGAGGAGGGGAAATGACTTGCCCAAGGTCACACAGCTAGTAACAGGTCTGGGATTTAAAACCTGGTCTCTCTGACTCTGAACACAGTCTGAGCTATTCCCACCGTGTTAAACTTCCTTTTGAAAATATTTTAATGAGCCCTCGCCGGCTTGGCTCAGTGGATAGAGCGTCGGCCTGCGGACTGAAGGGTCCCAGGTTTGATTCTGGCCAAGGGCACATGCCTGGGTTGCAGGCTTGATCCCCAGTAGGGGGCATACAGGAGGCAGCTGATCCATGATTCTCTCTCATCATTGATGTTTCTATCTCTCCTCCCTTCCTCTCTGAAATCAATAAAGAAATATATTTAAAAAAAAAAAAGAAAGAAAATATTTTAATGAAACATTTCAGATGAATCCTATATAATAAAACCCTAATATGCAAATTGACCAAACGGTAGAATGACCAGTCGCTATGACGTGCACTGACCACCAGGGGCAGCTCCTGCATTGAGTGACTGCCCCGCACCCCCACCCCAGAGGGAGGCAACTAGCAGTAGCAGCAATGGGGGGGGGTGGCCAGCGGGCGCCCCCTCCCCATCACCCCGCCCACCAGTCACCCCACAACCTGATCGTCAGCCAGGCCTAGGGACCCTACCCTATATATTGGGAACAGTCTCTTAGATTTAAAAATTGAGCCCTAGCCAGTTTGGCTCAGTGGATAGAGCATTGGCCTGTGGACAGAAGGGTCCCGGGTTCGATTCCAGTTAAGGGCATATACCTTGGGTTTCAGGCTCCATCTCAGGCCCTGGTTAGGGCATGTGGGGGAGGCAACCAATCCATGTGTCTCTCTCACAGCGATGTTTCTCTCTATCTGGCTCTCTCCTTCCCTCCCACTCTCTCTAAAAATCAATGGGAAAATATCCTCAGGTGAGGATTAACAAAAAATAAATAAAAATTAAAAAAAGATTTAAAAATTGAAACCTGGCAAGGCTACTCTAACACTGAAAAACCAGGATGATGCAGCAATGACATGCATGGACTCTGGCTTGCACATTTTATGGTCAGCCCTGATTCTGACAGAACTGTGTGACAAAGCCAATTACTTCTCTCTGCTTCAGTGTTTCCACCCGTAAGATGGGGAAAATGGTACTACTGCTTCAGAAGGATCATGTTATGTACTACTTTTTATAGTCAGGGCAAAATGTAGCTGCCCATCCAACAGCAAGATGCCTTTCACCTGTATGAAAAGTATGGTCACTGGTGCATGCAGCATCCTGTATTGTGAGAGGGCACAGGCCAGGCTGAGCTCCCCTCCCCCCCCTTCCCCGCCGTGCACAAATTTCGTGCGCTGGGCCTCTAGTATGTAAATAAAAATAATGCGTGAAGAGAAGAGGAGGTGAATGTTGTTTCAGAACAGGGGTTTAGAAAGGGGAGGAGAATGTCAGGAAATGCTCTTGGGTCTTCTGGAATAGCATACATTTATATTCTAGCTCCTTTATTATTATTTTTAAAATATATTTTTATTGATTTCAGAGAGGAAGGGAGAAGGAGAGAGAAACATCAATGATGAGAGAGAATCATTGATTGGCTGCCTCCTGCATGCCCCCTACTGGGGATGGAGCCCGCAACCTGGGCATGTGCCCTGACCGGAAACAAACCCCGGACCCTTTATCCAATGAGTCAAACTGGCTAGGGCTAGATCCCTTTTTAAAAATATATATATTTTGCCGAAACCGGTTTGGCTCAGTGGATAGAGCGTCGGCCTGCGGACTGAAGGGTCCCGGGTTCGATTCCGGTCAAGGGCATGTACCTTGGTTGCGGGTACATCCCCAGTGGGAGGTGTGCAGGAGGCAGCTGACCGATGTTTCTCTCTCATCGATGTCTCTAGCTCTCTATCCCTCTCCCTTCCTCTCTGTAAAATATCAATAAAATATATTTAAAAAAACATATATATATATTTTATTGATTTTTTACAGAGAGGAAGGAAGAGGGAGAGAGAGTTAGAAACATCGGTCAGCTGCCTCCTGCACACCCCCTACTGGGGATGTGCCCGCAACCAAGGTACATGCCCTTGACTGGAATCGAACCCAGGACCCTTCAGTCCACAGGCCAACGCTCTATCCACTGAGCCAAACCGGTTAGGGCGCTAGATCCCTTTTTAACGTGTCATATTCCACAATTTTTTACAAAAGCTAAAACACATAGGTATAAAGTAGGCATTTATAAAATGATCCCTCTATCTTTCTGCTTAAATTGCTAGAACATTATCAGTACTGACTTCCAATATTTGTATATATATTGAAACAATCTGTAGTCTTGTTTTGTCATACAGCTCTTAGGACTATAATATACTCACATGGTAAAAATCCCGGAGCTGAAAGTTTCTACCTCTATTTCCTCAATTTCTGCCCCCAACTTCTGTCTTTATTGACCTCTTGGTAAACCAACTTGATAAGATCTCAATTTCCTACAAATTTTGCTTAATTTTAAATAGGACTAACCCTTTCCTGGTTAACACTATTCTTTGTGTCTCTTTGGTAATTTTTTTGTAAATATGTTATCCAACCTCTCTCTTCTCTCTACAACAACATATAAGTCTCAGTCTATGTCCTGAATCTTCCCTCTCAGAAGTTCCTCCATTAAAATCTTGTGAGAACACCAACAGGCCACAAAAAAACCTAGACACATAACTTACACTCCTGACAAAAAAAATTTACTCAAAATGCATCATAGATTTAAATATAAAATCAAAACCATAAATCTTTAAAACTTTTAGGAGATAACCTAATGAATGAACTAGGGTTTGGCAATGACATTTAATGCAACACCAAAGGCACGATCAATGAAAGAAAGAATTGGTAAGCTGGACTTCATTAAAATTAAAAACTTTGAGAAAATATTGCAAAAGACACATCTGATAGAGGACTATTGTCCAAAATATACAAAGAACTCCTAAAACTCAACAAGAAAACAAAGAACATGATTAAAAAATGGTCCCAGCCATACCTAACCGGTTTGGCTCAGTGGACAGAGCGTTGGCCTGTGGACTCAAGGGTCCCAGGTTTGCCGAAACCGGTTTGGCTCAGTGGATAGAGCGTCGGCCTGCGGACTGAAAGGTCCCAGGTTCGATTCTGGTCAAGGGCATGTACCTTGGTTGCGGGCATGTCCCCAGTAGGGGGTGTGCAGGAGGCAGCTGATCGATGTTTCTCTCTCATCGATGTTTCTAACTCTCTATCCCTCTCCCTTCCTCTCTGTAAAAAATCAATAAAATATATTAAAAAAAAAAAAAAAGGGTCCCAGGTTCGATTCCGGTCAAGGGCATGTACCTTGGTTGCGGGCACATACCCAGTAGAGAGTGTGCAGGAGGCAGCTGATCGATGTTTCTCTCTCATCGATGTTTCTAACTCTCTATCCCTCTCCCTTCCTCTCTATAAAAAATCAGTAAAATATATTTTTTAAAAATGGTCCCAAGCTCTGGCTCAGTGGTTAGAGCCCTGGCCTGCACGCCAGAGGGTTTCAGATTCGAGTCCCGGTCCAAGGGCAAGTACCTGGGTTGCAGGTTCGGTCTCTACCCACCTCCCCTGGGGTTGTATGGGAGGCAGCCAGTTGGTGTCTCTCTCACACCTATGTTTCTCTCCCCTTCCCCACTCCCTTCCATTTCCTCTAGAAATCAATGGAAAAAATATCCTCACTCCTTGGGTGAGGATTGAAAATAAAATGGGCTCCAAACCTTGACACCTCATGAAAGACGATAGAGATGGCAAGTAAGCATATGATAACGTGCACCACATCATATGTCATCGTGGAAATGCAAATGAACAATAACATACCACTACACACCTGTTAGAATGGCCAAAATATAGAACACTGACACCACCGAGCGCTGGTATGGATGTGGAGCAACGGGAACTCTTCATTCATTGCTGCTAGGAATGCAAATGGTATAGTCACTTTGGAAGACAGTTTATGACAAAACTAAATTACTCTCTGTGCTCCTTGGTATTTACCCAAAGGAGTGAAAACTTAGGACCCCACAAAATGTGCACCCAGGCTTATAGCAGCTTTATTTATAACTGCCAAACTTTGCAAGCAACGAAGATGTCCTTCAGTTAGTAAAGGGAATAGTATTCAGCACTAAGAAGAAATGAGCCTGAGCCAGGATAAGACATGGAGGAACCTTAAGTGCATGTTACTAAGTGGAAAAAAACAATCTGAAAAGGCTACATACTCTATGATTCCAACTACATGACCTTCTGGGAAAGGCAAAACTATGGGGACAGTGGAAAGCTGAGTGGTTGCCAGGGGTCAGTGGGAAGGACAGATGAACAGGCAGAGCACAGGAATCTAGTGAGGGAAACGTTTCTGAGTTCTGTGAGCCATTCCAGCAAATAAACCCAAGGAGGGGGTTGTGGGGAACTTCTGATCTGTAGATGATGCATGTAGTTATTCAAACATTTAATAATTTATTATCAATTATATGTTGGACCTACACTTAGTTGCTGAGGAATAGAAAAGAGGAGGGCCCTGCGCGCCTATAATCTTTTTGTCTGAGAGATAACCTGTGAACAAAAACCAAATGAACACAGAAACGAACACAGGTACAGAGAAGGGACGGGGGTGGGCGGGTGGATGGAATGATGACCCCTGTAACAGTGCGAAAGGCCAGGACTTGATTAGAAACTGACAGCTTCCCTAATTTTTGTCCCTGGTTCCAATTTAAGATCAAGAGAAAGCCAAGCCCTGGCTGGTGTGGCTCAGTGGATAGAGCATCGGCCTATAGACTGAAGGGTCCTGGGTTCCATTCTGGTCAAGAGCACATGCCCAGATTGCAGGCTCCATCCCCAGTAGGGGGCGTGCAGGAGGCAGCTAATCAATGATTCTCATTGATGTTTCTATCCCTTCCTCTCTGAAATCAATAAAAATATATTTTTAAAAAATGTTTTCAGATAGCACACATGAAAATAGCCCACCTCCAGCTTTCCCCAGGCCAACAGCCTCCAATCAGAGCACACCTGGTGTGGCTCAGTGGGTGAGCATCCATCCAGGAACCAAGAGATCCTGGCTGATTCCTGATCAGGGCACCTGCCTGGGTTGCAGTAAGGGGGAGGAAAGGGGTACAGCAGGCAGCCAATCAATGAATCTCTCTCATCATTGATGTTACTATCTCTCTCCCTCGCTCTTCCCTCTCTGAAATCAATAAAAATATTAAAGAAAACAACAACAAAAAATAAAACTGTACCTTTTGGCCACTATAAAACCCTTCTGCCTGCCTTGGAGTCTGCCAAAATGCAAGTGACGGTGATTGATGCTCTCACTCTGAATAAATATCCTTTGCTTGTTTTCATTTATTTCCACATTGTGCAGTCTTGCACACGTTCCGTAATCACCTTTTGGTGCCTTGGAACGGTCTCTGTGAGATACGATTGACAATAGTGTTAGTGCTCCTTAATGAGGCCGGGCAACTTTCTCGAGAGCCCTCATAAGCAAGTATTGAGGATTAAATACATTCATTCATGGAAAATTCTTAGAACAGTGCCTCCTGTGTAGTAAGCATTTCAGAATGCCACCTATTATTTTTAATATAATCATGGGCCACTAGAATTTTTAAAACCCAGATAGTGTTTGGCCCAAAGCCTAGCACATTTGACGTGCTCAATAAACTTAATCTAAAAAATTCCAGGGAGTAAAGGACTAGACCCGTGGTCGGCAAACCACGGCTCGCGAGCCATATGCAGCTCTTTGGCCCCTTGAGTGTGGCTCTTCCACAAAATACCATGGCCTGGGCGAGTCTATTTTGAAGAAGTGGCGTTAGAAGAAGGTTAAGTTTAAAAAATTTGGCTCTCCAAAGAAATGTCAATCGTTGTCCTGTTGATATTTGGCTCTGTGGACGAATGAGTTTGCCGACCACTGGACTAGAAGAAATAACCCTGAGGGTAAGATGTTGGCAAAGGAGATAAAAAAAACCCTGCCAATTCCTCCAGGTTGACAAATGGTGCCAAGGTGGAGCAGACTATGCAGGGAGAGGTTTCCAACAGTCCACCCGGTCCTGGGAACCAACCTCAGACTAGAAACTGCTGCCCTAGCCTGTTTGGCTCAGTGGATAGAGCGCTGGCCTGTGGACCAAGGGGTCCTGGGTTCGATTCCAGTCAAGGGCATGTACTTAGGTTGCAGGCTCCTCCCTGGGCCTGGACCTGGGGTCCTGGTCTGGGTGCGAGCAGGAGGCAACCAATCGCGGTGTTTCTCTCACATTGATGTTTCTGTCTTTCCCTCTCTTTTCCACTCTCTCTAAAAATCAATGGAAAAAATATTCTCTGGTGAGAATTTAAAAAAAAGAAAAAACGCACAAAAACTGCCGTCTTAGGGAAAGAGGCACCGAGCCGCCCTGGCGGGGAGGGGAGTTCAGTTGCTCAGAGCATCGTCCTGAAGTGCCAGGGCTGCAGGTTCCATGCCCGCCCCCGGCACAGGCGGAATCAACCAGTGAGTGCATGGACATCCAAGTGTCTGTCTTCTTTCATTTCTAAAAAATCTATAGAAAATTAGAAGGGAAAAAAAAATAGGCACAAGGCGTATTTATCCTTGGGTCTTACGTTTAAAAAAAAAAAAAAAAGCCACCTCCTCAGAGTCCGCCGGAACCACCCTATTGGAAATAATATTTCCCTCAGTCACTATCAGTAAGTTATTTTCTTCGTGGCTCCCACGCCGAAGGGATTTACTTCCTTCAATTTGCTATTTTTTCCGTTCCCATAAGCCCCTAAGCTCCGGGAGTGGAGGGGCTGTCGCACTGCCCGCTCCGTCACCGCGCGGAGCCGTTCCTGGTGCTGCTCACTGAGTGGATTCACGAGGCGCCCGCGGAGGGAGGGCGGCCGTCTCCAGGCAGCCCGAGCCGCTCGTGAGGCGACGCCGTGGGTCCCCCCCGCTTTCCGTGTTCACGCCTCAGATTTGCAGCCGGGGCTCAAAAGGGCAGGCTGGCTTCGGCCTAGGCTTCGGGGTGACGTTGTTCTGAGGAAAGAACGACTTCATTATTCACCGAATCCACGGAGAATCTTCTGGAAGAAGCTGTGAGCCCCCTGAGAGGGAGCCGCTGAGGCCTGGAGAGGGTGGCGGTAACGTCTCCAACATTACACCGACTCAGAGGCTAGCGGGCGGGACTTCAGGCACCACCAGGGGGCGGAATACGGCCCCCACTTCTCCAGTCGGCGGTGCCCCGAGTCCCTGTCAGGTCAAGATCCACGGGCCCCGGTTTATTAAAGCCGCTCTGGCCCCGCCTCTCGTCTCCACAGCGGTGCCGCCCGCCAACGCCTCTTCTGATTGGTGCAGGCATGCGCCGTGCGTGATGACGTCACTACACGGCGGCGTTGCTATAAAAGCGCGGCAGGGGCGCGTGCGCTCCTCTTTCTCTGCCGGGTCCAGTCTTCGTTTAGGTGCTTTCGGGTTCTGGTGCTTTCGGGTTGTGGTGTGGGTTGTAAGGCCGCGCGGACCTCTTAAACTTGGATAAAAACAGTGAAGAGATTGGGGTGGGCGGTGAGATGAGGATGGTTGGACAGGACAGCTACACGTTTGTGGAGTCAAGGCGGTTATGGAAGCTTTGGGGACGGTTCTCGCGAGATGATCTCTGGGCGCCACGGGATTCTAGCGTAGTCGTGGGACCGCGCAGGCGCCAACCGCGTTCCTCACCCTCGGCTTTCTCTCCTGCGCAGGCGGAGCGGCGCAGCCAATATGCCGGTGGCCCGGAGTTGGGTTTGTCGCAAGACCTATGTGACCCCGCGGAGACCCTTCGAGAAATCCCGCCTCGACCAAGAGCTGAAGCTGATCGGTGAGGGCCCAAGACAGGGTTTCGGCTTCCGGGGTCGGGGGAAGGCAAACGCGTGGGTGAGGCCTGCCACGTGCTGGGTCTGTTCTAGTTCGCGGTGTGTCCCCTTCTTCGTCCCACAAGTTCAGAACTTTTTGTGGTTTGGGAAGATTTTTGTGTACCCCGGAGTCACTAATCCAGCTTTGGCACTAGTTCGTGGGGACAGCCTGTTTGCCCATTAACTCCCACCCACCTCAGCCCTCCCCCCCCCTTTTTTAAAATATATTTTATTGATTTCAGAGAGGAAGAGGGAGAGATAGAAACATCAATGAGAGAGAATCATTGATTGGCCGCCTCCTGCACGCCCCCTACTGGGGATCGAGCCCAAAACCCAGGCATGTGCCCCTGGCTGGAATCGAACCTGGGACACTTCAGTCCGGAGGCCGATGCTCTATCCATTGAGCCAAACCAGCTAGGTTCCCCCCCCCCTTTTTTTTTTTTTTTGCAGGAGAGTATGGGCTTCGAAACAAACGTGAGGTCTGGAGGGTCAAATTTACCCTGGCCAAGATCCGCAAGGCTGCCCGGGAGCTGCTGACGCTGGATGAGAAAGACCAACGGCGTTTGTTTGAAGGTGTGTGTGGGAGCCCACAGGACAGCCATGAGGTGCAGGGCCACCGCGGTTCTTCTAAGCGTGCCTGTCCAGTGGTCAGAGTGTTAAGTTGAACAAGTGGATCCTTGGCGTTTAATGGGAATGTGGGGGGTGGAGAAGTGGCTGTGGATACAGATCCCTACACTGTCCCTTAGGAGTGACTTTGTTTTACTCAAACCATGGAGCTTACCTTACTGTGAACCAAAATCAATGTCAGCCAAGCTGCGGCACCTGGCCATAGCTGTATAGTATATATAACGTGACAATGGTTCTTTCTGGTGGGGATAGACAATGAAATTTCTGATGGTGATTGCAGGGAGGGGGACTTTGCTGTGTACATTTGTCTCCTTAAATAAGGCGGTCAGGGAAATGCAGATGACATTTAGCAAAGGCCTGAGCAGGAGAGGACTTGTGGATGTCACAGGGAAGACAATTAGACTCTTAAGGTCTTAATTTTCTACTTGGAAAAAATTTCTACTTGGAGATGGGAAGTTAGTGGAAGATGGACACGATCACACTCAAATTTTAATAGTGCCTGTCAGATTGTAAGGTGGCAATAATATTAAAATAGCTGACTGACATTTTATAAGGAGTGTCTAAGTGCTTTTTTCTAAGATTTTCATATGTTATTTAATCTGCACAGCACCTCATAGGGGTGGCTGATCTGTATAAACAAATGGTGAGAGGCCTCCCATTGAGTCTCATGAAAGTTCAGAATCCCCTATCCCAGTGACACTGGTATTGGGTGAGACTTAATCCCAGAGGTTGTAGGGAGCAGGCCCCTGCTGGTTCTGGTCTCAGGACTCAGAGACTCGAGCTAGTCACAGTGAAACTTACTCAAGGCTGTTGGCAAAGAGACGGTAGGTGATGTGTAGGTGTCCAAGGATTGTGGTTTTCCAGATTAGAAATGGAAATTGCAAGGGGAAGTCAGCACCTTCACTTTCTAGTAAATGAAGCCATTTAGCCACAGGAAAGGGAGGGGGAGAAGTGAAGCTAAACCTTTCAAGGACAAGTGTTAAGGTGCTGATTAGCTATAAGCCTGTGCTGTGAAGCTGGTAGGGCTTTCTTAACTCCAGAATATTAGCTTACCCCCATGCTTTGTCCTGGGAGTCGTAGTTTGATGACAGCAGCCCTTAGTCTTGCAGGTGAATGCTGAGCCCTTTTAGTGCGTTGTCATTTTCCTTCCTGACAACTCTGAGGAAGGCTCTCCTTTTCCAGATGAGAACATAGCTGTATGTAGTCACATGCCCTCCCTGGTGAGGTGGATGTAGCCATAGGAACGTGCCTTAGGGTTGTGTGAGGGTCACAGTAGTCAAATGGTGGCTGGTATGTTGACTCCTATGTCAGAATTAGCTCGTACTTCCACGGATGTCCCACCAGCGTGGTCAGCATAGGGTGGAGGACTTGCTTGCACCCATCAAGTGTGAGGTCAGCCAGAACCGTGGCTCATGCTTCCTCCCCCTCACCAGGCAATGCCCTGCTGCGGCGCCTCGTCCGCATTGGGGTGCTGGACGAGGGCAAGATGAAGTTGGATTACATCCTGGGCCTGAAGATCGAGGATTTCTTGGAGAGGCGCCTGCAGACCCAGGTCTTCAAGCTGGGCTTGGCCAAGTCCATCCACCATGCCCGTGTGCTGATCCGCCAGCGTCACATCAGGTACCACCCATGCCAGGCTCCCTGAATCGCTCACTCCCCTGCCACCCCCATCCCTTCTGAAGGTTGCTCTCACTAAGCCTGCTGTCCCTGTCTCCTGTGCAGCCCTCGGAGGTGACAAGGGTGTGAGCTCACCTTGAGGGTACAGAGTGACCCCTACAAACAGCTCGTGGGGAGCTGGGGGCCGCCTCACCTCCCCCCATAGCCCAGCGCAAGGGTCACTGCGGCTTGAGCCGTACACCTTGCGAAGGCCTCTGCCAGGCATGCAGGCAGCTGGACAGGTAACAGCTCTGGTACCCCCAGTTGAGAGAGAAGTCATTGGGCTTCAGTGTGCTTGGGTGGGCTAGCTGTCTCCGGGGCCCACTTGTGACGTCCTTTCAGACCTTGGTCCTCTTGGATTCTTGCACAGTGGGTGTTAACTTGGCCAGTGGAGCCCAGTCCAGGGTCTGATGCGGCCCAGATGCTGGCTCAGGGTGGCGGCTGGTGCACTGAAGACACCAGTCAGGGCAGCGGGTCTTTATCTGGGTACTGCTACTGCTTGCCCTTGCTGTAAATTGGGCACCACTGGGGGGGGGGGGGCGGGGGGAGAGGGACTATGCAGTAAGTGGCCAGGATGTTGATTGATGCAATTGCTGCCTAAGCCCTTCCCTAGCCCTGCGACCCATGGGCAAGAGCCTGTCACATTCCTTGTTGGAAATGACTTCATGGAGCCCAGCCTCGGGCTGCTGCTTCCAGGGCAGTGAAACTGCAGGAAAACGAAGCTCCGTGCCTGGCACAGTTACAGGGGTCCTCAAACTTTTTAAACAGGGGCCAGTTCACTGTCCCTCAGACCGTTGGAGGGCCGGACTATAGTTTAAAAAAAACAACTATGAACAAATTCCTATGTGCACTGCGGGCCCGGGACGAGTCGGCTGCTAAGCAGGACAGGCAGCAGCACCCGGCGGGCCGGATCAATGTCCTCGGCGGGCCGCAGTTTGAGGACCCCTGGTTCAGAATATTGGAAAGTCAGATCTCGGATTTATACACTGCCACTTCTCATGGGCTTTGTGGCCTTGTGTGGTTACTTCTGCATCTCCCTGTTGTGTGAAATGAGAGAAGCTCATCTCACAAAGTATCTGTACGGATTAGATTGGATGGACCCGGAAGCCGTAGGGTCAGGAGGCCCGGCCGGCTTAGCTGTGTGAGCGCAGCTGTAAATGCCCAACCCGTCAGCTTGAGGCACAAGTGAGGAGAGGGGTGTCTGTCCAGTATGGGGTCCCTACTTCCCCTTGACCTGCCATCCCCCCCTCCAGGGTCCGCAAGCAGGTGGTGAACATCCCGTCCTTCATTGTCCGTCTGGACTCTCAGAAGCACATCGACTTCTCCCTCCGGTCCCCATATGGGGGTGGCCGCCCAGGCCGCGTGAAGAGGAAGAACGCCAAGAAGGGCCAGGGCGGGGCTGGAGCCGGTGATGACGAGGAGGAGGATTAGGTCCCCTCCTCCCCCCTGGACTGGTGGAGTGTCTAGTTTTCCATTCAGATAATAAAACACTTTGAAACTGGTCTCTGTGGTGATCGCTTTCCCTCCCTGCTCCGAACATGGTCTGTAGCAGGGAGAAGCACGGCCTGGGTTCTTCACCAGGTTACTTAGAGCTAGTTCACACCTGTCAAGTGTTGATTTCTGCACAGGGGGCCTGGTTAACCTGGTTTGGTCAGATCCTTGTGGGCCTTTATTTCTGGTGTAAAACAATTCAATATCTACACACTACAAAGTCATCACCCCTTAAAGTCTAGTTACTGTTGGGGATGCTTCATGAATCTGCTCGTCATTCTTGCTCAGGAGCCATGCTGATCTGTCCACTTTTATTTTTTTAAAAAAATATATTTTGATTTTAGAGGGAGAGGGAGAGATAGAAACATCAATGATGAGAGAATCATTGATTGGCTGCTTCCTGCACACTCCCTACTGGGGATTGAGCCCGAAACCCAGGCATGTGCCCTTGCCTGGCTTCAAACCCGGGACTCTTCAGTCCGCAGGCCGACGCTCTGTCCATTGAGCCAAACCAGCTAGGGCTGATCTGTCCACTTTTAGTATATGCTGCTGAAGCCACCACTGTAGGTACTTGTGACAGCCTGTAGGTGCCAGTCCTTGTCCTAGGGTGGGGCCTGCGCTAGTGGACACAACATTCAAACCACAGCAGGGAGACCAAGTCTGTTATGGGGAAGGTTCTTTGAATCAACCTGATCACTATTGGCAAGCAAATTTTTTGTTAATCCTCGCCTGAGGGTATTTTTCCATTTGATTTTTAGGGAGAGAGGGAAAGACATTGATGTGAGAGAAACATGGATTGGTTGCCTCCCGCACAAGCCCCAACCAGGTATGTGCTCTTGACTACAATCAAACCTGCGATCCTTTGGTCTGCAGGCCATCGCTGTAGCCACTGAGCCAAATCAGCTAGGGTGCAAGTCATTTTTGTTAAGTTTAAAGATAAACATTCTGAATAAAACATGAAGTTCTGACAGATGAACAGTTATTTCTATGCAGAGGAAATATCAAGTGGAGGTCAGGGGTTAGCTCCTACTTGTTTTTGACCCTGGTCCCTGGTAAGAAGTCTGGGTGAGGAGTGGGTGGGAGCTGAGAGCTAATCTGGATCCAGCCACCTTGGTTTGCTGAAGATCTACAGGCTCATTTCACAGCTGGTTACGGGATTGTTGGTGGGCAGATTCCCAGTTCCTCTGGAGATTTAAGAGAAGTGGGGGATGGGTTAGTCGCCTAGTGCCCCTCCCCCTGGGTGTGGGGTATGAAGAAGTGGTCAGGAGGGAGCAGGCTTCCCTTTTCCTTGCTGAGAAGCTTCCTCAGGCCGGGGAGGAAGTGGCTGAGTCTTGGGAAATGAGAAATGAAGTTGAGCAACCCCTCGATGCAGCCACCTTGCGTCGTGTCCTGTGGTTGGTCCCCGTCTGGGGACTTTTGGGCTCAGTCAGTTAAGGGCACAGTGACAGTGGCTGGGCAGTAGGCCCTCCCTCAGCCTGAGGTTGCCACTTGCGTATTTACTGCCTCGATGGCAGTTCTCTGGGATCCTTGCAGTCGGGGTCCCTGTGGCGGGGTCTGTAGGTCAGCTGTGTAATGATGCAGTTCCTGGAAGCAGCCAACTTCCAAAAGGTCCCACGAGCTGCTGGGGCACGTCAGGTCTCCAGGCTGGCAGGGGGTCACTAGCTGAGTGTCCATGGTGGCAGCTTTCATGCCTTTTAGGGTCCCTGCAGGGACCTCCCTGGATTTGCTGGGCTAGTGTATGGCCAGAGCAGCATACATACTGGGCTCTTCTGGGGTCTCCTCTGATGGGGAGGAAGGGGGTGCACTTGACTCCTGGCTGAGGGTCAAGGGCTTGAGCTGGGCGTAGGTCACAGCCTGGGGGTCTTCAGCCTGTGGTGGGGAGAACGAAGACGTGGTTGGGGTGGGGAAACCTGAGGCCAGGGAGGAAAGGACAGTCCTAGGGCCTTAGTGGCCAGGGCTCTGCTGGACACAGTGAGGGGTGGTCTTGGCTCTAGTCTTGCCCTCCGTCAGTCATCGTGTCTTTGGGGGTCTAGGGGAAGAGGGATATGAGGTTGGAAGGTTGGAGGTGTGAGTCTGGTGCTGGGGAGACAGGAATTGGGTGTGGAGTCATCACCATGGGGGGACAGTCAGACCCCACTGCTGCCCTCAGCGGAGTGCCGTCCATTCCCTCGGGTGAGCTGAGGGAGCCTGCCATGTACAGAGCCTGTCGCCACCTGTGTGGCTGCTGGGCCGGGTGGGAGGATGGACCCAGCGAGGGCTGAGGGAGGCTTTAGGACCCTTTGTGTGGGTTTTAGAAGCGCCCTCTGCAGGTGCAGCCCCTTGTGTGGGGCTCAGACTGCCCCCGCGTCCACTGGATTTAGTGTGTGGGCGCCCTGCTCAGGACCAGATGGAGCTCACCTGACTGTCCAGCTGTCTGTCCTGCTCAGGCTGTGTGTCTTCCACGACAGCATCTGGTGGGGACAGAACAAGGCCATCTCATCTCCTGCCAAGATTCCCTGAGATCTCACCCAGCAGAGACCCAGAGAGGGTCAGGGACGTGGCCAAGGTCACACAGTGAGCTTTGAGCTGTCTCACCACCAAGCCCAGAAGCATTTCCAACCGATCCCCGGTCTCCACAGCCCATCCATATTCCCTGGACCTGCCCCCCCACCCCCGCCCCAGCTGCTTTCTCTTACACAAACTCTCTTCCTGGACCTCAGCAGCTGGGCAGGAGCTGGGGGAGGAGACAGAGCGTTAGGGGGCTGAGAGGGGGCCTCGGACCGGATGGGTGGGGCTCGGGTTCTTAAGGAGAGGGCTCACCTCTTCCGCGGGCCTCTGTCTTGCTCTGATGCTGCAGCCACTGTGGGAAGGTGGGGTCAGCCTCCAGCTCCCCAAGAGCCCTCCCCCTGGGGCTGCACTAAGATGTGCAGAGGACCTAACAACTGAGAAGGTCACAACCCCTCTCACGTCCACACAACGAAGGGAAAGCCATTCTAAGTGACAAAAAACAAAACTTGCCCACGTTCCCACACACCTGATAAGGTTGAAAAAGCCGAAAGAGTACGCGAGACTACTTACACGTCCACGTTTAATCTCCCTTGGGAAACGCTGCAGGAGGTTTGACCATTGACCTTCCTCATCTATTTGGTTTCACTCTGGCTGGCGCCCTAAGCGTCTCCCCCCCCACCCCTTCTGTGACCCAGGTCATCCCTACTCACCTGATGTCCTGCCTTTGCTCCGATGCCGCAGATGTCGGAGGAGGAGGAAGAGGAAGAGAGAGAGCAGCAGGACCAGGGCCACCGAGACCCCGATCAGGACAATCAGGTACCATTTGAGACCTTGAACATGAGTGACATCATGAATGAGCCAGTGATGCAATTAAATGAGCACGTACTGTGTGTGACGCACTTGCTGGGGTCTGTTACTAATTTTACCCTCACAACAGTCATCCACCAGGGATTGCTGACCTCACCCATTTCACTGAGGCTCAGAGAGGTTAATCACGTGCCCCGGGTCACCCAGCCTGGATGGGGCAGGCTGGGACTGGAACCCAGGACTGTGAGTTCCCTTATGTGTGGTTGTTGTTATTATTACTTATGCTGTCTCTGTCCTTCCCAGTAGAAACCAGTGCAGAGACCTGTTACCAAATCCAATCACCACCCCTCTCTACCCCAGATCCCTGTCCCACTCTGCAGCTTGACCCGCCCCCCCTCCAGTGGGGCCTGTGCATGTGGGGCACCTCTGGGAAGGGCAGGAGGGAGGCCTGGGTCCTTCCTGAGCTCTAGTCAGGGCCGGGCTGCGTGCTGAGGGCCTTCCCTTTGAGGGAGGTGGGGGCCTGATCCACAGCCCATGGACCAGGACTCTGAGGAACAGACGTGTCCCAGGTCCCACAGGCGGGCAGGAGCAGAGCTGGGACTTGAACCAGGGCCGAGGCTTCTCCTGACTTCACGGCTGCTCCTTGGAAGGTTGTGGAGGAGACTCAGACACCACCTGAGTCCCCAACACACACACGCACGCGCGCACATGCACACAAAGTATTCAGCCTTTGGAGAACTTGGTCCCAGTGAGAAGGAGGAACTTTCCTCAGGCCATTACCCAGAAAGTGGCTGAGCCAAGACCCAACACTGAGCTCCTCCCACACACCACCTCCCCCAGACCCTCACTTAGTCCTCTGTGGGCCTAACTTCCTGTTGGGGGACCCATCCTCAGAGGCTGCTAAAGCAGGATGGGAGGTGAGGGCTGGGGGCTGCTCCTCCCCTGGTGGTCCCCCAGCATCTCCCTCTGCATGACCCCCCCACCTGTCATCTGTCAGCCTCAGAGCCCTGGTGCCCCGAGCATCTCCACCCCCCAACTCCCCCTGGGAGACAGGCTGAGCCTGAGCAGGGGTCCTGCTCTCTCCGGGGATCGGCCTCTGCTGGTCACACCCTTGTCTTGGTCTCTGGCTGAGGCCACAGGACTGGGGACTGGAGGGTCTGCTCTGAGAGTATGTCCCCAGTGGTGTAATATGCACACTGGTACAGCCCTGCATAGTTTGAGATCATGGCTCCAGTGAGGAAACTGGCCTTGTTGCTGGAGTTCTGTGGGATCCTCGATCCCAGGGCTCAGAGCCCCTCTCTTTATACAGACCGCAGGCACCAGCCTGCAGAGACCCCTGACACCAGGTGGTCACATGGGTCCCGTGGGTGACGATGGAGCCTGGGTCAGCCCAGATGGAGGGTTTGGGGACATCTCCTTCTAGTCGGCCCCATCTTCACCAGCCTCCCTCTGCCCACGGGAGCATGTCTGGTCCTCAGGGAGGAGGAGGATGAGGAAGAAGAGGATGAGGAGGGATGGTAGCGGCTCTGGCTTTTTCCATCCCGCTGGGAGGTGAGAGTCCCCTTTGGGTGGCCCCCCACCCGGTACTCCCTCAGCCCATTGCAGCCCAAGGTCCCCTGGGGACAGGACCCTGAACTGACCTGGGGACACGGGGGCGGGGCTGGGGCTCCTCACCTGACACCACCAGCTCCAGGGGGTCACTGGGCTGTGACCACACGTTGGGGTAGGAGCTAGAAGACCCATAGCATCTGTAGGTCCCCCCATGGGAGGGGCTCACGGGACCCAGAGGGAAGATGGCCCGCCACCTCCCAGCATGGATCCTCGGTTCTGCTTCCATGTGTCGGGGCGGGCCAGCCCCTCCCTCCTTCAGCAGATGGAAAGGGCTCCATGTGAGGTTAGAGCTGCAGGAGAGGGACACGTTCTCTCCTGAGGCCACCACAGGGCCTGGCTGGACTGAGAGGGCGGGTGCACCGCCCACTCCTGAGGGAGGAGAAAGGGTCTGTGTTAAAGGGACCATCACCCTCCTGCCCCAGGTATGTTCTGTGAGGGTGGGGTCCCCCTGAGGCCACCCTTTACTCCCTCTGCCTTTGACCCGGAGCCCACAGTGGGGAGGGGACCCGGTGTCTCCCTTACCTGTCACCACCAGGAGCAGGGGGTCACTCCGCTCTGAGCGTATGTCCCCAGTGGTGTAATATGCACACTGGTACAGCCCTGCGTGGGATGGGGTCATGGCTCCAATGAGGAAACCGGCCTTGTTGCTGGAGTTCTGTGGGATCCTTGTTTTCCAGGGCTCAGAGCCCCTCTCTTTATACAGACCGTAGGCACCAGCCTGCAGAGACCCCTGACACCAGATGGTCACAGAGCTTCCATGGGTGACGATGGGTCCTGGGTCAGCCCAGATGGAGGGTTTGGGGACGACTCCTGGAAAGGAATCAGACCTGAAATATCAGGGGCTTCCTTCTTTCTACCTTCCCCAGCTGTCACTCCCAGGCCCTCCCAGATTGGTCACCATTATTCCAAACCCTGTGTCTCCCCAGCTGCCCAGAGGGTGACTGTGCTGAAGCAGGAGGTCGGGGAGTTGGGAGGGGGGTGGGACTCACCAGCCTGTACCTGGTCCCACGGGCCCTGACACAGCCCTGGAAGAGAGTCCCTGTGAGAACCGTCCCCAGCCGCACAGAGGAGCTCCAGGCCTGGTCTGGGCCTCTGAGCACTGGGGGCAGACCTGGGGCTGAGCACCTCTCCTCCCCAGAAGTCCTGTCCCCACTGAGCCTCCTGAGTCCTGGGGTCGCGCAAGGCCAGGACCTGGGAGGGGAGGGGCCCCATCCCTCCTCCATTCCCCGGAGCTCACTGAGGCAGAGAAGGGCAGTGAGGGTGGGGGTCATGGAGCGTCCTCCCATGTCCCCAGTGTGCAGACGATGTGTAGATTCCACAGAGCCTCCCAGGATTGGCGAATGGAGTGTGACAGTGTCCAGGCTTCATGTGACCCATCACTGGTTCCTCATCAGTGGCCTCACAGGAAGGGAAGTAGCCCCTCCCGGAAGGGTGGGCCTTAGGGGACAGCAAGCTGTGGGACCTCTGAGACCGATCTCAGTCTCACCAGACCCCACACGCTCTGCCTCCACCTCAGGCCAAACCCAAATCCAGAGGGAGACAGCTCTCCCTGGTGAGGAGGGTGGAGGAACAGGGCAGGGGAGGACCCCACCCAGTTTCTGGCCCAATTCTGACTCTGCCTTTTCTAGAACCTCTGCGAGCTTATGTAAGACACTCCCTTTCCTGAGCCTCTGTAAGTGCAATTGCTCTTCCCTTCCCTCACTGGCCAGGCAGTCAGGCAGTACTTACTGAGCAGTGACCCTGGGCCATCACTGGCCAGGCTCTGGAGCAGGGGTGGGCAAACTTTTTGACTCGAGGGCCACAATGGGTTCTTAAACTGGACCGGAGGGCCGGAACAAAAGCATGGATGGAGTGTTTGTGTAAACTAATATAAATTCAAAGTAAACATCATTACATAAAAGGGTATGGTCTTTTTTTATTTATTTCAATAGTTTTATTCATTTCAAACATTTTAACAAGAAGAATGTAAACACTAATTATTATAATATGAAACTTCAAAAAATGGAGGAATCATAGCACAATAACATACCTTCTATTGAAGATGGCAAAGGCAAAATAAAATTGCCTAACAAAGGAAAGGTGCAAAAGCCTTTCAAATTAAACTTAAATATAATAAAATAATTTAAAACTAAAACAAATAGAAAAGAACAAAATGTGTAAACAGTAAATTAAACATTTTCTTTAGTGCAACTTCCAAATTATGCCCGGGATGTAGATGTAGATGGCAATGTAGACTGGGTTGAAAGGTTTTTGGTCTTTAAAACATCAACTTCAGTGGGAACAGTGTTGTTGGTCTCCTTTTTAGCTAATGCTCTGATACTGTGCTCTCCAGGGGCGTGTCTCCCTACATCACCACGATAACGTGTCTACGCATTCCCAGGGTGAGGTCGGGGGACGGGTCCGCGGGCATTACAAGGAGCCTCTGGAAGACTGAGAGGTTGTTCCTTCTACTGAATGGGGATATAAATCGGCCCACTCAGAAGAAGGAGCTGCGGCCGTGTTTCCCGACGTTGCCATGTTAACACTGCTGCTGGTGAAGGAGCGGAGGGGAGAGCAAGAGAACCCTCCGCTCTTTCTGCTCCGCGGGCCGGATAGAACAGCCGAACGGGCCGGATCCGGCCCGCGGGCTGGAGTTTGCCCACAGCTGCTCTGGAGAGTCACAGCTGAAGCCCAGGGATCCCTTCCCTGGACTCATGGGGCTGAGATGAATGAAGCAGATGTTACAGATATTTAGACAGCAGACAGTTCAGTTAGTTTCATGTACATGTTGGGATAATGAAGGAAATGAGACGATGAGGTTCAATAACTGGTAGATGTCATGCAACCCAGGTCCTGGATGAGGGGGTCCTTCTCAGGGATGGACTGACCCAAGGCATGAGCAGGGACCAGCCCAGAGGATCAGACCAGAAAGATCTGGAGCTGTCCTCAGAAATGAGAGCAGTCAGGCGAAGGCGCAGGCTGGTCACACAAGCGCTAGTGCACCATGCAAATATTTGGAATATATTCTTGAAGTCAATGGGGAAAATTTTTAGCAGTAGATTGAATGAAGATTTTTTTTTTTTATATTCGGTTTTTAAAGGCTACCACTATGTGAAGATGTTATGCAGGCCGGCTCTGTTGAAAATTCACTCCATCAGTAATAAAACTTCAACATTCACCTGGCTCTTGGAGGGCGTGCTGATCAGTATTTTAAGTCATGTATGTGGTTTCTGGGTATAACGCTTACACAAACCTGTAACACAAGTACATTTTCAGTTGAGTGGGATGAGACAGGACAGTCTTGGTCCAGCAGGTTGGAAAGGAGGTGGCTAGCTTCTGATTGGCTGAGGGAGCAGCTGAAGAAGGCACAGAATTTTCCAACTGCTCCGTTGCTGAGTGTGGTTTGGTGTGGAGGGGAGTGTGGGTAACT
The DNA here is from genome assembly GCF_963455305.1 of Plecotus auritus. Classification (NCBI taxonomy): domain Eukaryota; kingdom Metazoa; phylum Chordata; class Mammalia; order Chiroptera; family Vespertilionidae; genus Plecotus; species Plecotus auritus. Next base: position 5,385,540 of record NC_137785.1, on the reverse strand, counting down.
GGGTGAGTTGGGTTGTGGAGGGAGAGTCGTGTTTGCTGGGGCTGGTGAGTTTAGCTCAACCTGACCATTCACAGCCTTGAATATCAGATGTGCAACTTGGATCTCTTCTGAAGGTGGAAACCGGTGGAGGGGGTGCAGCAGGCAGGCTCAGACCAGATGGGGCTATAGGAAGGGTCCTCAGGAGGTGGGGAGAGGAGAGACCTGGAGAAGGGCTGGGGCCTGGTTGGAGGACCAGGAAGGAGGCTGACTGGATGACACAGATGAGACATCTTCAGTCTGTGGTGGTTGGGGGGCACGGCTCCGAAGGGCTCAATGGGGCACGTGGAGTGAGTTGATGGTCTCTGTGAAGTGCTCCAATGAGGAAGTGAAGGCTGCTCCACTCTCCTTGGTGCCTGCAGGAGCCAGTGGGGCCGTCCCAGGGAGGACACCCCAGGGGAGAGGGAGGCCTGGGAGATGCTGAGAAGACTGATCTCCATTTCTCAGAGGCAAGCAGGGCCCCACTGGGACTGTGGACTTCCTTTCCCCACACACTTCCCTTCACTGACTTCCTGTTTCTGTAGGTCAGCCCCATCTGTTTCTTCATGGCTCTCCTTGGAAACCTCTGAGTCATTGCTGCCTCCTCTGGGCCCCTCCTCCCCTGAGCAGATATCCTCTCTCACACTGGGAATTCCTTCTCCTGCACTGGGCAAGCACCCGCACAGGAGGCAACCCTGATTTCAACAGGGACACAGACAGACTCGGGGACCTGCCACAATTTATGTTATTGATCTCCCAGCAAAGGAGAATGTCGTCAATGAAGAAAAAAGCAGATTTAAACAATTAGATAGCTGACTATTTCACAAATTTGTTGAATGTCATACATTTACACAAGATATTCAGCTATAAATATTTATTTATTTATTTATTTTTAATTTCTTTATTGATTAAGGTATTACATATATGTCCTCATCCCCCCATTCCCATCCCAAACCCCTCCCCACGCATGCCCCCACCCCCCTGTTGTCTGTGACCACTGGTTAGGCTTATATGCATGCATACAAGTCCTTTGGTTGATCTCTCCCCCTTACCCCCACCCTCCCCTACCTTCCCTCTGAGGTTTGACAGTCTGATCGATGCTTCCCTTTCTCCGGGTCTGTTTTTGTTCATCGGTTGTATGTTGTTCATTATTTCCCCTAGATGAGTGAGATCATGTGATACTAGAAATACACATATAAGAACAGAAAACGAGACAAGCAATAATGGTTATGCTGAGAGGCAAATGAATCAGTCTGTGGTGAGTTTCTTTCTAGGACAACAGTTCTTTTGAGTCCCAATTTCAATGTCAAACAGTTCCTTATGTGTACATGTCAGCAATGATATTTCAATTCTGGATGGTGGACAAATGGTGGTAATGCAGGTCCGACCCTCTCTGGTTTGGTCCTGGGCAACCTGCAGCGACGCACAGCTGCTGACTGCTAGTATGGCAAGGCGTCGTCAGCGTCTTCCATCTCTGGACTGTTTCTCCTCCGTCTTCGTGGCTGGAGCAGTCCTGTCAATTCCTCTCTGTTGCAGGAATCCACATGGTCTTGGAGTTGTTTTCTGAAAATATACAAACATATTCTCGACCAAAAGTTAATAAAGGAATCTTTTCTATAAATTTGACTTGGGATCCTTTTTCATTTTTTTCCCCAAACGATTTTCCTTTGCTTGTTTTGACACCATGTGTGTTTTTCATGGGTGTCTTGCTGTTAGCATTACCAATGAAAGTTAATTTTCTAAAGTAAAAATTTTCTAGATGTAATTTACTTACAGGATATTTTTCCTTACATGATATTCTTCTACTATTCCCCCTTTTTTAATTTAAATATTAGGAGGCTTTTGGAAATTTTATAATGCAGTCTTGATAACTTTTACATTTTAATTTTTTACACTAATCAGCTATAAATATTTAAAGCCCAGCTGGTGTGGCTCAGTGGTTAAGTTGACCTATGAACCATGAGGTCATTGTTCCATTCCTGGTGAGGGCACATTCCGGGTTGTGGGCTCAATCCCCAGTGTGGGGCATGCAGGAGGCAGCTGATCAGTGATTCTCTCATCATTGATGTTTCTCTCTCTCTCTTTTTTCTCTCTCTCCTCCTTCCTCTCTGAAATCAATAAAAATGTATTTTTAAAAGTTTCTCTCTTTGTCCTTAACCTTTGCCTTTTTAATTATGATGTATCTTGGTGTGGGCTTTTTTGGGTTTTTCTTGTTTGGGACTTGTGTGTCTTTTTCCTTCACTAGTTTAGGGAATTTTGGGTCATTATTTCTTCAAATAAGTCCTCAATCCCTTGCTTGCTCTCTTCTCCTTCTGGTACCCCTATGATGCTGATGTTGTTCTACTTTATGTTGTCCCAAAGGTCCCTTAAACTATCCTCATTCTTTTCATTTTTTTTTCTTTTTGCTGCTCTGATTTTTTTCTACCTTATCTTACAAATCACTCATTTGATCTTCTACTTTATTAAAACTACTGTTTATTCCTTCCAGTGTATTCTTTTTCAAAATCTTCAACTGAGGATATGTTTTTTTAAAGTTTATTTTATTTATTTTTGTTAATCCTCACAAAAGGATATTTTTTCCATTGCTTTTCAGAGAGAGTGGAAGAAAGGTGGGGGAGGGGGTGGGGAAGAGAGAACCATCAGTGTGAGAGAGACACATGGACTGGTTGCCTCCTTTCCATGCCCCAACTGGGGCTGGGGATCAAACCTGCTACCCAGGTATGTGCCCTTGACCTGGAATTGAACCTGAGACTCTGTGGTGCAGGGGCCTATGCTCTACCCACTGAGAAACACCAGCCAAGGCTAAAAGTAATTTTTTTTTTATTAAGGTATTATATGTGTACATATCTTACCATTGCCCTAAAAGTAATTTTTGAGAGAGGAGGGAAGTAGAGAGAGAAACGTTGATTGTTTGTCTCCCATATGCACCCTAACCAGGGATCAAACCCACAACTAGGTATGTTCCCCTGCTAGGAATTGAACCCACAGCCTTCGGTGTATGAGATAATGCTCCAACTGAATGAGCCACCCAGCCACAGCCAGTGTTTCATGATGTCATATATTGTATTCTTCATTTCTGATGTCAAAAAAAAAAAAGGTTTTTTCATGCTTTATAATTTTCCCTAAGTTCCTTGAACATCTTTACAACCATTACTTTGAACTCTATATATGATAAACTGCTTGCTTCCATTTGATTTAGCTGTTTTTTGTTTTTTTTTTGGAGATTTCTACTGTTTTTTTTTTTTTTTTTTTTTTTTTTTTTCATTTGGGGCCTGTTTTTCTGTCTCCCTATTTTGGCTGCCTCTTTGTGTTAATTTTCTGTGTATGAGCTAGATCTGCCATGACTCCCAGCTTGGTGGGGTGGCCTAATGTAGTAGGTGGCCTGTGGGACCAAGTGGCGTAGTCTGTTTGATCACCTAAGCTGGGTGCTCTAAGGATGTCCCTTGCGTGGGTTATGTGGGCCCTCCTCTTGTAACTGAGTCTTTTTATTGGTTAATAAGTAAATATATTCTGTCAACATTTATTTGCTCTTTGTCCCTGGCCCCGCCCCCGGCCCCGCCCCCACCCCGCCCCTAGCCTCTCCGCCCTCTCCGCCCTCCCCGCCCTCCCCTCAATCACCAGTTCCTTGTCTTCAGTCTGTCATCTCCTCAGACAACTGGTCAAGCCGATCATTCTGACCCACTGCCAGAGACAAAGTTCAGGCCAGGCAATCCGATTGACCTCCTCTCTAGCAATTCCCACCGCTGCCAGAGACTAAGTCCGGTCTGCCATCTGGTCGACCTCGTCTGTCGTGGATAAAGTCCGGGCCGGCCATCTGGTCAACCCGATCTCTCCTGGTTCCCACCGCCATCTGAGACAATGTCCGGGCCCAGCCATCTGGTCGATGGGAACCACCGAGCAACCATTGGTCCCCACCGCTGCCCTGCGCCTGCAGTTTTGGGAGTGCTGGTCCACCGGGTTCCTCCGAGAGGGAGGAAAAAATGGGGAGGAGGGGGCCGACCCTCGGCGCCCCTGGGAAAGGGTCCACGTCCGCTGCCACCCACCCCCACTTCCCCGTCCTAGCCCGGGGCCGAAGGCCCTGGCAGGGTCAGGAGAGGAGGCGATGGTCCCCGTGCCAAGCGTGAAAGGAAGGAATGGACACCAACGCCGCCATTGGCTCCATTCGTGCGGTTTCCCCCCCTCAGCCTTCCCTCCATCGCCCGCCCCGAAGCTGTCCCCTAGAGCAGTGGTCGGCAAACTCACTTAGTCCACAGAGCCAAATATCAACAGTACAACGATTGAAATTTCTTTTGAGAGCCCAATTTTTTAAACTTATTCTAACGCCACTTCTTCAAAATAGACTCGCCCAGGCCGTGGTATTTTGTGGAAGAGCCACACTTAAGGGGCCAAAGAGTCGCATGTGGTTCGCGAGCCGCAGTTTGCCGACCACGGCCCTAGGGGAAGGAGAGAGGCAGGGAGCGAGAAAAACCCTTGTGTGGAGGCTGACTTTCAATAGATCGCAGCGAGGGACCTGCTTTGCTAAGTACGAAACCCCGACCCAGAAGCAGGTCGTCTAGGAATGGTTCAGCACCAGGTTCCCCACGAATGTGCGTTGCGTGAAGGGCAAGGGGCCAGCCCCCTTTCCGGCCACACCCAGTTTCCCAGGATGAAGGGCTGTGCGCATGGGATAGCGTGTAATTGAGCCTTGATGGCTATTGTGTTTGTGGTGGGATCGGCCCTCAGGCTGGCTGACTGGGAGGCTCAGCCGGGACCACGGCCTGCCAACTGCTGGGCAGATGCTGACCACAGGAAGCGGCATTCGCCTCAGCAGGGTCTGCTGTCGGGAGATCTCCCTTTGGATGTGCCGCTTGTGAGGCTAGTGGGGTCCTGCTCTGATGGCGTCTGAGGCTGGCCACTGGTGGGTTGGTTCTGGGCCTCTTGGGAGGGACTCGGGTGCAGGCCAAGGTCAGCCACTGCCTGTGCGACGGGGGCCCTTTTCGCGTGCCTGCCCCTCCTGCCAGTCGCCATGTGGCTTCTTCTGTGAATCCTTGGCTCTGTGCCTCCGCCTCAGCTGGTCTCCGGGTGGCTCTTCAGGGTGATTGCTCCTTCATTTAGTTGTAACTCCAGTTTGGTCCTGGGAGGAGGTGAGTGTAGTAGCTTCCACATACCCCGCCTCCACCTTGAAATCTGCATCTGCAGTTAACATGGGCGTTGTCAGGAGGCCCCATGGAAGGACTGAAGGAAGAGGACCATAGCAGCGTGGCACACACCTGGTCAGCCGCAGCCTTGTAGGGGTTCCGCGGCTCCTGGGGGCCTGCAGGTCGGTCAGTGAGGCTAGAGGCGGGAGGCGGGAGGGAGGAGAGCTGCGGTAGGGCCGCCCTGGCAGCTGCTGCCCATCACTCCCTTAAAGCATTCTCTCACTTCTGTTTTGTTCTAAATGCACACAGTGATTACTGAGAAGTCTGGCTTTGATTTCAAAATGCAGGCGTATTGCTGATAGAACCAGTGACTCCCAGAGGGTCCCAGGAGCGGCCGGGTCCACGTCTGGTCTCCAGGCTGCTGGGGTCAGGAGGCCGCACCTCGCAGCTCCGGCCATAAGCCAGGCGTGGGCTTCTGTTTGATGTATGTGCAGTGACCAGGGGTTTTGCTCTGCTGTGTGTGTGTGTGTGTGGGGGGGGGGGGTGAGGAGGACATAGGTCTGCTCCCCCTTGGTCTAAAACTGGAAGTCTGAAACGCGATTGGTTTTTAGATATTAATGATGTTTCCAGTGACATTGGATACATCCTTTTCAAATTAGAATAATAGATCTTTATACTACTTTAGATTGTGTGTGTGTTTCTATGTGTGTGTCCATTTATATGTCCCTGTGTGTATGTGAGTGTATGTTGGTGTGTAGGTCCATGTGCACACTTGTATATGTCCGTGTATATTTGTGTATATGTCCGCGTGTGCCCGTGTGTATGTCCATGTATACATATGTGTATTTCATACATGCATGTGTACATGTATGTGCATTTCACACATGAATAAGTGTTCAGAAGCATTTAGCAGAGAAACTTTCTAAACACTAAGGTCACTTTGCAGGAAAGTGTTTTTTAAAAGAAATATATATGTTTATTGATTTCAGAGAGGAAGGGGGAGAGAGAGAGAGAGAAACATCAATGATGAGAAAGAATCAGTGATCAGCTGCCTCCACTGGAGATCGTGCCCGAAACCCAGGCATGTGCCCTTGACCAGAATTGAACCCGGGACCCTTCAGGCCGCAGGCCAATGCTCTATCCACTGAGCCAAACCAGCTAGGGCTGCAGGAAAGTTTTGAATTACAGATTCAATGTGTTTAACAAACATGACAGTTCAGTTTCATATTTCACCCACGTGAGTGAAATCTTACTGTTCTTGTCCTTTTCTTTCTGACTTTCTTCTCTTAGCGTGATACTCTCCAGATGCATCCATGTTGTGGCAAATGGCAGTATTTCATGTTTTATGGCTGAGAAATGTTCTGTTTGTATAGTTACCACATCTCTATCCCATTATCAGTTCAAGGACACATAGGTTGAGTCTATGTTCCGCTTCATAGGTTTGATGTATGATATTTACATTGTCATTCACTTAAAGCATTCTCTCACTTCTGTTTTGGTTTTAGATTCACAAATTGATTACTGAGAAGTCTTGCTTTGGTTCCAGAATGTAGGCATATTGCTTATAGAACCGGGTGACTCCCACAGGGTGCCAGGAGCTGCCGGGGGAGCACGTCTGGTCTCCAGGCTGGCTGGGGTCACTAGCTGAGTGTCCAGGGGGTCAGCTTTCCTGCCTTCTGGGGTCCCCGCAGGCCCCCTCCCTGGAGTGTGGGGTCTGGGTCCTTCCTGGGCTAGTGGATGGCTAGAGCTGCGTACAAGCTGGGCTCTTCTGGGGGCTCCTCTGATGAGGAGGATGGGGGTGCACTTGTCTGCCGTCTAAGGGCCAAGAGGTTCAGCTGGGCGTAGGTCACATCCTGGGGGGTGTCAGATGCACCCTGGAGCAGCGGGGGGAGAGAGAGGGATGACACTTGGTTGGGGTTGGGGAAACCTGGAGGTCTGCAGAGAATGGGACTCACCGGACTGTCCATCTGTCTGTCCTCTTCTGCTTGTCTGCCCTTTGTGTCCAGCAGTTCCCGTGACAGGGAGGAAGGAGAGGTGGCCATTCCCTGCCTGGGTCCTGGTCTTGAGTGGTTCACCTGGGCGTACATCACTCCCTGGAGGCCTTCATCCTGCCCGTTCTGCTGGAGACAGTGCCTCCTGTCATGTATCCACATGTTGCCAGAGAGATGACTTACACTTTAAATAGACCAGGCCCCTCTCCTGGTGGAACCTGCAGGGCCTTCCTAAGACCTGGGGCCTCTGGATGCTTCTGTGGTTCTGACTCTCATCCTAATGCGCTCTCTCTTGCTCACTGGGCTCCAGCCTCATGGCCCTTCCTCCTGAAGAAGCAGGCCCTGCCTCAGGACCTTTGCGCCCGCTCTTTCCCTGTCCCCCACCATGCCCTCTGTCCCCTCCTCTTGCTTTATGTTCCTTCACAGCACTTTGCTCTCTGGGACACTGTCTGCTTGTTTGCATATTGTCTCCCTTGCCCACAGGTGAGCTTGAGGCATGTAGAGACAGTGTGGCTCAGGGCTGCGCCGTGGCCCCTAAATGGAGTCGGTAAAAAGTGAGCCCCTGTCACATCTGCTGGGTGAATGAGTGAAGGGGTCCTGGGGACCTGTGGGTGAGTCACTTATTCCTGCCTCCACCTGAGACCTGGGGCTGCACAAGGTCAGACAGAGGATGAGGGGCCAGCAAAGGGGGCCACGTAGGAGGGGCCATGAGGTCACAAGGAAACCAGGAGGAGTGAGTCACAGCAGGACGACCTGGGGGCCCAGAGGGGAGGTCAGTGTGGACGCTGCTGAGAAGCAGGTGAGGTGGGACAGGGAAGGGTCCATTGGATTAAACTGGGCAACAGAAGGTCCTTGGTGGCCTGGACAGGAGCAGGGGTCTCACCGGAGGGTCCAGCTCCACGCTCTCCCCAGGCTGCGTGTCCTTCACAGAAGCATCTGCTGGGGCAGAACAGGGGGGTGTCTCCTGGCAGGTCCCCAAGTTCTCAGGGCTGCAGACCCTGCCTGCTCCCAGATGGGCCGTTAACCCAGGGTGAGGTGCAGAGCCAGGTCACACAGTGTGGGTCTCAGTCCTTCTCACCCTGACCCCCATCCTCCCAGCCTAACCCTCCCCATCGCCTCCTGAAATCCCTGCACCCCCTTCCCCAGGGCAGCTGTCTCTTCCTCTCACAGAGGGGCTCCTCCTGGGCATCCACAGCTGGGCTGCAGCTGGGGGAGGAGGCAGGAGAGTTAGGGATGTCGGGGGGGGGGCCCAAGGTCAGTGAGAGCCTGGGGCCTTTGGGGCAGGCCGACACTCTATGGACTGAGCCAAACCAGCGAGGGCTCCACATTTCCTGATTTGAGGTTCTGGAGAATTCTTTTTTTCAGCTGACTTCCAGCTGTTTGGTTTTCCTGTGGCAGGTGCTCTGAGCTCCCTCTCCTGTGACCCAGGTCACCAGGTCACGCCTACTCACCCGATGTACTGCCTTTTCTCTGACACCGGAATCGGAGGAAGAGGAAGAGAAGGAGGGAGAGCAGCAGGACGAGGGCCACCGAGACCCCAATCAGGACGATCAGGTTCCAGTCGAAATCTTGAACACAAGTGATGATGAATGAGCCAATGAGGTAATAAATGAGCACCTACTGTGTGTGAGGCACATGCTGGGGTCTGTCATTCATCTCTTCTAACTTCACAACAGTCATGGGACAGGGATTGCTGACCCCACCACCCATTTCGCTGAGGCTCAGAGAGGTTAATCAGAAGCTCAGGTCACCCTGCCTGGGCGGGGCTGGGCTGGAACTGGAACCTGGGAAGGGGGATCCCTGTGTGTTGTTGTTACTATTATTATTGTTTTAATTCTCACCCAAGGATATTTTTTCCATTGATCTTTAGAGAGAGTGGAAGTCAGGGAGGGTGGGGGAGAGAGAGAGAGAGAGAGAGAGAGAGAGAGAGAGAGAGAGAGAGAGAGAGAGAGAGAGAAACATTGGTGTGAGAGAGACAAACTGACTGGTTGCCTCCTGCATGTGCCCTGACCAGGGTGGGGTGGAGTCTGCAGCTAAGGTTTATGCCCTTGACGGGGGACCGAACCTCCGACCCTTTAGTCCAAAGGCTGACGCTCTAACCGAGAGCAAAACTGGTCAGCGCATTATGACTATTGTTATTGTTACTAGAGGCCCGGTGCTCGAAATTCATGCAAGAGCCGGCCTCCCTGCCCCTGGCTGCCGGCACTGGCTTCCCTTGGGCACCGGGACCTGGGCTTCTCTCGCAGCCACGTGTCCATTCTAATTAGCATATTACCCTTTTATTATTATAGATTATTATGATGATTCATGCTGTCCCTGTGCCTGCAGGTAGACCTACCCCTCTCCATCCCAGCCCAGATCCTTGTCCCACTCTGCAGCCTGACCACCCCCCCAAATTGGGGCCTGTGTACATGGGGTGCCTACGGCCAGGGCAGGAGGGAGGCCTGGGTCCTTCCTGAGCTCTAGTCAGGGCCGGGCTGTGTGCTGAGGGCCTTCCCTTTGAGGGAGGTGGGGGCCTGACCCACAGCCCATGGACCAGGACTCAGAGGAACAGACGTGTCCCAGGTCCCACAGGCGGGCAGGAGCAGAGCTGGGACTTGAACCAGGGCTGAGGCTTCTCCTGACTCCACGGCTGCTCCTTGGGTGGTTGTGGAGGAGACTCAGACACCACCTGAGTCCCCAACACACACACACACACACACACACACACACACACACACACACACAACAGCACAGGCACGCACGAACGCGCACACACATACACGCGCACACACACACACACTTGCACACACAGTGTCCTGAGCTTTTGGAGAACTTGGTCCCAGTGAGAAGGAGGAACTTTCCTCAGGACATTACCCAGGAAGTGGCTGAGCCAAGACCACTGAGCTCCTCCCACCCACCACCTCCCCCCACTCCCTCACTTAGTCCTCTCGGGCCTGACTTCCCATTGGGGGACCCATCCTCAGAGGCTCCTCAATCAGGATGGGAGGAGAGGGGTGAGGGCTGCTCCTTTCCTGGTGGTCCCCCAGCATCTTCCTCTGCATGACCACCGCACCTGTCACCTGTCAGCCTCAGAGCCCTGGTGCCCCAGCATCTCCACCTCCCAACTCCCCATGGGGGACAGGCTGAGCCCGAGCAGGGGTCCTGCTCTCTCTGGGGCCCGGCCTCTGCTGGTCACACTCTTGTCTTGGTCTCTGGCTGAGGCCACAGGACTGGGAACTGGAGGGTCGGGATGGGTGCCCCTGGTCTTTCTCCTTCTGGTCAGCCCCATCCTCGCCAGCCTCCCCCTGCCCACGGGAGCATGTCTGGGCCTCAGGGAGGAGGAGGAGGATGAGGAAGGATGGGAGTGGCTCTGGCTCTTTCCATCCCTCTGGGAGGTGAGAGTCCCCTCTGGGTGACCCTCCTCCTGTTACTCCCTCAGCCCATTGCAGCCCAAGGTGCCCTGGGGATGGGGGCCTGACCTGACCTGAGGACACGGGGGCGGGGCTGGGGCTCCTCACCTGAGACCACCAGCTCCAGGGGGTCACTGGGCTGGGACAGCAGGTAGGGGGAGGTGCTGTTGGAGCCATAGCACCTGTAGGTCCCCTGGTGGCCTGAGCTCACAGGACTGAGGGTGAAGTTGGCCTGAGAGGGTGCAGACGTGTCCTGCAGACTGAGGTGCTGGGGAGGGTCCAGCGACCCCTCCCTGTGCAGGTGGAAGGTGTCCAACCAGATCTCAGACCCACACTGCAGGGTCACGTTCACTCCCCTGGGCACTGAGGGTCCGGGCTGGGCTGAGAGGGAGGGTTTCCTGTACATTCCTGGGGAGAGGAAGGTTGTGGTGTACAGAGAGCCACCTCCCCACATGCCCTTGACCCAGAGCTGAGGGACCTTGTCCTTCTCCAGAGACCCTGTCTGTGACCGCTGCCAGCTCCTCTCATTCCCCCTGGGGGGTGTCTTTTATCTCCATGACCTCACCCCCTTTCTCCCTCCCGCCCCTAGACCTCTGCCCAGCTCAGCCTCTGCTCCAGGCCCCTCTCCTGGGCCCCATCTCCTCCAGGTGTCCCTGGGCCCAGAGCCTTGAGCAGACCCTCAGCACAGGGGCAGGGCTGGCTCCTCACCTGCCACCAGGATGTCCAGGGGGGCGCTGGGGGCCGACCACGCAGAGGAGAGGTGGTGTCCACTGTAGCATCTGTACTGGCCCCCGTGGGTGCGGTTCACGGGGCCCAAGGGGAAGTCGGGGCTGCGCTGCCCATCGAGGCGCCGGGGGGGTGTGAGCCCCTCGTCCTTGGTCAGCGCGAATCTGTCAAAGCCGGCCTCCGCGTGGCACTGGAGGGTCAGGCTGTGTCCAGGCAGCACCAGCGCGCCTGGCTGGGCCGAGAGGGCGGGCTCCCTGTGCACACCTGGGAGGAGGGGACCGTGGCACCAGGGGACACCCCACATCGCCCACTGGGACGCAGGGAGAGGTCTCCCATGTCCCTCCCTGAGCCTCCTGCCTGTGGGTCTGTCCCCAAGAGGCCAGTGTCACTGACCCCATGAGCCCAGGGCCCCAATGGACACACAGCTCAGGTCAGTTATTTGGGCTCAGGAAACAGATGGGGATGCACCCGGGCCTGTCCCTCACCTGTGACCTCGATGTGCAGAGGGGCACTGGGCTGTGACCACACGTTGGGCTTGGAGCTGGAAGAACCAAAGCATCTGTAGGTCCCCCCATGGGAGGGGCTCACGGGGCCCACAGGGAAGATGGCCCACCGCCTCCCATCATGCTTCCTCCATAATGATTTCATTTGTCGGGGCGGGTCAGCCCCTCCCTCCTTCAGCAGATGGAAAGGGCCCGATGTGAGGTTAGAGCTGCAGGAGAGGGACACGTTCCCTCCTGAGGCCACCACAGGGCCTGGCTGGGCTGAGAGGGCGGGTGCACCGTACACTCCTGAGGGAGGAGAAAGGGTCTGTGTTAAAGGGACTGTCACCCTCATGCCCCAGGTGTGTTCTGAGAAGGGTGCGGTCCCCTGAGGCCACACTTTACTCCCTCTGCCTGTGACCTGGAGCCCACAGTGGGGAGGGGAGCCGGTGTCTCCCTTACCTGTCACCACCAGGAGCAGGGGGTCACTCCGCTCTGAGCGTATGTCCCCAGTGGTGTAATATGCACACTGGTACAGCCCTGCGTGGGTTTGGGTCATGGCTCCAATGAGGAAACCGGCCTTGTTCCTGGAGTTCTGTGGGATCCTTGTTTCCCAGGGCTCAGAGCCCCTCTCTTTATACAGACCGTAGGCACTAGCCTGTAGAGACCCCTGACACCAGATGGTCACAGAGCTGCCCTCGGTGACGATGGGGCCTGGGTCAGCCCAGATGGAGGGTTTGGGGACGTCTCCTGGAAAGGAATCAGACATTTAATGTCAGGAGCGTCCTTCTCCCCCCATGACATCATGAGTGAGCTAGTGATGCCATTTAATGAGCACCTACTGTGTGCAATGCACATACTGGGATCTGTCACTCATCGCCTCTCACCTCATAGCAGTCATGCACCAGGGATTGCTGACCCCTCCACCCACTTCACTGAGGCTCAGAGAGTTTAACCACGTGCCCCAGGTCACCCAGCCTGGACAGGGTAGGGCTGGGACTGGAACCTGGGACTGTGGGTTCCCTGTGCTCTCCTGACGCTGCCCCCCAGGGGGACACCAGCTCCGTGTTCTGGGCTCCTCCTCTGCAGGGGCCTGTCCACGTCTCATCTGGAGCTGAGGGTCCTTCCTCATTACCCGCCCCCAGCACAGCAGGGACAGGAGGCGCAGTGTGAGGGCTGGACTCTGAGTCTCTCCCGGATCCCTCTCCACCCTGCAGGCCCTCACGCCTCCTTGGGAAGGTCGGGCTCGCTGGGGGCTCTGCCTTCCTGAGCTCTGTGAGGCCCTTATGTCACCTCATCTCCCAGCAGCCTGTGAGCAGGATGGGACCAGGGCTGAGCAGACAGGAACCCCACACTCAGAGGAGAGAAGGGACCGCCCAGCCCCACAGCAGGAGCAGCAGAGCCTGGAGCTGAGCCAGGGCTGATCCACCCTGTTCCCTCCTCTGAGCTGGCCCTGAGCTGAGGGGGAGGACTGGGTGCCCGGATTCTTGTCCTGCCTGTCCCTCCCTGTACAGTGTCACCGTCCCTGAGACAGAGGGGACAGGCCCCATAACATCACGTCCTGGGGCTTCCCTGTGAGGCCCTCTCCCAGGAGGTCAGGGCCAGAACCGACAGGAAATGTAAGATATGGACAAGGATTCTCTCCTTTTACACCTGGAGACACTGAGGCCCAGGCAGGGGAAGGGCGGGTCCAAGTCAGCGAATTCAGAGGGGCCTGAACCCCTGCAAGGCTGAGCCCCTGTCCCCATGGAGGAACCCACCACCTCCCCACAGAGAGCCTCAGGGACCCTTCGGGGGGCCTGACTCCGTGGTGGGGAGCCGCTGCTCCTCAGAGCCTCCTGGGCATCAGGATGACAGGTGAGGGGCGGGGCTGTCTTCTCCCCATTAGAGAACAGTCCCCCTCCCCCAGCTGGGCCCCACACCTCCCTCAGCCATGCCCTCCCTACCTGGCCCCTGCCTCACTCCTGGGCAAGCCTGACTGTGTGGTGGGGGAGGGGTGAAACCTATAGTCCCTGGAGCCTCATGGTTCCCTGAAATGTCTCCCTGACTCCCAGGACCCCCTGGGACACAGGCCTGTTCTTAAGTGTCTGGGCCGGGGCGGGGGTGGGAGGGGGAGGATGCATTAGATCCTCTGAGAGACTCAGAACTGCCCTGGGGTGGTCAGTGCCTTCTCTGAGCAAATGGGACCCAGTGGTTCATCAGCTGTGGACATGGGCCCTGTGGGTGTGGGGGGTTGGGGTCCTAGAGGGTCCTGGGAAGGACAGAAGGGAGTGAGGGTCTTGGGCTGACCCCAGAGTCTCTTCCTCTCTGAGATTCTCCTGCATCTGCCCTGTGGCCCCTCAGACCCTCCCACTGTCCACAGGCACCTTCAGGACCAGGTGAGGGGCAGGGATAGAGAGGGATTGGGGGGTCTCTGAGGGGCAGATCTCCTCTGGGTGATCATCCCTAGATCCCCCCCCCCCCTTTCAGCCCATGATCCTTCTGGGGACGGGACCCTGAGCTGACAGCACAGCAGACAGGGTCAGGGCCCTCACCTGAGACCAGGAGCGTCAGGGGCTCACTGGGGTGTGACAGCAGGAAGGGGGAGGTGCTCTGTGAGCTGTAGCACCTGTAGGTGCCCCCATGGGCTGAGGTCACAGGACTCATGGAGAACTTCGTCTGGTACTGCCGAGCTCGGTGCTCTGATCTCAGAAGCAGGGGGGGATCGGCTGCCCCCTTCTTGGACAGAAGGAAGGTGTCCCTTAGGCTCTGTGACTGACACAGCAGGGTCACGTTCTTTCCTGAGGCCACCCTGAGGCCTGGCTGCACCGAGAGGGATGGTCTCTCAGGCAGGTGTCCTAGAGAGAGGGAGGGAGGGTGAGGGCTGCCTATCCACCTTATTCTGCCCTGAGAGACAGCAGGCCTCTCTCTGAGGACCCTCCTCACTGCCTGTCTGTTTCTCTGAGTCTTCCCTTCCCCCGCCCCATCTCTCTCTGTCTCCCTCCCTCCTTGGGGCCTGCACTGTCATTCTGGCCTCACCACCTGAGACCCCAGCAGGGCCTGTGCAGAGTCTGGTCTCTGACTGAACCCACTGGCTCCTCACCTGCCACCAGGATGTCCAGGGGGTCGCTGGGGGCCGACCACTCAGAGGAGAGGTTGTATCCACCGTAGCATCTGTACTGTCCCCCGTGGGAGCTGCTCACAGTGTCCAGGGCGAAGTGGGCCTGAGAGCGCCCAGCCTGGGGCTGCAGGACAAGGCTCTGGGGGAGGTCGTGTCCCCCCTCCTTGTGCAGAGCGAATCTGTCATAGCCGACATCAGAGCGACACTGGAGGGTCAGGCTCTGTCCAGAGGCCACGATGGGGCCCTGCTGGCTCAGGAGGGAGGGCTTCCCAGACTCACCTGGGGAGAGCAGACATGAATTACAGGGGCTGCTCCTCCCATAAACCCCTTCTCCTGTGTTGGACCCCAGGTCTCACTGTCTCTCTCTGTGTCTCTGGCCCAGGAGCCTCTGTTTTTCCACACCCCACCCTCTCACATGGGCTCCCCTCACAAAAAAAACCCCAATAACCTGGCTCATACCTCAATCCATGGACGGGGCCATAATGGGACTCACCTGGGACCAGGAGTTCCAGGGCGTCACTGGGGCGTGAGCACACCTGGGGCCTGTCCCTGTAGCAGCCATAGCATCTGAACGTCCACCTGTGGTCGGGGGTCACAGGGCCCACAGGGAACAGGGCCTGGGACTGCCCACTGTGGTGTGTCTGTGAGTCCAGGGTCCAGGAGAGTCTGTGATCTCCTTCCTCAGTCAGAAGGAACCTGTCAAATCCCTCCCCTGAGCCACACTGGAGGGTCACGTTCTCTCCTGAGGTCACGACAGGGCTGGGCAGGGCTGAGAGGCTGGGTCTGCTGTAGGATCCTAGGAGAGGAGGAGGCAGCGTGTTAAATGGGGCTCACACTTCCCTCATGTCCCCCAGGGCTGGGCTGTGAGAGCGAGACACCCTGAGAGCAGACCCCCTTCCTGTGGGCAGAGCCTGAGGCTGGGACCCCTGAGCGTCCTCTCACCTGTGGTCACCACCAGCTCCAGGGGGTCACTGCGCTCTGACCAGTCATCAGGGCTGAGATAGTAACAGCGATATCTCCCTGCATCATGCTCTGTCATGTATGTGATGGGGAACTTGGCCTTGTCTCCGGGCTCCTGTGGCTTCTGTGTTTTCCATGATGCTGGGCTTCCTTCTTTCTCCAGACCGTACTCCTCAGTCCCTGGGGTCCCCTGACAGGTAATGGTCACTGAGCTCCCCCGGGGGATCACAGGGCCTGGCTCAGCCCAGAGGGTGGGTTTGGGGCGGGTCCCTGAAAGGAATCAGAAGCTGGGTCACAGGACATTCCCACCCTTGGTTCCCAGCTCTTGGTCCCTGAAGCCCCCATCTGTCAGACAGATCTGCACCCCTCCCCCACCTGCCTGTGGGGTAGTCCATTGTCCCAAGGGAGGAGTGGGACCTGGGACACCTGGGGAGACTCACCTGCCTGCACTGGGGTCCTGAGGCCCACACTCAGCCCTGGAAGAGAGTCCCTGTGAGAGGTTTGCCCTGAACCCTGAGCAGCTCCCTCCTCCCCAGGAGCCTCCTGAGTCCTGGGTTCCTGACAGACCGGGACCCCCATCCCCCCTCCCATCTCACCGAGGCAGAGCAGAGCCCTGAGGGTGGGGGTCATGTCGTCTTCTCCCTGTGGCCTCAGCTGAGCAGATGGAGGAGGGCACGGGGCCAGCAGGATGGACAGACACACGCATGGGTGGTGGTCACTTAGCGGCCGATCCTCTCTGTGTCACGTCAGCATCCTATAGGCGAGGGCACAGCCTCTCTCTAGCAGCCTGGCTCTCATTTCATGGTGAAGCAGGAAATAGACCCGGAGCCTCCTGAGACGCCCCTTCCAGGTGAGGTGACCCAGGGCACGTCCTTCCCTGTCAGAGCCTCCCCCACGGGGTCTCCTTCCTCCTCAGCCCGTCCATCAGCACCTCCCTGGGGTCCTCACCAGGGACAGTGCCACCCGGGCCCTGGAGTCGCTTCAGGGAGACTTGGGTCCCTGTGGCCTGCAGAGCTCAGATCAGCAGGGACACACTCACCCTCTCCCTGTGCAGCTCAGGGCGCTGTCCCTGTGACAGTGAGCACAGAGGGAAATGCAGGGCAATAAGGGAAGGAAACAGGTCCCTTCTGGGGCCCCAGAATCTGGGTTTTCTTCCTATCACATGTTTCTTCATGAACTTCCCTTTTTCTCAGCCACAGTCTCCAGCCCCTCCTTCCTGGGAGCAAGCCTCAGGGTCATGTTCCCCCTCAGGGCCCCTGTTCCTCGGGCAGAGCTGTTCCCCCGGGACCATGGTTTGTCCTAGACAGTAAGAAGCTGTCATTTGGGTTAGAACTTTGATTTGTTGATTAAACCCCCTGTATTTAAATACCTGTGTCCCACCTGCTTCCTGTGTGAACTGAGCAGTAATGTCTCAATCAGGTGTTTTCTTCCATTTTTTTTTTTTTTTTTAACAAGAGATCACCCACTGTAATTTACTTATTCTTCAACGAGTTTAACTCCTGGAGGGTCACAGCGCTACACGGATTCAGGGCCCAATGGTCTTAGCAGGACGGTTGCTCTGGAATTTGGCGGGAACCTTCCACTGTCTCCATGAGCACCAATTCCCACTCCTCGGGGGACTGTGGATTTGTGGGGTTTGCCACCAGGAGTCACTGTGCTGCTCTTTGCTTTGTACACGGAACATATCTCTTACCCAGAGTTCAGTTTCGTCTCGCGCACACACCTGCAGCTTTAAGGGCAGCTGTGAGCTCCCTCTGTCCCCAGACCCCGCCTGCAACCAGCAGGGCTGGTCCGAACCACAGCTTCCACCAGTGTTTGTGCTCATAGGAGTCCTGCTCCCAGCGGGCCCCATGTCCAGCGGCGGGATCGCCACTCACGTACTTTTCTTCTTCCTTTTTCCCCAACAAGTTTTTTTAAAAAAACTTTATATATTTCAGAGAGGAAATGAGAGGGAGAGAGAAACATCAACGACGAGGGAGAATGACTGATTGGCTGCCTCCTGCTCGCCCCACACTGGGGATTGAGCCCCCATCTGGGCAGATGCTTGGACTGGGAGTTGAATCGTGACCTGCTGGTTCATAGGTCGACACTGAACCTCTGAGCCATCATGACAGGATCTTCTTCCAGTTTTAAAAGCTTGTTGTGTGGGCTTTGACTCGATATATCCTTCTCAGACGTCCGTCTTGCCTATCTGAATGCGCTTGCTCTGTCACAGTGTCTGTGACACCAGTGTCCAATGTCCCGGGATTGTTCGGAAGACCTCGCTGCATACTGGGTGGGTCTGGAATTAATTATGTGCGATGATTTCACTTTTCAGATGAAATTTTTAATACTTCAACGATGACTCAGATATGCTATTCATTCCAGAGGCCGTCTTGGAAAATAAATCCTCACATCACACCAGGGCAGAGCGTGGCCCTGAGGGTGGGGGTCATGGTGTCTCCTCCCTCGGTTCCTGGCTGTGCAGATGGAGGAGACCAAGGTGCCATCAAAACGGTCCCACACAGGTGTGGCCACTGGGAGGCCGGCCCTCCGTGTCTCCGGGTTGTCACCTCAGCGGCCCCACAGGAAGGGGAACTGTGTCTCCCAGATGTTAGCTCTCATTTCCATGATGGATCAGGAAATAGACCCGGAGCCTCCTGAACTGCCCCTTGCAGGTAGGTGTCCCTGTCAGAGCCTCCCCTACGGGGTCTCCTTCCTCCTCAGCCCGTCCATCAGCACCTCCCTGGGGTCCTCACCATGGACAGTGCCACCGGGGCCCTGGAGACGCTTCAGGAAGACGTGGGTCCCTGTGGCCTGCAGAGCTCAGATCAGCAGGGACACGCTCACCCTCTCCCTGTGCAGCTCAGGGCGCTGTCCCTGTGACAGTGAGCACAGAGGGAAGTGCAGGGCAATAAGGGAAGGAAACAGGTCTCCCCCTCTGGCCCCAGACTGTGGTTCCCTTCCTATCACAGCCCCTGGTCAACTCCCCTTTCTTGCAACAGCATCCACGCCATCAGGGCAGGAACACACTCTGAGTCCCTCCTCCCCTCAGTGCCTTGTTCCTCAGGACGATCTCTCCTCCTTGTCCCGGGATCCTGTCTCACAGTCAGTGGCAATAAGTGTGTTATTGCTCCGATTTGGGGAACAAAATGGATTATTTATTTAATTATTATTAAAAATTTATATATTTTTTTATTTTAGCGATGAAGGGAGAGGGAGAGAGAGACAGAAACATCCATGATGAGGGAGAATCACTGACCGGCTGCCTCCTGCACGCCCCACAACCTGGGCATGTGCCCTGACCGAGAATTGAGCCTCAACCTTCTGGTTCATACATAGATCGATGCACAACCCCGGAGCCATGCCGGCTGGGCTGATTCTTATGTAAATAGTCCTCCATTGTCCATTAGGTGTGTGACCTTCACCCTCAATGTACAATCTCTTGAGTCTCAGTTATCTCTCATGCAGCAGGTCGTCAAGATCCCAACTCTAAGCTTAGAGTGGTTGTGGGTTTGGTGCCGGGGGACCTGGAGGGAGCCATCCTGGTTTGTAGCCACCTGACTAAGCCTGTGAGGTGAGCCCTGAGTGGTGTTATTCAGAACTCTGCAGGAATTGGATGATTGCTGTACCAACGTACAAATCCCCATCTGCTCCTGATGCAGAGAAAGGCTGTGCACACTGTTTCTGAAACATGTGGCCATCCTTAATGCCCAAGAAGAGAAGTGGAAGTTTTCCAGATGGAGAGGGAAGCAGAATAGACAACCACTGTGCGAGTTGAGTGGCTACTGTGCCCGGGTGCAGCCAGCAGTCATCAGCGTGGAGTTTCCCACCTCTGTGTGGACAGGAGAGGGACCCAGGGTGGCCACACACAGGGAGGGGATCTGGACTCAGGGTGAAAGTTGGAGCTGGGTTGCCCCCCTCCACGTGCTTTGGATATGGGCACTGGGGTCTCTCTGCCCACAGACCCAGCCTATGGTCAGCACTGAACCACGTCTCCTTGAGCGTGTGAGACGGATTCAGTGCATTCCAGTGAGCATGGGCATCTGTCCTGGTGCGAGTGTGAGGCTCACCTTTGGCGTGGGCCCTGCTGGGCACATCACAGTCAGATGCTAACTTAGGGAGAGAGGACACCATGGGCCAGGGCTGATCCCACTCTCCACCTCTTTGTATCCTGAACATCAGCACAGCCCTGGGAGGGACTCTCTGTGGAGAAGCAGGCGTGTGGGAGGGGAGCGTCCAATAGGAATGGACGTGAAAGGGAAATCCCAGGCGGTGAGGGGAGGGAAGAGCTTGCTTCCCCTGTACCCTCCCCTTACTCCCCGCCCCTGCCTACTTGTCCTTCTGTCCCCTCCCCTGCAGGATGGGGGCACCATGGCTGTGCTGGCCCAGCTCTCCCTGACACAGTCATCAAGTGGGACCCCTTCATGTGAAAAATGCTACAGACAGGGTGGTGCGGGCCATCCCTGAGGGTATTGGCTGCTGCTGCTGCTGCTGCTGCTTTCCTGAACAGATCAGGCCCCCAGATCTGACACTTGGACAGGTTTGGGATTTCGCTGACCCAGAAGGCAAAGGTGTCCTGAGCAAAGGCAATTGTTCATTGCTCTGTGCCTTGTGCATGTACCCAGAATGCATTGCAGGTGTCTCTGAGCAACTTTAACGTGGATGTTCCTCCACCAACAGTTCACCACACCCATAGTCCCTTGCTGGACAGCGGAACCTCTGCATCGGGGCTCCAGGGGGCTGTAAAATCTGAAGACAGGGGCAAATGTGGTGCCATTTTTTTATCGTTTTAAGCCCCATATGTGGATTTCTGTCTGTGATAAAGGGAAACCAGCGCCGCTCACCTCGAAGCTGCCTGTGGCTGCCCTTGGAAGCATTTGGGAGCTGTGTGGTATTGTCCCTGGTGCGATGCTCATGGAGATGAGTCTGCAGGTGCCATGTGCTTGGTGAAGGGCACATTGGAGAAAGCCCCTGTGCCCATGTCCTGGCCTCCAGCCTTGTGCCACCTGCTAAGAGGAAAGCGTGGGCTGTATGCCCTGCAGAAAAGCTAAAGAGGATGGCATCTTCCTGGACACTGATAAGGACATGGATGAGTTTGTGTCTGGATGGGAAGTTTGTGCGATCTTCCTGGAGACAGGTTTAGCTTCTACCTTATATGCCTACCTTTGGGTGTTATGTGACTCCATGGGAAGCTTTCAAAGGACATGTTTTCCTTGGCTTTTCACTCAGTCAATCAGAAGTTAATGAAGGGCATTGATCCTCCTCACATTTTTATTCCTGAGATGCTGCCACCAGCAGACAGAGCCAGCTTACCAAAGAGCATCATAGGATCCAGTCCTGCTACAGAGTTCTCTATTAAGGAGCCAGATGCCCTTAACAATGACACCATTGACCTAAAGAGGGAAAAGATAATGTGCAAGAGGACCTTAAGAAGAAAGAAGATACTCTATTTAACATTAATTCTCACCCGAGGACATGCTTAGAGATAGGGAGGAGAGGAGACAGAGCAACATGGATGTGAAAGGGAAGCATTGATCAGTTGCCTTCTGCACGTACCCTGACCAGGGATTGAACCCACAACTCAGGTGTGTGTCCTGACCTGGAGTTGAATCAGCAACCTTTCACTGCACAGGATAATGCTCCATCAACTGGGCCCCTCCAGCTGGGGGAAAGATATACTCTTCAACAGAGAACAGCGTGGGCCAGGGTCTTCAGGATGAACTTCAAAGGGCAAATGCTAATCTTCAAAGACTCCAGTCCTACAAACAGTAAGGACCGGGTCTCCTTAATGGGCTGGATGAGCAGGAAGCTCTGCTGCAGGAGCAACTCAGAAGGTCAGAGAGAAATGCACTGAGGAGGCCCAGCTGGTCACATCCCTGGAAGCTGGTGGAACTAGTGAAGAGTCGCAGATCTCCACTTCTGAGGAAGAGTTGGCCCAACTATATGGAAGAGTGGAGTGGCCTACCACAAGGAACAGCAGGATTGGAGAAGAGTGTGGAGTCAGGGAAGGACCAGGTGAGACCTCCTCAGGGGCACCTGCAAGGTTCATAGCAGGAAATCAGTTCAATGCAAATGAAACAGATGGAAATGAAAGAGCTGGAAACCCCTAGTAATCAATGAAATTGGTGCAGTCACTGATCCTCAGAGAGATGCAAATTCAAATGACAATGCGGTATCACCTCACCTGTCACAATGCCTACCATCAACAAATCAACAAAGAAAAAGTGTTGGTAAGGCTGTGGAGAATAGGGAGTCCTAGTACATGGCTGGTGGGAATGCACACTGGTGCAACCACTGTGGAAAACAGTATGGAGTTTCCTCAAAAAATTAAAAATGGAACTGCACTTGATTCAGTGATCCCACTTCTAGGAATATATTGCAAGGAACCCTAAACACTAATCCAAAAGAATATATATACCTGTTTGTACATAGCAGCACAATTTACTAGGATCTGGAAACAGCCCAAGTGCCCTTTAGTAGGTGAATGGATAAAAAATAGCTGTGGTACATTTACACCATGGAATACTATGCAGCTGTAAAATAGAAGGATCTCTTGCCCTTTGAGACAGCATGAAGGAAGCTTGAGTGTATTGAGAAAGCATGGAGGGACTTGGAGGCAAATAAGCCAGTTAGAGAGAGATCAGTATCACATGATCTCACTCATATATAGAACCTAATGAACAAAATAAACTGATGAATAAAATAGACCCAGAGTCATAAAGGCATAGAGCAGGCTGAAAAATCTCAGAGGGAAGCCTGTAGTGAGTGGATGGATTGGGAGAGATTAACCGGGGAAGTTATCTATACTAATAAAAGGGTAATATGCTAATTAGACTGGGAGACGTTTCTGGGGACCTTCTGGATGTTCTTCTGGACAAAGCCAGGGTGGCTGGGACCAGGTAGAGGCCGTTAGAGACCAAGAGGGGAGGGCAGTTGTGGGTGATCAGGCCAGGATGGAACAGCAGTTGTGGGTGATCAGGCTGATGGGGGGCAGGGCTGTTGTGGGTAAGCAAACCAGCAGGGGGGCCAGTTGGGCGTGAGCAGGCCATCAGTGGGGGTCATTTGCAGGTGATCAGGACTGCTGGGGGGGGGCAGTTTGGAGTGAGTAGGCCAGCAGGGGGCAGTTGGGGTGAGCAGGCTGGTGGGGGGGTGCAGTTGGGGGCGAGCAGGCCGGCAGGCAGAGTGGTTAGGGGTAATCAGGCAGGCAGGCAGGCAGGCAGGTGAGTGGTTAGGAGCCATCAGTCCCAGATTGAAAGAGGGATGTCCGACTGCCCGTTTAGGCCCGATCCCTATAAACTGGCAGTAGGGCATCCTTCAAGGGGTCCCAGATTGGAGAGGGTGCAGGCCCGGTTGAGGGACATCCCCCCACCCCATGCACGAATTTCCTTCACCGGGCCACTAGAATGCACATATGCATATATACACAGCCCATGGACACAGACAATAGTGTGGTAAAGGCCTGGGAAGGGGAGCTGGGGGGTGGAAGGAGTCAGTGGGGAGAAAAGGGGGACATCTGTAATACTTTCAACAATAAAGGTACATTTTTTAAGAAAAGAGTTTGGAGCAGCAGCCCCACAGCATCCTTGTCAATGGCGGTCCAGCTTATTGCAGCCTCAGCACAGGCAGCAGAGAAACAGCCAACCTGCATGAGCACCAGAGGCCGAGCAGCCTGGAGTCTGAGCAAGATGTGCTCATGACATGCTACTTCCTGGTGCGACTGATGGAAATGGAGTGATGGCTGATGGGAATGGAGGTGAGACTGATGGGAATGGAGGGGAGAATGATGGGAATGGAGTGATGGCTGATGGGAATGGAGGGGAGAATGATGGGAATGGAGTGGGGATTGATGGGAATGGAGGGGAGAATGATGGGAATGGAGTGGGGACTGAGGGGAATGGAGTGGAGTGGTGGGTAAAGGGATGGTTTGGGGACTGGTGAGAATAGAGTGGGGGCTGATGGGAGTGGCTTGGTGACGGCAGCTGCCAAGGAAAAATTTGTTCTGGATTTAACAGCGACAGACACTAAAAGAAGATACATCAATTGTACAATCTAGGTCACTGGCAGATCCAGGTGCAGATACAGACTTGGGTTGTTTCCAGTTTGATTTTTTTGTTGGCAGTGATCCTTTCGAGGACGATCCTTTTGGGGAAATGGATCTATTTGAAGGTGATCATTTCAAAGATCAGACAGCTCTCTCAGGCAATCTCTTCATGACCCTGTGACCATGTGTGGTGTTGAGCCTTTCACGCAGCCGGCATCAGCAGTGACCCTTTGGTGGAAACCCTGAGGCACCGTGATCCTATCGCTCCAGGTGCAACCGATGGTGTTGCAGCTAGTGATTGGCCCACAGACCCGTTCACCAATATTAACAATGGTGGGAACGATTCCTATTGGAAATGCATGCATGACCTCCAAACTGACTGATGTACATGTATAAAACAAGTAAATCTGAACCGATTTAAAACTGGTCTAGAAAATTTTTAAAAAGCTACTTAAAACAAACGTTACGTAGTACTTAAATAAAATGCCAACAATTCAAAATTACTTTTTATCGAGATATTACGAGTTTTGCTCAAGATAGCAGAGGAAATAAAGGAAGTACTGAAATCCCCCCATGACCACAATAAAGGTGTGCCATCGGGAATAACGAAACTACAGAGCAAGCAGCATTGAGAACCAGCATTGGAATCCAGGTGAACAGCAGGTCCCAGGTAATGACACAAAGAAGAAGCCGCATGGAGATGGTAGGAGGGCGGAGATGTGCAATGGGCTGGACCACGTGGAGCAGGTGTCTGGATTTTTTACTTTTTACTTAGTGCTTCTTGGTTTAAAAATAATCCCTCAGCCCAGTAAGTGAGGCTCAGTGGTTGAACATCAGCCTGTGAGTCAGGAGGTCACTGGTTCAAATCCCGGTCAGGGCACATGCCTGCGTGGCGGGCTCCATCCTCCAAAGGGGCAGTGCAGGAGGCAGCTGATGTTTTTTTTCTCCTCAGTGTTTCCATTGTCTATCCCTCTCCTTTCGTCTCTCTCTAACATCAATAAAAACTTAGTTAAAAAAGTAAAAATGAAATAAAATAAAAAACAATCCCAGGGTTATGAAGATACCATGTTTTTTTGTTCTTGGGGATGGATGTGGCCCAGCATGAAGGGGTGTATAGATGTGAATCCAAAGCCGCCATGGGGGACGGACCCTCACATCACAGGGTGAGAACAGAAGGGCCGTGAAGGAGAGTCACAGAGGACAGGGGGGGAGGGAGAGCACCCCGGGCGGATGGAGGAGGTGTCCTCTACAGGGACATGGCCCATGTTCTCCTGCACCCCAACCTCGCCTACCACGTCTTCACCCATGTACGTTCTCAGCAGACAGGTTCCCCAGTTATGGTCCATAATCTCTTTCAGCACCTCCTGGGGTCATCAGATGGGCTCCAAGGCTCCCCCAGTCTGAACGGTGCATTGTTGCCTCTGGGTTCACATCCTGGCTGCATCGTGGATCCTTCTGGTGTCATTTCGAGCCTGAAATAGCAGCACCCCGAGCACCACCAGGACCAAGCCAGCCACGCCCATCCGGATGAGATTCTCCACTGTGTAGTCTTGGGGATGGGAAAACAGGAGTGGTAGGTAAAAAAAGTTTCAGAGGTCAGGGCAGACCCAAATCTCCGGGATTCTAGTGTCTTTCCTGGGCTCCCACCTCCCCTTCACTTCAGTGTCCCAGTGACATCTGAACTCAGCACCTATTCTGAGATACCTTGTCAGAGCTGTGCCCCAGAACTGAGGATGAGAGAAGATATGATCAAAGTTCAGAAATAACTAAGAGCTGTGTGTTCTGTGGTTCAGCCTGAGACTCAAGACCCCATGAGCTTA
Source organism: Plecotus auritus (assembly GCF_963455305.1). Lineage (NCBI taxonomy): Eukaryota > Metazoa > Chordata > Mammalia > Chiroptera > Vespertilionidae > Plecotus > Plecotus auritus. The sequence goes on along the minus strand of NC_137785.1, from coordinate 5,359,914 downwards.
TTCCCCTAAACCTGACAGATCCCACGTTCTCAATAGCTGGGGACCAGGGTCCATGGAGGAGGGTGTTGTGTCAGGGGCTCCTGAATCTCAGGAGCATGAAGGGGTGAAAGTCTGGGCTGGGTCTCCTTCATCCCACCCCACCCAGGTCCCTACTCTCTGAGGTCTGCATTTTCATCCTCACCTGGCATTGTTCATCTATTGATTCTTCTATTAACTCATTTATTTATTTTCTAAATATATTTTTATAGATTTCAGAGAGAAAGGGAGAGGGAGAGAGAGATAGAAACATCAATGATGAGAGAGAATCATTGATTGGCTGCCTCCTGCACACCCCCTACTGGTGACGGAGCCTGCAACCCGGGCATGTGCCCTTGGCTAAAATCAAACCTGGGACCCTTCAGTCCTGGGACCCTAGCATTCTATCCACTAAGCCAAACCAGCTAGGATTTAACTCATTTGTTATACAATTATACAAATGAATACCTACAGTGGTAGATTATTTACCAAATGAAAAATGTGGGGATATGGATGCTAATGGTGTGAGTTTTTTTTAAAATCTCAAAGTACAATAAAGGTCATAACATAGGAAGTCCACACTTCTGGCTCAAACTTTAGTCACAGAGAAAAATTCTGTTAATTACAATAATTAGTGAGTATCCAAAGTAGGAAATCATGTCAATCTGTTCCCCTATTTTGATATAAAACCCACGATTTAAACAAATTTATTTACCCGCCCCCCCGCCTCCTCGTTACAGTGATCCATGCAATAACTCTCAATGTCAGCTCCACAATTCAGAAAATGCACAGGGACGATCAGCGTCACTCAGTTGGGTTAATATCCAAATGGGTGACACCAAGAAGCCTTTGTAATGTGTGTCATGTGGTTAAAGGTCAGAGAAAAGATAATGATGGGGGAATGAGCATCTGTCAGGAAAAGAGAGCATTCCTAGTAAACCCCAATGAGACAGAAGAACGGATTGGGAGAAAGCGGCCCATAGTGCTTTCAATATAAAATGCAAAATTGTAAGTGGATTTGCCTTGACAGAACGTTGGGTGTGAATTAAGCTGCTTTCCGGATGGGAAGCTGTGGCCCATTTTGGTCTGTCATTCCATCCTATGGGACGTGGAGGGAGAAAAATAGGTATGCCATCGGGAATAAAGAAGTGACATTTCCTTTGACTGGTGAGTATTATAATTTAATATCAGAGGGACCAACTGAAAAACAGTCCACAGGGAGAGAAGCTTTAGGAGGCTAACAGGTCATGATATAAATATGTCCAAACAATAGCTTTCCTATGTGCACTTACAACCATTTAGAAAATCTACAGGAATCAAACGGCTTACTCACCAATTACAATGTTAGAGGTGCAATTCTCTAAGTGGGCTGTGCATTTACTCAATTTTACAAATAGCTGTCAAAGTGCTTCTGAAGCGCATTCATAAAGCTCATTTGAAAATGTGCGTGATAAGACTTTATATAAACAAGAAGTTGTTTTCCATAATAAAGGTCTGAATTTAATCTACTCCCAATGAAAATAGGAATAGAATATTAATCTTTCGATCTGGACTCCATATAATGTAAGCTAAATTGTGAGCTTATAGACTGAAGTATGGCCTGAAGGTTCTCTAAAAGGAGCCATAATAGACCCGTGTGCACAGAAACCCTGAGCAGAGGTGAAGGCACAGAGTCTGGGCAGGAGGCCCCAGGTCCCCAGGAGGCCGGCAGGGTCCCTCCTCATTCTCAGGTGAGCACTAAGGGCCTGGAGGCCTCCAGGTGAGCACAGGGGGCCGTGCAGTGTGGTGCCCACAGGCAGGATGCTTCTCTCTACAGGGGAGTGTCCAGTGGGGGCTGGGACCCAGGGACCCAGATTCTGAGATGAAGACATCAGGAGGTGAGTGGGGGTGGAGGTGGGGTCTGTGTTCTCTGCTCAGTCTAATCACATTCCTGCTCATTTCACTCACATCTCACTCGCCCTCCCTCTCCTTCATGTCTGCTGAGGTTCAGAAAGGGGTTTCAGGTGTGGGATGTCCTGTCTCTACTCTCTCGTGGACTATACCCTGTTCTGTGGAACCTCCTCCCGCTCCTTGTTTATTACTGTCACCCACACTGCTAGGGACAGGGCCCTGAGCTGACTGCGCACAGAAAGGACAGGGTCAGGGCTCCTCACCTGAGACCACCAGCTCCAGGGGGTCACTGGGCTGGGACAGCAGGTAGGGGGAGGTGCTGTTGGAGCCATAGCACCTGTAGGTCCCCTGGTGGCCTGAGCTCACAGGACTGAGGGTGAAGGTGGCCTGAGAGGGTGCAGACGTGTCCTGCAGACTGAGGTGCTGGGGAGGGTCCAGCGACCCCTCCCTGTGCAGGTGGAAGGTGTCCAACCAGATCTCAGCCCCACACTGCAGGGTCACGTTCACTCCCCTGGGCACTGAGGGTCCGGGCTGGGCTGAGAGGGAGGGTTTCCTGTACATTCCTGGGGAGAGGAAGGTTGTGGTGTACAGAGAGCCACCCTCCCCTCATGCCCTTGACCCTGAGCTGAGGGACCTTGTCCTTCTCCAGAGACTCTGTCTGTGACCCCTGCCAGCTCCTCTCAGTCCCCCTGGGGGGTGTCTTATATCTCAATGACCTCACCCCCTTTCTCACTCACTCCCCTAGACCTCTGCCCAGCTCAGCCTCTGCTCCAGGCCCCTCTCCTGGGCCCCATCACACCCCGGTGACCCTGGGCCCAGAGCCCTGAGCAGAGCCTCAGCACAGGGGCAGGGCTGGCTCCTCACCTGCCACCAGGATGTCCAGGGGGGCGCTGGGGGCCGACCACGCCGAGGAGAGGTGGTGTCCAGTGTAGCATCTGTACCGGCCCCCGTGGGTGCGGTTCACGGGGCCCAGGGGGAAGTCGGGGCTGCTCTGCCCATCGAGGCGCTGGGGGGGTGTGAACCCCTCGTCCTTGGTCAGCGCGAATCTGTCAAAGCCGCCCTCCGCGTGGCACTTGAGGGTCAGGCTGTGTCCAGGCAGCACCAGCGCGCCTGGCTGGGCCGAGAGGGCGGGCTCCCTGTGCACACCTGGGAGGAGGGGACAGTGGCACCAGGGGACACCCCACATCGCCCACTGGGCCGCAGGGAGAGGTCTCCCATGTCCCTCCGTGAGCCTCCCGCCTGTGGGTCTGTCCCCAAGAGGCCAGTGTCACTGACACCATGAGTCCAGGGCCCCAATGGACACACAGCACCGTCATTTTGGGCCCAGGAAACAGATGGAGTTGCACCTGGGTCTGTCCCTCACCTGTGACCTCGATGTGCAGAGGGTCACTGGGCTGTGTCCATACGTTGGGGTTGAAGCTGTGAGAACCATAGCATCTGTAGGTCCCCCCATGGGAGGGGCTCACTGGGCCCAGAGGAAAGATAGCCTTGGTCCTCCTCCTCCAAGGATGGATCATGGGTTCTGATTCCATGTGTCCGGGCGGGTCAGTCCCTCCCTCCTTCAGCAGATGGAAAGGGCCCGATGTGAGCCCTGAGCTGCAGGAGAGGGACACGTTCCCTCCTGAGGCCACCACAGGGCCTGGCTGGGCTGAGAGGGCGGGTGCTCTGCCCAGTCCTGAGGGAGGAGAAAGGGTCTGTGTTAAAGGGACCGTCACCCTCCTGTCCCAGGTGTGTTCTGTGAGGGGTGGGGTCCCCTTGAGGCCACACTTTACTCCCTCTGCCTGTGACCTGGAGCCCACAGTGGGGAGGGAACCCGGTGTCTCCCTTACCTGTCACCACCAGGAGCAGGGGGTCACTCCGCTCTGAGAGTATGTCCCCAGTGCTGTAATATGCACACTGGTACAGCCCTGCGTGGGATGGGGTCATGGCTTCAATGAGGAAACCGGCCTTGTTGCTGGAGTTCTGTGGGATCCTTGTTTCCCAGGGCTCAGAGCCCCTCTCTTTATACAGACAGTAGGCACTAGCCTGCAGAGACCCCTGACACCAGATGGTCACGGGGCTGCCCTCGGTGACGATGGGGCCTGGGTCAGCCCAGATGGAGGGTTTGGGGACGACTCCTGGAAAGGAATCAGACCTGACATGTCAGGGGCTTCCTTCTCCCCGCTTTCCCCAGCTGTCACTCCCAGGCCCCTCCCAGATTGGTCACCATTATTCCAAACCCTGTGTCTCCTCAGCTGCCCAGAGGGTGACTGTGCTGAAACAGGAGGTTACGGGAGAGCGGTGTTGGGGGGGGGGGGTCGGCAGGGGGTGGGGAGGTGCGGGAAGAGAGACTCACCTGCCTGTACCTGGTCCCACGGGCCCTGACACAGCCCTGGAAGAGAGTCCCTGTGAGAACCGTCCCCAGCCGCACACAGGAGCTCCAGGCCTGGTCTGGGCCCCTGAGCTCTGGGGGCAGACCTGGGGCTGAGCACGTCTCCTCCCCATAAGTCCTGTCCCCACTGAGCCTCCTGAGTCCTGGGGTCTTGCAAGGTCAGGACCTGGGAGGGGAGGGGCCCCATCCCTCCTCCTTTCCCCACAAACTCACCAAGGCCCAGGAGGACAATGAAGGTCAAGGTTGTGGTGCTGTCTGCCATGGTCCCCAGTGGCAATGATGACGGATCAAGTCCACAGAGCTGAGCAGCACAAGCAGATGAACGGATGTGACAGGGCCTGGGCTCCAGGTGACAGGTCCCTGTTTCTTCATCAGCCTCACTCTGCTCTCCCTGAAGGATGGCTGAGGACACAGCAGGTTCCGGGACCTTCAGGACCAGATCTGAGTCTCAGCAGACCCCCCACGCTCTGCCTCCACCTCCTGTCCAACCCCAATCCAGAGGGTGACCCCGGTCCCAGTACCTGAGGGCGCAGGGCGCAGGGCAGAGCAGAAGGAAGCACCAGCTCCTGCCTCTCACAGTCTGTGTGACCATGGGAATGCCTTTCTCTTTCCTGAGACTCCACACATGCACGTTTTCTCCCGTCCCTTCACCGACCCGTCAGCCCAGTGATGGGTACCGAGCGGTTAACCCCCCTCTTCCTTTCCCCAGAGCTCACCGAGGCCCAGAAGGGCAGGCAGGTCCTGGGTCGGGGTGCTTCCTCACATGGTCTCCAGTGTGAAGACCACATAAACCCTGCAGAGCCTGGGTGACAAAGGCAAGAATGGGGTGTGTCAAGGTCCAGTCCCCAAGTGATACGTCACTGGTTCCTCATCAGTGGCCTCACAGCAAGGGAAGTAGCCCCTCCCGGAAGGGTGGGCCTTAGGGGACAGCACGCTGTGGGATCTCTGAGACTGACCTCAGTCTCACCAGACCCCACACGCTCTGCCTCCACCTCAGGCCAAATCCAAATCCAGAGGGAGACAGCCGTCCCTGGTGATGAGGGTGGAGGAGCAGGGCAGGAGAGGACTTCACTCAGTTTCTGGCCCAATTCTGACTCTGCCTTTTCTAGAACCTCTGCGAGCTTGTGTAGGACACTCCCTTTCCTGAGCCTCTGTAAGTGCAATTGCTCTTCCCTTCCCTCACTGGCCAGGCAGTCAGGCAGCACTTACTGAGCAGTGACCCTGGGCCATCACTGCCCAGGCAATCAGGCAGTACTTACTGAGCAGTGACCCTGGGCCTTCACTGGCCTGGCAGTCAGGCAGTACTTACTGAGCAGTGACCCTGGGCCATCACTGGCCAGGCAGTCAGGCAGTACTTACTGAGCAGTGACCCTGGGCCTTCACTGGCCAGGCAGTCAGGCAGTACTTACTGAGCAGTGACCCTGGGCCTTCACTGGCCAGGCAGTCAGGAAGTACTTACTGAGCAGTGACCCTGGGCCTTCACTGGCCAGGCAGTCAGGAAGTACTTACTGAACAGTGACCCTGGGCCCTCACTGGCCAGGCAATCAGGCAGTACTTACTGAGCAGTCACCCTGGGCCCTCACTGGCCTGGCAGTCAGGCAGTACTTACTGAGCAGTGACCCCGGGCTGTCATTGGCCAGGCTCTGGAGAGTCACAGCTGAAGATCAGGGATCCCTTCCCTGGACTCTTGGGGCTGAGATGAATGAAGCAGATGTTACAGATATTTAGACGGCAGACAGTTCAGTTACAGTCTCGTGTACCCGTTGGGAGAATAAAGGAAATGAGATAATGAGATTCAATGACAGGTAGATGCCACACAACCCGGATCCTGGCTGAGGGGGTCCTTCTCAGGCGTGGACTGACCCATGGCATGAGCAGGGAGCGACCCAGAGAGTGGGCCGCGGGGGGTCGTCTTTGACCAGAAAATCTTGAGCTGTTGTCAGAAGTGAGAGCAGTCAGGCGAAGGATCAGGCTAGTCACACAGGGTCTAGTGCACCACGCAAGTATTCGGGATTTTAGCTCCAAGCCAATGGGATAAATTTGAAGCAACAGATTGTACGAAAAGATTTCTGATTTAAAGAGGTGACCACTATATGAAAATGTCATGCAGACCAGCTCTATTGATTGTTAATGCCATTGATAATAAAATGCCAATGTTCACTTGGCCCCTGGATGGTCTGTTTGTCAGTATCTTAAGTCATTTATGTGGTTTTTGAGTATAACTCTTACACTAACCTTAAACACAATGTACACTTTCAGTTGAGTCAGATGAGACAGGATGGGTCATGGTCCAGCAGGTTGGAAAGGAGGTGGCTATGTTCAGAGGGAGAAAGAGAGAGAGAGATAGATAGAGAGAGGGAGAGAGAGAGAGAGAGAGATTTATTGTCCCTCTTATTTATGCATTCATTGCTTGATTCTTGTATGTGGCCTTACCAGTGTTTGAACTTGTCACCTTGGCGTATCGGGATGACGCTCTAACCAACTGAGTCACTTGACTGCACAGAATTTTCCAACAGCTCCGTTTCTGAGTGTGGTTTGGTGTGGAGGGGAGTGTGGGTAACTGAGTGAGTTGGGTTGTGGAGGGAGAGTCGTGTTTGCTGGGGCTGGTGAGTTTAGCTCAACCTGACCATTCACAGCCTTGAATATCAGATGTGCAACTCGGATCTCTTCTGAAGGTGGAAACTGGTGGAGGGGGTGCAGCAGGCAGGCTCAGACCAGATGGGGCTATAGGAAGGGTCCTCAGGAGGTGGGGAGAGGAGAGAATTAGAGAAAGGGTGGGGCCTGGTTGGAGGACCAGGAAGGAGGCTGACTGGATGACACAGATGAGACATTTTGAGTCTGTGGTTGGTTGGGGGGCACTGCTCCGAAGGGCTCAATGGGGCACGTGGAGTGAGTTGATGGTCTCTGTGAAGTGCTCCAATGAGGACGTGAAGGCTGCTCTACTCTCCTTGGTGCCTGCAGGAGCCAGTGGGGCCGTCCCAGGGAGGACACCCCAGGGGAGAGGGAGGCCTGGGAGATGCTGAGAAGACTGATCTCCATTTCTCAGAGGAAAGCAGGGCCCCAGTGGGACTGTGGACTTTCTTTCTCCACACACTTCCCTTCACTGACTTCCTGTTTCTGTAGGTCAGCCCCATCTGTTTCTTCATGGCTCTCCTTGGAAACCTCTGAGTCATTGCTGCCTCCTCTGGGCCCTGCCTCCCCTGAGCAGAGCTCCTCCCTCACACTGGGAATTCCTTCTGCCACACTGGGCAAGTGCCTGCACGGGAGGCAACCCTGATTTCTTTCTTTTTTTTTTTTAAAAAAATATTTTTATTGATATTTTACAGAGAGGAAGGGAGAGGGATAGAGAGCTAGAAACATCGATGAGAGAGAAACATCGATCAGCTGCCTCCTGCACACCTCCCACTGAGGATGTGCCCGCAACCAAGGTACATGCCCTTGACCAGAATCGAACCCGGGACCCTTCAGTCCGCAGGCCGACGCTCTATCCACTGAGCCAAACCGGTTTCGGCAAACCCTGATTTCAAAATGAACACAGACAGACTTGGGGACCTGCCACAATTTATGTTATTGATCTCCCAGCAAAGGAGAATGTCGTCAATGAAGAAAAACAGATTTAAACAATTAGATAGTGACCATTTCACAAATTTGTTGAGTCATACATTTACACATCCAAGGTATTCAGCTATAAATATTTAAAGCCCAGTTGGTGTGGCTCAGTGGTTGAGTTGACCTATAAAGCATGAGGTCATGGTTCCATTCCTGGTGAAAGCAAATGCCCAGTTGTGGGCTTGATCTCCAGTGTGGAGCATGCAGGAGGCAGCTGATCAATGATTCTCTCATCATTGATGTTTCTCTCTCTCTCCTTCTTTCTTCCTCTCTTAAAGCAATAAAAATGTATTTTAAAACGTTCCTCTCTTTTTCTTTAATCTTTGCCTTTTTAATTATGATGTATCTTGGTGTGGGCCTCTTTGGGTTTTTCTTGTTTGGGACTTGTGTGTCTTCTTTCTTCACTAGGTTAGGGAAGTTTTTGGTCATTATTTCTTCAAATAAGTTCTCATTCCCTTGCTCTCTCTCTCTTCTCCTTCTGGTACCCCTATGATGCTGATGTTGTTCTACTTCATGTTGTCCCAAAGGTCCCTTAAACTATCCGCATTCTTTACATTTTTTTTTCTTTTTGCTGCTCTGATTTTTTTCTACCTTGTCTTACAAATCACTCATTTGATCTTCTGCTTTATTTAACCTATTGTTCATTCCTTCCAGTGTATTCTTTTTCAAAATCCTCACCTGAGGATATGTTTTTTTAAAGTTTATTTTATTTATTTTATTTTTGTTAATCCTCACCAGAGGATATTTTTTCCATTGCTTTTCAGAGAGAGGGGAGGGGAGGTGGGGGAGGGAGGGTGGGCAAGAGAGAACATCAGTGTGAGAGAGACACATGGACTGGTTGCCTTCCTCCCATGCCCCAACTGGGGCTGGGGATCAAGCCTGATACCCAGGTATGTGCCATTGACCTGGAATGGAACCTGAGACTCTGAGGTGCAGGGGCCTACGCTCTACCCACTGAGAAACACCAGCCAAGGCTAAAAGTGATTTTTGAGACAAAAAGGGAAGGAGAGAGGGAGAGAGAAACATTGATTGGCTGCCTCCTGTATGCACCCTAACCAGGGGCCAAACCCACAACTAGGTATGTTCCCCGAAGAGGAATTAAACCCAGAGCCTTTGGTGTATGTGACAATGCTCCAATTGAATGAGCCACCCAGCCCCGGCCAGTGTATTCACGATGTCATATATTGTATTCTTCATTTCTGACTTTTAAAGAAGTTTTTTTCGTGCTGTTATACCTTTCCCTAAGTTCCTGGAACACCTTTATAACCATTACTTTGAACTCTATATCTGATAAACTGCTTGCTTCCATTTGATTTAGTTGCTTTTTTTTTTTTTTGAGACTTCTGTGTTTGTTTTTTTCTTTTCTTCATTTAGGGCCTGTTTCTCTGTCTCCCTATTTTGGCTCCCTCTTTGTGTTAATTTTCTGTGTATGAGTTAGGTCTGCCATGACTCCCAGCTTGGTGGGGTGGCCTAATGTGGTAGATGTCCTGTGGGACCAAGTGCCGCAGTCTCTTTGATCACCTAAGCTGGGTCCTCTAGGGATGTCCCTTGCGTGGATTATGTGGGCCCTCCTCTTGTAATTGAGTCTTTTTTAAAAAAGAAAAAGAGTATATTATATTCTGTCAACATTTATTTGGTCTTAGTCCCAGGCCTGGCCTCGCCCCGCCCCTGGCCCCGCCCCTGGCCCCGCCCCTGTCCCCCGTCCCGCCTCTTGCCTGGCTCCCAGCCTGCCCCTCTCCTTCCCCCCCCCCATCCCTCGTCTTCAATCTCTCATTTGGACAGATAACTGGTCAACCCGATCACTCTGACCCACTCCCAGAGAGAAAGTCCGGGCCAGGCCATCTGCTTGACCCTATCTCTCATGGTCCCCACTGCTTTGAGACTGGCTGGCCATCTGGTTGACCCCGTCTCTCACGATCTCCACTGATGTTCAAGACTAAGTCCGGGCCGGCCATCTGGTCGACCCTGATCTCACAGTCTCCACTGCTGCCCAAAACTAAGTCGGGGCCGGCCATCTAGTCATCTAGTTGACTGGAGCCACCGCACAACCCTAGGTCCCTGAGGCCGCCCTGCGCCTGCAGTTTTGGGAGTGCTGGTAGACCGGGTTCCTAGGAGGGGGAGGAAAATATGGGGAGGAGGGAGCCGGCCCTCAGCCCCCCTGGGAAAGGGGCCGTGTCCGCAGCCACCCACCCCCACTTCCCAGTCCCAGCCCTGAGCCCGAAGGCCCTGGTGGGGTCATGAGAGGAGGCCAGGAGTGAAAGGAAGGAAAGGAAGGGGACCCCGCCTTAAGCTCCGCGTGCGGTTTCCCGCCCAACCCCTTCCTTACTTCAGCTGCCCACTGAGCCGACCTGGGGAAGGAGAGGGGCCAGAATAAGACAAACCCTTGTGTGGAGGGCTGACTTTCAATAGATCGCAGCGAGGGCCCTGCTTTGCTAAGTACGAAACCCCGACCCAGAAGCAGGTCGTCTAGGAATGGTTCAGCACCAGGTTCCCCACTAATGTGCGTTGGGTGAAGGGCAAGGGGTCAGCCCCCTTTCCGGCCACACCCAGTTTCCCAGGATGAAGGGCTCTCCGCTCCGGACCCGTGTAATTGAGTCTTGATGGCTATTGTGTTTGTGGTGGGATCGGCCCTTAGGCTGGCTGACTGGGAGGCTCACCCGGGACCGCGGCCTGCCAGCTGCTGGGCAGATGCTGACCACAGGAAGCGGCATTCGCCTCAGCAGGGTCTGCTGTCTGGAGATCTCCCTTTGGATGTGCCGCTTGTGAGGCTAGTGGGGTCCTGCTCTGATGGCGTCTGAGGCTGGCCACTGGTGGGTTGGTTCTGGGCCTCTTGGGAGGGACTCGGGTGCAGGCCAAGGTCAGCCACTGCCTGTGAGACGGGGGCCCTTTTCGCGTGCCTGCCCCTCCTGCCAGTCGCCATGTGGCTTCTTCTGTGAATCCTTGGCTCTGTGCCTCCGCCTCAGCTGGTCTCCAGGTGGCTCTTCAGGGTGATTGCTCCTTCATTTAGTTGTAACTCCAGTTTGGTCCTGGGAGGAGGTGAGTGTAGTAGCTTCCACATGCTCCGCCTCCACCTTGAAATCTGCATCTGCAGTTAACATGGGCGTTGTCAGGAGGCCCCATGGAAGGACTGAAGGAAGAGGACCATAGCAGCGTGGCACACACCTGGTCAGCCGCAGCCTTGTAGGGGTTCCGCGGCTCCTGGGGGCCTGCAGGTCGGTCAGTGAGGCGGGAGGGGGGAGGGGGGAGGGGGGAGGGAGGAGAGCTGCGGTAGGGCCGCCCTGGCAGCTGCTGCCCATCACTCCCTTAAAGCATTCTCTCACTTCTGTGTTGTTCTAAATGCACACAGTGATTACTGAGAAGTCTGGCTTTGATTTCAAAATGCAGGCGTATTGCTGATAGAACCAGTGACTCCCAGAGGGTCCCAGGAGTGGCCGGGCCCACGTCTGGTCTCCAGGCTGCTGGGGTCAGGAGGCCGCACCTCGCAGCTCTGGCCATAAGCCAGGCGTGGGCTTCTGTTTGATGTATGTGCAGTGACCAGGGGTTTTGCTGTGTGTGTGTGTGGGGGGGTGGGGTGAGGAGGACATAGGTCTGCTCCCCCTTGGTCTAAAACTGGAAGTCTGAAACGCCATTGGTTTTTAGATATTAGTAATGTTTCCAGTGACATTGGATACATCCTTTTCAAATTAGAATAATAGATCTTTATACTACTTTAGATTGTGTGTGTGTTTCTATGTGTGTCCATGTCTTTGTCCGTGTCTGCATGTGTGTGTATGTCCATGTGCGCCCACGTATATATCAGTGTATGTTTGTGTATATGTCCCTATGTGCCCATGTGTATGTCCATGTGTATATGTGTGTGTATTTCATACATGCATAGTGTTCATAAGCCTTTAGCAGAGAAACTTTCTGAACTTTAAGGTTACTTTGCAGGAAACTGTTGTTTTTTTTTATTATTATTTTTTTTTAAAATATATATTTTTTTATTGATATTTCACAGAGAGGAAAGGAGAGGGATAGAGAGCCAGAAACATCGATGAGAGAGAAACATCGATCAGCTGCCTCCTGCACACCTCCCACTGAGGATGTGCCCGCAACCAAGGTACATGCCCTTGACCGGAATCGAACCCGGGACCCTTCAGTCTGCAGGCCGACGCTCTATCCACTGAGCCAAACCGGTTTCGGCTGTTGTTTTTTTTTTTTTTAAAAAAATATATATATATCTTATTGGTTTCAGAGAAGAAGGGAGAGGAAGAGAGATAGAGAAACATCCATGATGAGAGAGAATCACTAATCGGCTGCCTGCTGCACGCTTACCACTGGAGATCGTGCCCGCAACACAGGCACGTGCCCTTGACCAGAATTGAACCCGGGACCCTTCAGCCCGCAGGCCAATGCTCTATCCACTGAGCCAGACCAGCTAGGGCTGCAGGAAAGTTTTGAATTACAGATTCAATGTGTTTAACAAACATGACAATTCAGTTTCATATTTAACCCACGTGAGTGAAATCTTACGGTTCTTGTCCTTTTCTTTCTTTCTTCTCTTAGCGTGATACTCTCCACTCCACCCATGTTGTGGCAAATGGCAGTGTGTCATGTTTTATGGCTGAGAAATATTCTGTTTGTATAGTTACCACATCTTTATCCCATCATCAGTTCAAGGACACATAGGTTGTGTCTATGTTCCGCTTCATAGGTTTAATGTATGATATTTACATTGTCATTCACTTAATGCATTCTCTCACTTCTGTTTTGGTTTTAGATTCACAAATTGATTACTGAGAAGTCTTGCTTTGATTCCAGAATGTAGGCATATTGCTTATAGAACCGGGTGACTCCCACAGGGTGCCAGGAGCTGCCGGGGGAGCACGTCTGGTCTCCAGGCTGGCTGGGGTCACTAGCTGAGTCTCCCCGGGGGAAATACCTATGCCTTCTTGGGTCCCTGCAGGCCCCCTCCCTGGAGTGTGGGGTCTGGGTCCTTCCTGGGCTAGTGGATGGCTAGAGCTGCGTACAAGCTGGACTCTTCTGGGGGCTCCTCTGATGGGGAGGATGGGGGTGCACTTGTCTGCCGTCTGAGGGCCAAGAGGTTCAGCTGGGCGTAGGTCCCATCCTGGGGGGCGTCAGGTGCAGCCTGGAGCAGGGGGGGAGAGAGAGGGATGACACTTGGTTGGGGTTGGGGAAACCTGGAGGTCTGCAGAGAATGGGACTCACCGCACTGTCCATCTGTCTGTCCTCTTCTGCTTCTCTGCCCTTTGTGTCCAGCAGTTCCTCTGACAGGGAGGAAGGAGAGGTGGCCATTCCCTGCCTGGGTCCTGGTCTTGAGTGGCTTACATGGGGGCCTTCATCCTGCCTTGTCTGAAGGAGACAGTGAGACAGAACAGTGTCTCCTTGATTCCACAGTAGAAATCCTCCTGTCAATTATCCTCACGTTGCCAGAGAGATGATTTACACTTTAAATAGATCAGGCCCCTCTCCTGATGGCATCTACAGGGACTTCCCGAACCTTGGGGCCTCTGGATGCTTCTGTAGTTCTGACTCTCATCCTAACGCGCTCTCTCTTGCTCACTGGGCTCAAGTCTCATGGCCCCTCCTCCTGAAGAAGCAGGCCCTGCCTCAGGACCTTTGCGCCCGCTCTTTCCCTGTCCCCCCACCATGCCCTCTATCCCCTCCTCTTGCTTTATGTTCCTTCACAGCACTTTGCTCTCTGGGACACTGTCTGCTTGTTTGCATATTGTCTCCCTCGCCCACAGGTGAGCTCGATGCGTGTGGAGACAGTGTGGCTCAGGGCTGCACCGTGGCCCCTAAATGGAGCTGGGAAACAGTGCACCCAGTCACATCTGCTGGGTGAATGACTGAAGGGGTCCTGGGGACCTGTGGGTGAGTCACTTATTCCTGCCTCCACCTGAGACCTGGGGCTGCACAAGGTCACACAGAGGACGAGGGGCCAGCAAAGGGCGCCCCATAGGAGGGGCCATGAGGTCACAAGGAAACCAGGAGGAGTGAGTCACAGCAGGACGACCTGGGGACCCAGAGGGGAGGTCAGTGTGGACGCTGCTGAGAAGCAGGTGAGGTGGGACAGGGAAGGGTCCATTGGATTAAACTGGGCAACAGAAGGTCCTTGGAGGCCTGGACAGGAGCAGGGGTCTCACCGGAGGGTCCAGCTCCACGCTCTCCCCAGGCTGCGTGTCCTTCACAGAAGCATCTGCTGGGGCAGAACAGGGGGGTCTCCTGGCAGGTCCCTGAGATCTCAGGGCTGCAGACCCTGCCTGCTCCCAGATGGGCCATTAACCCAGGGTGAGGTGCAGATCCAGGCCACACAGTGTGGGTCTCAGTCCTTCTCACCCTGACCCCCATCCTCCCAGCCTAACCCTCCCCATTGCCTCCTGAAATCCCTGAACCCCCTTCCCCAGGGCAGCTGTCTCATCCCCTCATACAGGGGCTCCTGCTGGGCGTCAACAGCTGGGCTGCAGCTGGGGGAGGAGACAGGAGAGTTAGGGCAGGAGGGGGGAGGGGAGCCAAGGTCAGTGAAAGCCTGGGGCCTCTGGGGCAGGCCAACAGGACACTCTATCTACTGAGCCTAACCAGCGAGGGCTCCACATTTTCTGATTTGAGGTTCTGGAGAAATGCACTCCCTGACCTTCTCCTGCTGTTTGGTTTTCCTGTGACAGGTGCTCTGAGCCCCCCGCCCCCTCCTGTGACCCAGGTCACCCCTACTCACTGCCTTTGCTCTGATGCCGGAATCGGAATCGGAGGAAGAGGAAGAGAAGGAGGGAGAGCAGCAGGATGAGGGCCACCGAGACCCCACTCAGGATGATCAGGTTCCAGTTGAGACCTTGAACACAAGTGATGATGAATGAGCCAATGACGTAATAAATGAGCACCTACTGTGTGTGAGGCACATGCTAGGGTCTGTCATTCATCTCTTCTAATTTCACCATAGTCATGTGACCGGGATTGCTGACCCCACCACCCATTTCACTGAGGCTCAGAGAGGTTAATCAGAAGCTCAGGTCACCCAGCCTGGGCGGGGCAGGGCTGGGACTGGAACCTGGGACAGGGTGATCCCTGTGTGTTGTTGTTACTATTATTATTGTTTTAATCCTCACCCAAGGATATCTTTTCCATTGATCTTTAGAGAGAGTGGAAGTCAGGGAGGAGCGGGGGGGGGGAAAGAGAGAGAAAGAGAGAGAGAGAGACATTGATGTGAGAGAGACAAACTGACTGGTTGCCTCCTGCATGTGCCCTGACCAGGGTGGGGGTGTAGTCTGCAGCTAAGGTTTGTGCCCTTGACGGGGGACTGAACCTGCGACCCTTTAGTCCAAGGGCTGACGCTCTAACCGAGAGCAAAACTGGTCAGCGCATTATGACTATTGTTATTGTTACTAGAGGCCCGGTGCTCGAAATTCATGCAAGAGCCAGCCTCCCTGCCCCTGGCTGCCGGCACTGGCTTCCCTTGGGCACCAGGACCTGGGCTTCTCTCGCAGCCACGTGTCCAGTCTAATTAGCATATTACCCTTTTATTATTATAGATTATTATGATGATTCATGCTGTCCCTGTGCCTGCAGGTAGACCCACCCCTCTCCATCCCAGCCCAGATCCCTGTCCCACTCTGCAGCCTGATCCTCCCCTCCCCCGCAACTGGGGCCTGTGCACGTGGGGCGCCTACGGGCAGGGCAGGAGGGAGGCCTGGGTCCTTCCTGAGCTCTAGTCAGGGCCGGGCTGCGTGCTGAGGGCCTTCCCTTTGAGGGAGGTGGGGGCCTGACCCACAGCCCATGGACCAGGACTCAGAGGAACAGACGTGTCCCAGGTCCCACAGGCGGGCAAGAGCAGAGCTGGGACTTGAACCAGGGCTGAGGCTTCTCCTCCTGACTGCACGGCTGCTCCTTGGGTGGTGTGGAGGAGACTCAGACACCACCTGAGTCCCCAACACACACACACACACACACACACACACACACACACACACACACACACACAGTGTCCTGAGCCTTTGGAGAACTTGGTCCCAGTGAGAAGGAGGAACTCTCCTCAGGCCATTACCCAGGAAGTGGCTGAGCCAAGACCAACACTGAGCTCCTCCCACCCACCACCTCCCCCCAGACCCTCACTTAACCCTGTGCGCTTGACTTCCCATTGGGTGGGGGTTGCTCCTCCCCTGGTGGTCCCCCAGTATCTCCGCTCCCTCTCTGCCCCCCTGGGGGACAGGTTGAGCCCCAGCAGGTGGTCTTGCTCTCCCTGGGGATCGGCCTCTGTTGGTCACACTCTTGTCTTGGTCTCTGGCTGAGGCCACAGGACTGGGGACTGGAGGGTCGGGATGGGTGCCCCTGGCCTTTCTCCTTCTGGTCAGCCCCATCCTCGCCAGCCTCCCTCTGCCCACGGGAGCATGTCTGGGCCTCAGGGAGGAGGAGGAGGATGAGGAGGGATGGGAGAGGCTCTGGCTCTTTCCATCCCTCTGGGAGGTGAGAGTCCCCTCTGGGTGACCCTCCTCCTGTTACTCCCTCAGCCCATTGCAGCCCAAGGTGCCCTGGGGATGGGGGCCTGACCTGACCTGAGGACACGGGGGCGGGGCTGGGGCTCCTCACCTGAGACCACCAGCTCCAGGGGGTCACTGGGCTGGGACAGCAGGTAGGGGGAGGTGCTGTTGGAGCCATAGCACCTGTAGGTCCCCTGGTGGCCTGAGCTCACAGGACTGAGGGTGAAGTTGGCCTGAGAGGGTGCAGACGTGTTCTGCAGACTGAGGTGCTGGGGAGGGTCCAGCGACCCCTCCCTGTGCAGGTGGAAGGTGTCCAACCAGATCTCAGACCCACACTGCAGGGTCACGTTCACTCCCCTGGGCACTGAGGGTCCCGGCTGGGCTGAGAGGGAGGGTTTCCTGTACATTCCTGGGGAGAGGAAGGTTGTGGTGTAAAGAGAGCCACCCTCCCCTCATGCCCTTGACCCTGAGCTGAGCAATCTTGTCCTTCTCCAGAGACTCTGTCACCCCTCTCAGCTCCTCTCAGTCCCCCTGGGGGGTGTCTTTTCTCTCCATGACCTCACCCCCTTTCTACCTTCCGCCCCAAGACCTCTGCCCAGCTCACCCTCTGCTCCAGGCCCCTCTCCTGGGCCCCATCACCCCAGGTGTCCCTGGGCCCAGAGCCCTGAGCAGACCCTCAGCACAGGGGCAGGGCTGGCTCCTCACCTGCCACCAGGATGTCCAGGGGGGCGCTGGGGGCTGACCACGCAGAGGAGAGGTGGTGTCCACTGTAGCATCTGTACCGGCCCCCATGGGTGCGGTTCACGGGGCCCAGGGGGAAGTCCGGGCTGCGCTGCCCATCGAGGCGCTGGGGGGGTGTGAGCCCCTCGTCCTTGGTCAGCGTGAATCTGTCAAAGCCGGCCTCCGCGTGGCACTGGAGGGTCAGGCTGTGTCCAGGCAGCACCAGCGCGCCTGGCTGGGCCGAGAGGGTGGGCTCCCTGTGCACACCTGGGAGGAGGTGACAGTGGCACCAGGGGACACCCAACATTGCCCACTGGGCCCCAGGGAGAGGTCTCCCATGTCCCTCCCTGAGCCTGCCGCCTGTGGGTCTGTCCCCAAGAGGCCAGTGTCACTGACCCAATGAGCCCAGGGCCCCAATGGACACACAGCTCAGGTCAGTTATTTGGGCCCAGGAAACAGATGGGGATGCACCCGGGTCTGTCCCTCACCTGTGACCTCGATGTGCAGAGGGGCACTGGGCTGTGACCACACGTTGGGCTTGGAGCTGGAAGAACCAAAGCATCTGTAGGTCCCCCCATGGGAGGGGCTCACGGGGCCCACAGGGAAGATGGCCTGGGCCTGCCACCTCCCATCATGCTTCCTCCATTCTGATTTCATGTGTCGGGGCGGGCCAGCCCCTCCCTCCTTCAGCAAATGGAAAGGGCCCGATGTGAGCCGTGAGCTGCAGGAGAGGGACACGTTCCCTCCTGAGGCCACCACAGGGCCTGGCTGTGCTGAGAAGGAGGGTGCACCGCCCACTCCTGAGGGAGGAGAAAGGTTCTGTGTTAAAGTGATCGTCACCCTCAAGCCACAGGTATTTTCTATGAGGGGTGGGGTCCCCCTGAGGCCACACTTTATTCCCTCTGCCTGTGACCTGGAGCCCACAGTGGGGAGGGCACCCGGTGTCTCCCTTACCTGTCACCACCAGGAGCAGGGGGTCACTCCACTCTGAGGGTATGTCCCCAGTGGTGTAATATGCACACTGGTACAGCCCTGCGTGGGATGGGGTCATGGCTTCAATGAGGAAACCGGCCTTGTTGCTGGAGTTCTGTGGGATCATTGATTCCAAGGGCTCAGAGCCCCTCTCTTTATACAGACCGTAGGCACCAGCCTGCAGAGACCACTGACACCAGATGGTCACATGGGTCCCGTTGGTGACGATGGGGCCTGGGTCAGCCCAGATGGAGGGTTTGGGGACGTCTCCTGGAAAGGAATGAGACATGAAAGGTCCTGGGGAGTCCTCATCTCCTCACGATGTCATGTATGAGCCAAGGATGCCATTTAATGTGCACCTGCTGTGTACGAGGCACATGCTGTTGCTGTCACTCATCTCCTCTCACCTCACAACAGTCATGCACCAGGGATTGCTGACCCCACCACCCACTTAACTGATTCTCAGAGAGGTCAATCAAGTGCCCCAAGTCACCCAGCCTGGACGGGGCAGGGCTGGGACTGGAACCAGGACTGTGGGTTCCCTGTGCTGTCCTCACGCTGCCCCCCAGGGGGACACCAGCTTCGTGCTCTGGGCTCCTCCTCTGCAGGGGCCTGTCCACGTCTCATCTGGAGCTGAGGGTCCTTCCTCATTACCCGCCCCCAGCACAGCAGGGACAGGAGGCGCAGTGTGAGGGCTGGACTCTGAGTCTCTCCCGGGTCCATCTCCACCCTGCAGGCCCTGACGCCCCCTTGGGAAGGTCAGGCTGGGCTGGGGGCTCTGCCTTCCTGAGCTCTGTGAGGTCCTTATGTCACCTCATCTCCCAGCAGCCTGTGAGCAGGATGGGACCAGGGCTGAGCAGACAGGAACCCCACACTCAGAGGAGGGAAGGGACCGCCCAGCCCCACAGCAGGAGCAGCAGAGCCAGGAGCTGAACCAGGGCTGATCCACCCTGTTCCCTCCTCTGAGCTGAGCCTGAGCTGAGGGGGAGGACTGGGGGCCCGGACCCTTGTCCTGCCTGTCCATCCCTGTACAGTGTCACCGTCCCTGAGACAGAGGGGACAGGCCCCATAACATCACGTCCTGGGGGCTTCCCTGTGAGGCCCTGTCCCAGGAGGTCAGGGCCAGAATGGACAGGAAATGTAAGATCTGGACAAGGATTCTCTCCTTTTACACCTGGAGACACTGAGGCCCAGGCATGAAAAGGAGTGTCCAAGTGAGAGACTTCAGGGGATCCAGCACCATCACATGGCTCAGCCCATGTCCCCATGGAGGCACCCACCACCTCCCCACAGAGACCCCCCACTTCCTCTCTGTGGGCCTGACTCCCTGGGTGGGGGAGACCGAGCCTCAGAGCCCCTGGGGCCTGTCACTCCCTGTAATCTGTCCCAGCTCCTAGCAGCCTTAGGACAGCCTTAGTGCACGGGCGGCATTAGATTCTCAGAGACTCAGAACTGCCCAGGGGAGCTGTCTCCCTCTGAGCAAGGAGGACCCCGTGGGCGGGGGCTGGGTCCCAGGGGTCCTGGTAAGGACAGGAAGAGGGGGAGAGTCTGGGGCTGACCCTGGAGCCTCCCTCACACAGAGTCCTCACTGAGTCCCTGTCACTGCCCCCCCTGGCACCTTCTGGACCAGGTGAGGGGGAGGGATGGAGAGGAGCCTGGGGGTCTCTGAAGTGCTGATCTCCTCTGGGTGACCTTCCCTAGAGCCCCTCACTCCCTTTCAGCCCATGATTGTTTTGGGGATGGAACCCTGAGCTGACAGCTAGCAGACAGGGTCAGGGGCCCCTCACCTGCGACCAGGAGCTCCAGGGCATCACTGGGGTGTGAGCACACCTGGGGGCTGTTCCGGTAGCAGCCATGGCATCTGAACCTCCACCTGTGGCTGGGGGTCACGGGGCCCACAGGGAACAGGGCCTGGGACTGCCCTCTTGGCTGGGTCTGTGAGTCCAGGGCCCAGGAGAGCCTGTGATCTCCTTCCTTAGTCAGAAGGAACCTGCCAAATCGCTGCCCTGAGCCACACTGGAGGGTCACGTTCCCTCCTGAGGGCACGACAGGGCCGGGCAGGGCTGAGAGGCTGGGTTTGCTGTACAATCCTAGGAGAGGATGAGGCAGCGTGTTAAATGGGGCTCACACCTCCCTCATGTCCCCCAGGGCTGGGCTGTGAGAGGGAGACACCCTGAGAGCAGACCCACTTCCTGAGGGCAGAGCCTGAGGCTGGGACCCCTGAGTGTCCTCTCACCTGTCACCACCAGCTCCAGGGGCTCACTGGGCTCTGACCAGCCAGTGGGGCTGCGATAGTAACAGCGATGTCTCCCTGCGTCATGCTCTGTCATGTGTGTGATGGAGAACTTGGCATTTTCCCCAGACTCCTGTGGCTCCTGTATTTTCCATGGGGCTGGGATTCCCTCTTTATACAGGTGGTACTCCTCAGCCCCTGGAATCCCCTGACACCAGATGGTCACAGGGGTCCCCCACGGGATCACAGGGCCTGGCTCAGCCCAGACGGTGGGCTTGTGGAGGGGCCCTGGAAGGAATCAGAGGCTGGATCACAGGACATTCCCACCCCTGGTCCCAACTCTCGGTCCCAGATGCCTCCCATCTGTCAGACAGATCCTGCCCTGCTGCCGGGAGGGTGGCCCTAGTCCCCAGGGAGGAACGGGACCTGGGACACCTGGGGAGACTCACCTGCCTGCACTGGGGTCCTGAGGCCCACACTCAGCCCTGGAAGAGAGTCCCTGTGAGAGATTTTCCCTGAACCCTGAGCAGCACCCTCCTCCCCATGAGCCTCCTGAGTCCTGGGGTCCTGACAGACCATGGCTCCCCTCCCCCTCCCATCTCACCGAGGCAGAGCAGGGCCCTGAGGGTGGTGGTCATGGCGTCTTCTCCCTGTAGCCTCAGCTGAGCAGATGGAGGCCACGGGGCCAGCAGGATGGACAGACAGACGAACGGGTGGTGGTCACTTGGAGTCCGGTCCTTCCTGTCACGGGTTTGTCACATCAGCAGCCTACAGGAGAGGGCACAGCCTCTCTCTAGCAGCCTGGCTCTCATTTTCATGGTGAAGCAGGATATAGACCCGGCGCCTCCTGAGAAGCCGCTTGCAGGTGAGGTGACCCAGGGCACGTCCTTCCCTGTCAGAGCCTCCCCAACGGGGTCTCCTTCCTCCTCAGCCCATCCATCAGCACCTCCCTGGGGTCCTCACCATGGACAGTGTCACCTGGGTCCTGAAGACGCTTCAGGGAGACGTGGGTCCCTGTGGCCTGCAGAGATCAGATCAGCAGGGACACGCTCACCCTCTCCCTGTGCAGCTCAGGGCGCTGTCCCTGTGACAGTGAGCACAGAGGGAAATGCAGGGAAATAGGGAAGGAAACAGGTCTCCCCCTCTGGCCCTATAGTGTGCTTCCCTTCCTATTCCAGCTCCTGGTATACTCCCCTTTCTTGCAACAGCATCCACCCCATCAGGGCGGGATAACGCTCTGAGTCCTTCTACCCCTCAGTGCCCCTTTCCCTCAGGAAGATCTATCTCTCCTCCTCGTCCCAGGATCCTGTCTTCACAGTCAGGGACAATAAGTGTGTTATTGCTCCGATTTGGGGAACAAAACTGATCTCATTAATTTATTTAATTTTTATTTAAAAATATTTTTATGGATTTCAGAGAGGAAGGGAGAGGGAGAGAGAGAGATAGAAACATCCATGGTTGGAGAGAATCACTGACCGGCTGCCTCCTACACACCCCATACAGGGGATCAAATCCCGAAATCTGGGCATGTGCCCTGACTGAGAATCGAACCTCAACCTCCTGGTTTATACATAGATTGACACTCAACCACTGAGTCATGCCGGCTGGGCTGATTCTTATTTAAATAGTCCTCCACTGTCAGGTGTGTGACCTTCACCCTCAATGTACAATCTCTTGAGTCTCAGTTTCCTCTCATGCAGCACTTTGTCAAGATCCCAACTCCTTAGAGTGGTTGGGGGGTCGGTGCCATGGACCTGGAGGGAGCCATCTGGTTTATTTTCACACCTGACTAAGCCTGTGAGGTGAGCCCTGAGTGGTGTTATTCAGAACTCCGCAAGTATTGGATGATTGCTGTACCCACGTACAAGTCCCCATCTGCTCCTGATACCGAAAAAGGCTGTGCACACTGTTTCTGAAATATGTGACCATCCTTAATGCCCAAGAAGAGAAGTGGAAGTTTTCCAGGTGGAGAGGGAAGCAGAATAGACAACCACTGCGAAAGTTGAGGGGCTACTGGGCCTGGGTGCAGCCAGCAGTCATCAGCGTGGAGCTTCCTACCTCTGTGTGGACAGGAGAGGGACCCAGGGTGGCCACACACAGGGAGGGGATCTGGACTCAGGGTGAAAGTTGGAGCAGGGTTGCCCCCTCCATGTGCTTTGGATATGGGCACTGGGGTCTCTCTGCCCATGAACCCAGCCCATGGTCAGCACTGAACCACGTCCCCTTGTGTATGTGAAACGGATTCAATCCATTCCAGTCGGGCATGGGCATCTGTCCAGGTGTGAGTGTGAGGCTCACCTTTGGCGTGGGCCCTGCTGGGCACATCACAGTCAGATGCTAACTTAGGGAGAGAGAACCCCTTGGGCCAGGGCTGATCCCACTCTCCACCTCTTTGTATCCTGAACATCAGCACAGCCCAGGGAGGGACTCTCTGTGGAGAAGCAGGCGTGTGGGAGGGGAGCGTCCAATAGGAATGGACGTGGAAGGGAAATCCCAGGGTGTGAGAGGAGGGAAGGGCTTGCCTCCCATGTACCCTCCCCTTCCTCCTCACCCCACTCCTGTCTTCCTGTCCTTCATTCCCCTCTCCTGCAGGATGGGGGCACCATGGCTGTGCTGGCCCAGCTCTCCCTGACACAGTCATCAAGTGGGACCCCTTCATGTGAAAAATGCTACAGACAGGGTGGTGCGGGGCATCCCTGAGGGTGTTGGCTGCTGATGCGGCTGCTTTCCTGAACATATCAGGCTCCCAAATCTGACACTGGGAAAGGTTTGAGATTTTGCTGACCCAGAAGGCAAAGGTGTCCTGAGCAAAGGCAATTGTTCATTGCTCTGTGCCTTGTGCATGTGCCCAGAATGCATTGCAGGTACTCCGAGGAACTTGAACCTGGCTGTTCCTCCACCAACACTTCACCACACTCATAGTGCCTTGCTGGACAACAGGACCTCTGCAACGGGCTCCATTGGGCTGTAAAATCCGAAGACAAGGACAGACATGGTGCCATTTTGTTTCGTTTTAAGCCCTGTACATGGATTTCTGTCTGTGATAAAGGGAAACCAGCGTCGCTCACCTCGAAGCTGCCTGTGGCTGCCCTGGGAAGCGTTTGGGAGCTGTGTGGTATTGTCCCTGGTGCGAAGCTCACGGAGATGAATCTGCAGGTGCCATATGCTTGGTGAAGGGCACATTGGAGAAAGCCCCTGTGCCCATGTCCTGGTCTCCAGCCTTGTGCCACCTGCTAAGAGGAAAGCATGGGTTGTATCCCCTGCAGAAAAGCTAAAGAGGATGGCATCTTCCTGGACACTGATAAGGACATGGATGAGCTTGTGTCTTGATTGGAAGTTTGTGAGATTTTCCTGAAGACAGGTTTAGCTTCTATCCGACTAGCCTACCTTTGAGTGTTATGTGACCCTGTGGGAAGCTTTCAAAGGGTATGTTTTCCTTGGCTTTTCACACAGTAAATCAGAAGTTAATGAAGGGCATTGATCCTCCTCACATTTTTATTCCTGAGATGCTGCCACCACAAGACAGGGCCAGGTTACCAAA
This sequence comes from Plecotus auritus, assembly GCF_963455305.1. Classification (NCBI taxonomy): domain Eukaryota; kingdom Metazoa; phylum Chordata; class Mammalia; order Chiroptera; family Vespertilionidae; genus Plecotus; species Plecotus auritus. The sequence continues at coordinate 5,336,092 of NC_137785.1, read as the reverse complement.
GAGCATCATAGGACCCAGTCCTGCTCTCAGATTTCTCTGCTATTAAGGAGCTAGATGCCCTTAATAATGACACCATTGACCTAAAGAGGGATAAGAATAATGTGCAAGAGGACCTTAAGGAGAAAGAAGGTACTCTATTTCTAAAAGTTCTCATTCGAGGACATGCTTAGGGAGGAGGGAGAGAGGGAGACAGAGGAACATGGATGTGAAAGAGAAGCATCGATCAGTTGCCTTCTGTATGTACCTTGACCAGGGATTGAGCCCACAACTCCGGTTTGTGTCCCTGACCTGGAATTGAACCAGCAACCTTTCGATGCACAGGATAATGCTCAAACAACTGGGCCATTCCAGCTGGGAGAAAGATATACTCTTCAACAGAGAATGGCGTGGGCCAAGCTCTTCAGGATGAACTTCAAAGGGCAAATGCTAATCTGCAAATACTACAGGCTCAGAAACAGCAAGGACAGGGTCTCCTTAATGGGCTGGATGAGCAGGGAGTCTAGCTGCATGAGTGACTCAGAGAAGTCAGAAGGAAATGTGCTGAGGAGGCCCAGCTGGTCACATCCCTGGAGTTGAAGGAACTAGTCAAGAGTTGCAGATCTGCACTTCTGAGGAAGAGCTGGCCCAACTACAGGGAAGAGTGGAGTGGCCTACAGCAAGGAGCAGCAGGATTGGGGGAGAGAGTGGAGTCAAGGAAGGGCCAGCCGGGACCTCCTCAGGGGCACCTGCATGGTTCATAGCAGAAAATCAGTTCAATGCAAATGGATGAAAAGGAAACGATGGATAGGAAAGTGCTGGAAACCCATAGTAATCAATGAAATTGGTGCAGTCACTGCTCATCAGAGAGACACAAAATAAAACACAGTGGGGTCTCATCTCACCTGTCACAATGGCTATCACCAACAAAGCAACAAAAGACACTTGTTGGTGAGGATGTGGAGAAAAGGGAACCCTGGTCCAGGGCTGGTGGGAATGCAGACTGGTGAAGCCATTATGGGAAACGGTGTGGAGTTTCCTCAAAGAATTAAAAATGGAATCGCCATTTGGCATAATGATTCCACACCCAGAATATATCCTAAGAACCCTGAAACAGCAATCAGAAAGAACATACACACTCCCGTGTTCATAGAAGCCCAATTCACAATAGCTAAGATCTGGAAACAGCCCAAGGGCCCATCAGTAGATGAGTGGGTAAAAAAGCTGGTACATGTACGCCATGGAATGCTATGCAGCTGTAGACAAGAAGGATTTCTTATCCTTTGAGACAGCATGGAGGGACCTGGAGACTATTATACTAAGTGAAATAAGCCAGTTAGAGAAAGGGAAGTATGACATGATCCCACTTGTATGTGGATTCTAAGGAACAATATAAACTGAAGCATAAAACAGATGCAGAGACATAGAAGCACAGAACAGACTGTGGAATCTCCCAGGGAAGGAGGAGGTGGCTGAGTTGGTGAGGAGAAATTAACCGGGGGACTTATATGCATATACACACAGCTCAGGAACACAGACATTAGTGTGGGGAGCATTGGCTCATGAGACTGGACTGGCAAGGCAGTTGCCAAGGAAAAGTTTGTCCTGAATTCAACAGTGAGGAAGACCCATCTGTGGAGAGGGGCTATAGCGTTTGTACAGGTTCAAGCCTGAGACTAATGAGAGGGCATTATCCTCTCATGGCAAAGCCACGTGCAAGTCCCAGCACAGTTATAGCCAAAGGCTATAGTTGTAAGCTTCATCTTATGGTCTGCACCTGTGGGCCCAGGTTGCTGAGTGATATGGACTGCGGGAGGTGCAGCAAGTAAACAAAGCTTGATCAGGTGCATGTAATTGAGTAGATTCCAAACTCACGAGAACACTGTAAACATCTTAACCACGCCCTTACTTTGTCTCGTGGAATCTGCCTATAAAATAAAAACTCGGCTTGCAGGCCTTGGTGCTGTCTCTCCATCAGAGGGAGCAGCATCCCACCTAGCCCCAGCTTTATTCTCTTGTCTCTTTTCTCCATCCTTTACGGCCCCTTCTCAGTTTCACCCAGGGCCGTGCTGGTTCAGCACACCCATCAACTGTAGCATCAAGGTCGCTGGCAGATCCAGGTGCTGATACAGATTAGGATTTTTTTCCAGTTTGATTTTTTTTTTTTTTTTTGGCAGTGATCCTTTCAAGGCCTATCCTTTTGGAGAAATTAGTCTATTTAAAGGTGGGCCTTTTAAAAGTTCATATCCATATACATCAGACAACTTTCTCAAGTAATCTTCTCCTGACCCTGTGGCCCCATCTGGTGCAGAGCCTTTCATGCAGCCAGCATCAGCAGTGACCCTTGGGTAGAAACACTGAGGCACCGTGATCCTATCGCTCCAGGTGGAAGGTTGTCGTTGCAGCTAGTGATTGGCACACAGACCTGTTTACCATATTAACAATAGTAGGAAGCATTCCTATTGGAAATGCATGTGTGACCTCCAAACTGATTGATGTAAATGTATAAAACAAACAAATATGAATCAGTTTAAAACAGGTCTGGAAAATTTTTAAAAAGCAACTTAAAACAAACCGTATGTATTACTTAAATAAAATGATGCAAACAATTCAAAATTTCTTATTTATTATCAAAATATTATGATTTCTGCTCAAGATAGTCGGGAAAGTAATCCTCCCATGATCACTGCGAAATCACAAACTACAGAACAATCATCATTCAGAACCACCTGCCATCTAGGTAAACAGAAGTTCTCAAGTAAGGATACAAACAAGAAGTCCCATGGAGATGGTAGAAGGGGTGGATTTGTGCAATGGGCTGGACCACGTGGAGCAGGTATCAGGGCTTTATTATTTTGTTTTACTTTGGCTTCTTTTTGGTTTAAAAACAATCCCAGGGTTATGAAGATACCACAATTTCTTGGAATGGATGTGACCCAGCATGAAGGGGTGTATAGATGTGAATCCAAAGCAGCCATGTGGGATGGACCCTCATGTCAGCGGGAGAGAACAGAAGGGCAGTGGAGGAGAGTCAACAAGCACAGGGAGCAAGAGAGAGCACCCCATGTGGATGGAGGAGGCATCTTCTACTGGGACATGGCCCGTGTTTTCCTGCACCCAAACCACACCTACCGAGTCTTCTCGCCTGGACATTCTCAGCAGACAGTTTTCCCAATTATGGTTCATATTCTCTTTCAGCACTTCCTGGGGTCATCAGATGGGCTCTAAGGCTCCCCCACTCTGAATGGTGCATTGTTGCCTCTGTGTTCATATCCTGGCTTCATCATGGGTCGTTCTGGTGTCGTTTCGAGCCTGAAATAGCAGCACCCCGAGCACCACCAGGACCAAGCCAGCCACGCCCATCCGGATGAGATTCTCCACTGTGTAGTCTTGGGGTCCGGAGGCTGGAAAAGGTGGATACAAAGGTCACAAAGGTCAGGGAAGACCCAAATCTCCAAGGTTCTGGTGTCTAGCCTGGTTCCCACCTCCCCTTGACATCAGCGTCCCTGTGATGTCTGAACTGGGCCCTGCTCTGAGTCACCTTGGTAAGAGTTAGCTGTGCCCAAGAACTGAGGGTGAGGGGAAAATGGTCCCAATTCGGAAACAACTAAGCTGTGTGTTCTGTGTTCAGCCTGAGACTCAAGACCCCATGAGCTTATTCCCCTAAACCTGACAGATCCTCTGTTCTCAACAGATGGGGACCCAGGTTGCATGGAGGAGAGGTTGGTGTCAGGGGCTCCTGAATCTCAGGAGCACGAAGGGGTGAAAGTCTGGGCTGGGTCTCCTTTACCCTACCCCACCCAGGCCCCTCCTCTCTGGGGTCCACATAGTCATCCTCACCTGGAATTGTTCATCTATTGACTCTTCTATTAACTCATTTATTTATTTATTAAATATATTTTTACTGATTTCAGAGAGGAAGGGAGAGGGAGAGATAGATAGAAACATCAATGATGAGAGAAAATCATTGATTGGCTGCCTCCTGCACACCCCCTACTGGGGACTGAGCTAGGAACATGGGGATGTGCCCCTGGACAAAATCGAACCTGGGACCCTTCAGTCCATAGGCCTACACTCTATCCACTGAGCCAAACCAACTAGAGTTTAACTCATTTATTATACAATTATACAAATGAATACATACAGTGTAGATATATTTATCAAATGAGAAATGTGGGCATATGGATGCTAATGGTGTGAAGTTTTGCTTTATCTCAAAGTACAACAAAGGTCATAACCAAGGACGTCCACACTTCTGGCTAAAATTTTAAGTCACAGAGAAAATCCCCCTAATTTCATTATTGAGTGAGCACCCAAAGTAGGAAACCATGTCAATGTGTTTCCCTATCTATAATAATAAAAGGGTAATATGCTAATTAGACTGGACATCATTCTGGACGTCCTTCTGGATGAAGCCAGGGCCGAAGTAAAGCTTGTGTCCCGGGTGCCTGTGGGTGGCTGGAGGGAAGTCAGCCCGGGTCCTGGGTGCCAGAGGGAAGCTGGTGCTGGCAGCCAGGGGAAGAAAGGCCTACTTTTGCACGAATTTTGTGCATTGGGCCTCTAGTTTTGCTATAAAACCCAAGATATAAACAAAATTATGGACCTCTCCTCATATAGTGACCCATGCAATAACTCTCAATGTCAGCTCCACAATTCAGAAAATGCACATGGATGATCAGCGTCACTCAAATGGGTGACACCAAGAAGCCTTTGTAATGTGTGTCATGTGGTTAAAGGTCAGAGAAAAGATAATTATGGGGGGATGTGCATCTGTCAGGAAAAGACAGCAGTCCTAGTAAACCTCAATGAAAAAGAAGAAGGGATTGGAACAAAGAGGCCTAAGTGCTTTCAATATAAAATGCAAATTTGTAAGTGGATTTGCCTTGACATAACGTTGGGTGTGAATTAAGCTGTTTCCCGGAGGGAAAGCTGTGGCCCATTTTGGTCTGTCATTCCATTCTATCGGACGTGGAGTGAGAAAAATAGGTATGCCATCGGGAATAAAGAAGTGACATTTCCTTTGACTGCTGGGTATTATACTTTAATATCAGAGGGATCAACTGAAAAACAATCCATAGGGAGAGAAGCTTTAGGAGGATAACAGGTCATGATATAAATATGTCCAAACAATAGCTTTCCTATGTGTACTTTCTACCATTTAGAAACTCTACCGGAATCAAACCGCTTACTCACAAATTACAATATTAGTTGTGCAATTCTCTAAGTGGGCTGTGCATTTACTCAATTTTACAAATAGCTGTCAAAATGCTTCTGAAGCACATTTATAAAGCTCATTTGAAAATGTGCATGATAAGACTTTATATAAACAAGAAGCTATTCTCCATAACAAATGTCTGGATTTAATTTACTCTCATAGAAAACAGGAATAAAATGTTTATATTTCAATATGGACTCCATATAATGTAAGCTAAATTGTGAGCTTATAGACGGAAGTATGGCCTGAAGGTTCTCTAAAAGCAGCCATAATAGACCCGTGTGCACAGAAACCCTGAGCAGAGGTGAAGGCACAGAGTCTGGGCAGGAGGCCCCAGGTCCCATGAGCCCTTCAGGGTCCCTCCTTATTCTCAGGTGAGCACTTGGGGCCTGGAGGCCTCCAGGTGAGCACAGGGTCCGTGCAGTGTGGTGCCCACAGGCAGGATGCTTCTCTCTACAGGGGAGTGTCCAGTGGGGGCTGGGACTACAGGGACCCAGATTCTGAGATGAAGACATCAGGAGGTGAGTGGTGGTTTGGTCTGTGTTCTCTGCTCAGTCTAATCACATTCCTGCTCATTTCACTCACATCTCATTCCCCCCTCCCTACCCTTCATCTCTGCTGAGGTTCAGAATTGGGTTCAAGAGTGTGAGTGCCGGTCTGTCTCTACTCTCTCATGGGCTGGACCCTGCTCTATGGAACCTCCTCCCCCTCCGTGTTTATTACTGTCACCCACACTCCTAGGGACAGGGTCCTGAGCTGAATGAGCACAGAAAGCATGGGGCCAGGGCTCCTCACCTGAGACCAGTAGCTCCAGGGGGTCACTGGGGTGTGACCACACCTGGGACCTGTTTCTGTAACAGCCATAGCATCTGAATGTCCCCCTGTGGCTGGCAGTCAAGGGCCCCACAGGGAACAGGGCCTGGGACTGCCCACTGGGCTGTTGCTGTGAGTCCAGGGTCCAGGAGAGCCTGTGATCTCCTTCCTTAGTCAGAAGGAACCTGTCATATCCCTGCCCTGAGCCACACTGGAGGGTCACGTACCCTCCTGAGGGCACCACAGGGCTGGGCAGGGCTGAGAGGCTGGGTTTGCTGTAGAATCCTAGGAGAGGAGGAGGCAGCGTGTTAAATGGGCTCACACCTTCCTCACATCCCCATGGCAGGGCTGTGAGAGGGAGACACCCTGAGAGCAGACCCTCATACTGAGGGCAGAGCCTGAGGCTGGGACCCCTGAGTGTCCTCTCACCTGTCACCACCAGCTCCAGGGGGTCACTGCGCTCTGACCAGCCATCAGCGCTGTAATAGGAACAGCGATATCTCCCTGCATCATGCCCTCTCATGTGTAAGATGGAGAAATTGGCCTTGTCCCCGGGCTCCTGTGGCTTCTGTGTTTTCCATGGTGCTGTGCTTCCCTCTTTCTCCAGACGGTACTCCTCAGCCCCTGGGGTCCCCTGACACCAAATGGTCACTGGGCTCCCCCAGGGGATCACAGGGCCTGGCTCAGCCCAGAGGGTGGGCTTGGGGAGGGTCCCTGGAAGGAATCAGAAACTGGGTCACAGGGCATTCCCACCCCTGGTCCCCAGCTCTCCGTCCCAGATGCCCCCATCTGTCAGACAGATCCTGCCCTGCTGCCTGGAGTGTGGCCCTTGTCCCCAGGGAGGAGTGGGACCTGGGACACCTGGGGAGACTCACCTGCCTGCACTGGGGTCCTGAGGCCCACACTCAGCCCTGGAAGAGAGTCCCTGTGAGAGATTTGCCCTGAACCCTGAGCAGCACCCTCCTCCCCATGAGCCCCATGAGTCCTGGGGTCCAGACAGACCAAGGCTCCCCTCCCCGCTCCCATCTCACCGAGGCACAGCAGGGCCCTGAGGGTGGGGGTCATGGTGTCTTCTCCTTGTAGCCTCAGCTAAGCAGATGGAGGAGATCTCTAGGCCTGCAGGATGGACAGACAGACGTACAGGTAGTGGTCACTTGGAGGCCGGTCCTTCCTGTCCTGGGTTTGTCATATCAGCAGCCTGCAGGTGAGGGCACAGCCTCCCTCTAGCAGCCTGATTCTCATTTTCATGGTGAAGCAGGAAGCAGACCCACAGCCTCCTGATATGCCCCTTCCAGTGAGGTGACCCAGGCCACATCCTTCACTGTCAGAGCCTCCCCCACGGGGTCTCCTTCCTCCTCAGCCCGTCCATCAGCACCTCCCTGGGGTCCTCACCATGGACAGTGCCACCCGGGCCCTGGAGACACTTCAGGAAGACGTAGGTCCCTGTGGCCTGCAGAGCTCAGATCAGCAGGGACACACTCACCCTCTCCCTGTGCAGCTCAGGGCGCTGTTCCTGTGACAGTGAGCACAGAGGGAAATGCAGGGCAATAGGGAAGGAAGCAGGTCTCGTGCTCTGGCCCCAGATTGTGGTTCCCTTCCTACCCCAGCCCCTGGTCAACTCCCCTTTCTTGCAACCTCATCCATCGCAGCGGCCTGGGAACTTGCGCCTCTGAGTCCCTCCTCCCCTCAGTGCCTTGTTCCTCAGGAAGATCTCTCCTCTTGGGCCCAGGTCCCCGTTTTCACAGTCAGTGACTGTAAGTGTGTTCTTGTTCTGATTTGGGGAACAAAACGGATTATTTATTTATTTTTAAATTTTTTTTAAAATATATTTTATTGATATTTCACAGAGAGGAAGGGAGAGGGACAGAGAGCCAGAAACATCGATGAGAGAGAAACATCGATCAGCTGCCTCCTGCACACCCCCCACTGAGGATGTGCCCACAACCAAGGTACATGCCCTTGACCGGAATCGAACCCGGGACCCTTCAGTCCGCAGGCCGACGCTCTATCCACTGAGCCAAACCGGTTTCGGCTCGGCTATTTTTTAATTTTAAAAATATATTTTTATTTATTTCAGAGATGATGGGGAGGGAGAGTGAGAGACAGAAACACCAATGATGAGAGAGATTCACTGACTGGCTGCCTCCTGCATGCCCCACATGGGGGATGGAGCCCACAACCTAGGCATGTGCCCTAACTGAGATTGGAACCTCGACCTTCTGGTTCATACACAGATCGATGCACAACCCCTGGGCCATTCTGGCTGGGCTGATTCTTATTTAAATAGCCCTCCATTGTCCATTAGGTGTGTGACCTTCACCCTCGACATACAACCTCTTGAGTCTCAGTTTCCTCTCATGCAGCAGGTCGTCAAAAACCCAATTCCTTAGAGTGGTTGTGGGGTCAGTGCCATGGGGACCTGGCCGGAGCCAGATTGGTTTATTTCCACCTGACTAAGCCTGTGAGGGGAGCCCTGAGCGGGGTTGTTCAGAACTCCGCAGGAATTGGATGATTGCTGTACCCACGTACAAATCCCCATCTGCTCCTGATGCTGAGAAAGGCTGTGCACACTGTTTCTGAAACATGTGGCCATCCTCAATGCCCAAAAAGGGAAGTGGAAGTTCCCCAAAAGTAGAGGGAAGCAGAATAGACAATGAGGGCCAACCTTGAGGGGCTACTGTGCCCGGGTGCAGCCAGAAGTCATCAGCGTGGAGTTTCCCACCTCTGTGTGGACAAGAGAGGAACCCAGGGGGCCACACAGGGAGGGGATCTGGACTCAGGGTGAAAGTTGGAGCAGGGTTGCCCCCTCCACGTGCTTTGGATATGGGCACTGGGGTCTCTCTGTCCACGGACCCAGCCCATGGTCAGCACTGAGCCATGTCCCCTGTGTGTGTGTGAAACGGACTCAATCCATTCTAGCCAGGCATGGGCGTCTGTCCTGGTGTGAGTGTGAGGCTCACCTTTGGCGTGGGCCCTGCTGGGCACATCACAGTCAGATGCTAACTTAGGGAGAGAGGACACCGTGGGCCAGGGCTGATCCCACTCTCCACCTCTTTGCGTCCTGAACATCAGGACAGCCCAGGGAGGGACTCTCTGTGGGGAAGCAGGCGTGTGGGAGGGGAGCGTCCAATAGGAATGGACGTGAAAGGGAAATCCCAGGCGGTGAGGGGAGGGAAGGGCTTGCTTCCCCTGCACCCTCCCCTTCCTCCCTGCCCCTGCCTACTTGTTCTTCTGTCCCCTCCCCTGCAGGATGGGGCACCATGGCTGTGCTGGCCCAGCTCTCCCTGACACAGTCATCAAGTGGGACCCCTTCATGTGAAAAATGCTACAGACAGGGTGGTGCGGGCCATCCCTGAGGGTGTTGGCTGCTGCTGCTGCTGCTTTCCTGAGCAGATCAGGCCCCCAGATCTGACACTTGGACAGGTTTGGGATTTTGCTGACCCAGAAGGCAAAGGTGTCCTGAGCAAAGGCAATTGTTCATTGCTCTGTGCCTTGTGCATGGACCCAGAATGCATTGCAGGTACTCTGAGGAACTTGAACGTGGATGTTCCTCCACCAACACTTCACCACACTCATAGTCCCTTGCTGGACAGTGGAACCTCTGCATCGGGGCTCCCGGGGGCTGTAAAATCTGAAGACAAGGGCAAATGTGGTGCCATTTTTTATCGTTTTAAGCCCCATATGTGGATTTCTGTCTGTGATAAAGGGAAACCAGCGCCGCTCACCTCGAAGCTGCCTGTGGCTGCGCTTGGAAGCATTTGGGAGCTGAGTGGTGTTGGCCCTGGTGCGAAGCTCACAGAGATGAGTCTGCAGGTGCCATGTGCTTGGTGAAGGGCACATTGGAGAAAGCCCCTGTGCCCATGTCCTGGCCTCCAGCCTTGTGCCACCTGCTAAGAGGAAAGCGTGGGTTGTATGCCCTGCAGAAAAGCTAAAGAGGATGGCATCTTCCTGGACACTGATAAGGACATGGATGAGTTTGTGTCTGGATGGGAAGTTTGTGCGATCTTCCTGGAGACAGGTTTAGCTTCTACCTGATCTTCCTACCTTTGGGTGTTATGTGACCCTGTGGGAAGCTTTCAAAGGACATGTTTCCCTTGGCTTTTCACTCAGTCAATCAGAAGTTAATAAAGGGCATTGATCCTCCTCACATTTTTATTCCTGAGATTATCCCACCATCAGACAGGGCCAGCTTACCAAAGAGCATCATAGGATCCAGTCCTGCTACAGATTTCTCTGCTATTAAGGAGCCAGATGCCCTTAACAATGACACCATTGACCTAAAGACGGAAAAGATAATGTGCAAGAGGACCTTAAGGAGAAAGCAGATACTCTATTTAACATTAATTCTCACCCGAGGACATGCTGAGAGAGAGGAAGGAGAGAAGGAGACAGAGCAACATGGATGTGAAAGGGAAGCATTGATCAGTTGCCTTCTGCACGTACCCTGACCAGGGATTGAACCCACAGCCCAGGTGTGTGTCTTGACCTGGAGTTGAATCAGCAACCTTTCACTGCACAGGATAATGCTCCATCAACTGGGCCCCTCCAGCTGGGGGAAAGATATACTCTTCAACAGAGAACAGCGTGGGCCAGGGTCTTCAGGATGAACTTCAAAGGGCAAATGCTAATCTTCAAAGATTGCAGACCCACAAACAGTAAGGACCGGGTCTCCTTAATGGGCTGGATGAGCAGGAAGCTCTGCTGCAGGAGCAACTCAGGACGTCAGAGGGAAATGCACTGAGGAGGCCCAGCTGCTCACATCCCTGGAAGCTGATGGAAGTAGTCAAGAGTCGCAGATCTCCACTTCTGAGGAAGAGCTGGCCCAACTATAGGGAAGAGTGGAGTGGCCTACCACAAGGAACAGCAGGATTGGAGGAGACTGTGGAGTCAGGATAGGACCAGGTGAGACCTCCTCAGGGGCACCTGCAAGGTTCATAGCAGGAAATCTGTTCAATGCAAATGAAACAGATGGAAATGAAAGTGCTGGACACCCCTAGTAATCAATGAAATTGGTGCAGTCACTGATCCTCAGAGAGATGCAAATTCAAATGACAATGTGGTATCACCTCACCTGTCAGAATGCCAACCATCAACAAATCAACAAAGAAAAGGTAAGGCTGTGGAGAATAGGGAGTCCTAGTACATGGCTGGTGGGAATGCACACTGGTGCAACCACTGTGGAAAACAGTATGGAGTTTCCTCAAAAAATTAAAAATGGAACTGCCATTTGACTCAGTGATCCCACTTCTAGGAATATATTGCAAGGAACCCTAAACACTAATCCAAAAGAACATATATACCTGTTTGTACATAGCAGCACAATTTTCTAGGATCTGGAAACAGCCCAAGTGCCCTTTAGTAGGTGAATGGATAAAAAATAGCTGTGGTACATTTACACCATGGAATACTATGCAGCTGTGAAATAGAAGGATCTCTTGCCCTTTGAGACAGCATGAAGGAACCTTGAGTGTATTGAGAAAGCATGGAGGGACTTGGAGGCAAATAAGCCAGTTAGAGAGAGATCAGTATCACATGATCTCACTCATATATAGAACCTAATGAACAAAATAAACTGATGAATAAAATAGATCCAGAGACATAAAGGCATAGAGCAGGCTGAAAAATCTCAGAGGGAAGCCTGTAGTGAGTGGATGGATTGTGAGAGATTAACCGGGGAAGTTATCTATACTAATAAAAGGGTAATATGCTAATTAGACTGGGAGACCTTTCTGGGGACCTTCTGGATGTTCTTCTGGACAAAGCCAGGGTGGCGGGGCCCAGGTAGAGGCCGTTAGAGACCAAGAGGGGAGGTCAGTTGTGGGTGATCAGGCCAGGATGGGACAGCAGTTGTGGGTGATCAGGCTGATGGGGGGCAGGGCTGTTGGGGGTAAGCAGACCAGCAGAAGGGCCAGTTGGGCGTGAGCAGGCCATCAGTGGGGGTCATTTGTAGGTGATCAGGACTGCTGGGGGGGGGCAGTTTGGAGTGAGTAGGCCAACAGGGGGCAGTTGGGGGTGAGCAGGCCAGTGCAGAGGGCTGGTGGGGGCGAGCAGGTCAGCAGGAGGGCAGTTGGGGGTGATCAGGCTGGTGGGGGGTGCAGTTGGGGGCGAGCAGGCCGGCAGGCAGAGTGGTTAGGGGTAATCAGGCAGGCAGGCAGGCAGGTGAGCGGTTAGGAGCCATCAGTCCCAGATTGCAAGAGGGATGTCCGACTGCCGGTTTAGGCCCGATCCCTGTAAACTGGCAGTAGGGCATCCTTCGAGGGGTCCCAATTTGGAGAGGTTGCAGGCCCGGTTGAGGGACACCCCCCCACCCCATGCACGAATTTCGTTCACCGGGCCACTAGAATGCACATATGCATATATACACAGCCCATGGACACAGACAATAGTGTGGTAAAGGCCTGGGAAGGGGAGCTGGGGGGTGGAAGGAGTCAGTGGGGAGAAAAGGGGGACATCTGTAATACTTTCAACAATAAAGGTACATTTTTTAAGAAAAGAGTTTGGAGCAGCAGCCCCACAGCATCCTTGTCAATGGCGGTCCAGCTTATTGCAGCCTCAGCACAGGCAGCAGAGAAACAGCCAACCTGCATGAGCACCAGAGGCCGAGCAGCCTGCAGTCTGAGCAAGATGTGCTCATGACATGCTACTTCCTGGTGGGACTGATGGAAATGGAGTGATGGCTGATGGGAATGGAGGGGAGACTGATGGGAATGGAGGGGGAATGATGGGAATGGAGTGATGGCTGATGGGAATGGAGGGGAGAATGATGGGAATGGAGTGATGGCTGATTGGAATGGAGGGGAGAATGATGGGAATGGAGTGGGGACTGAGGGGAATGGAGTGGAGTGGTGGGTAAAGGGATGGTTTGGGGACTGGTGAGAATAGAGTGGGGGCTGATGGGAGTGGCTTGGTGACGGCAGCTGCCAAGGAAAAATTTGTTCTGGATTTAACAGCGACAGACACTAAAAGAAGATCCATCAATTGTAGAATCCAGGTCACTGGCAGATCCAGGTGCAGATCCAGACTTGGGTTTCCAGTTTGATTTTTTTGTTGGCAGTGATCCTTTCGAGGACGATCCTTTTGGGGAAATGGATCTGTTTGAAGGTGATCATTTCAAAGATCAGACAGCTCTCTCAGGCAATCTTCTCCTGACCCTGTGACCATGTGTGGTGTTGAGCCTTTCACGCAGCCGGCATCAGCAGTGACCCTTCGGTGGAAACCCTGAGGCACCGTGATCCTATCGATCCAGGTGCAACCGATGGTGTTGCAGCTAGTGATTGGCCCACAGACCCGTTCACCAATATTAACAATGGTGGGAACGATTCCTATTGGAAATGCATGCATGACCTCCAAACTGACTGATGTACATGTATAAAACAAGTAAATCTGAATCGATTTAAAACTGGTCTGGAAAATTTTTAAAAAGCTACTTAAAACAAACGTTATGTAGTACTTAAATAAAATGATGCCAAGAATTCAAAATTACTTTTTATCGCGATATTACCACTTTTGATCAAGATAGCAGAGGAAATAAAGGAAGTACTGAAATCCCCCCATGACCACAATAAAGGTGTGCCATCGGGAATAACGAAACTACAGAGCAAGAAGCACTGAGAACCAGCATTGGAATCCAGGTGAACAGCAGGTCCCAGGTAAGGACACAAAGAGGAAGCCGCATGGAGATGGTAGGAGGGCGGAGATGTGCAATGGGCTGGACCACGTGGAGCAGGTGTCTGGATTTTTTTACTTTTTACTTAGTTCTTCTTGGTTTAAAAATAATCCCTCAGCCCAGTAAGTGAGGCTCAGTGGTTGAACATCAACCTATGAGTCAGGAGGTCACTGGTTCAAATCCTGGTCAGGCACATGCCTGCGTGGCGGGCTCCATCCTCCAAAGGGGCAGTGCAGGAGGCAGCTGATGTTTTTTTTTCTCCTCAGTGTTTCTATTGTCTATCCCTCTCCTTTCGTCTCTCTCTAACATCAATAAAAACATAGTTAAAAAAGTAAAAATGAAATGAAATAAAAAACAATCCCAGGGTTATGAAGATACCATGTTTTTTTGTTTTTGGGGATGGATGTGGCCCAGCATGAAGGGGTGTAGAGATGTGAATCCAAACCAGCCATGTGGGACGGACCCTCACATCACAGGGTGAGAACAGAGGGCAGTGAAGGAGAGTCACCGAGGACAGGGGGGGAGGGAGAGCACCCCGGGCGGATGGAGGAGGCGTCCTCTACAGGGACATGGCCCATGTTCTCCTGCACCCAAACCTCGCCTAGCACGTCTTCACCCCTGTACGTTCTCAGCAGACAGTTTCCCCAATTATGGTCCATATTCTCTTTCAGCACCTCCTGGGGTCATCAGATGGGCTCCAAGGCTCCCCCAGTCTGAACGGTGCATTGTTGCCTCTGGGTTCACATCCTGGCTGCATCGTGGATCCTTCTGGTGTCATTTCGAGCCTGAAATAGCAGCACCCCGAGCAGCACCAGGACCAAGCCAGCCATGCCCATCCGGATGAGATTCTCCACTGTGTAGTCTTGGGGATGGGAAAACAGGAGTGGTAGGTAAAAAAGTCTCAGAGGTCAGGGCAGATTCAAATCTCTGGGATTCTAGTGTCTTTCCTGGGCTCCGACCTCCCCTTCACTTCAGCGTCCCAGTGACATCTGAACTCAGCACCTATTCTGAGATACCTTGTCAGAGCTGTGCCCCAGAACTGAGGATGAGAGAAGATATGATCAAAATTCAGAAATAACTAAGAGCTGTGTGTTCTGTGTTTCAGCCTGAGACTCAAGACCCCATGAGCTTGTTCCCCTAAACCTGACAGATCCCACGTTCTCAATAGCTGGGGACCAGGGTCCATGAAGGAGGGTTTGGTGTCAGGGTCTCCTGAATCTCAGGAGCATGAAGGGGTGAAAGTCTGGGCTGCGTCTCCTTCATCCCACCCCACCCAGGTCCCTCCTCTCTGAGGTCTGCATATTCATCCCCACCCTGTTCTGTGGAACCTCCTCCCCCTCCTTGTTTATTACTGTCACCCACACTGCTAGGGACAGGGCCATGAGCTGACTGCGCACAGAAAGGACAGGGTCAGGGCTCCTCACCTGAGACCACCAGCTCCAGGGGGTCACTGGGCTGGGACAGCAGGTAGGGGGAGGTGCTGTGGGAGCCATAGCACCTGTAGGTCCCCTGGTGGCCTGAGCTCACAGGACTGAGGGTGAAGTTGGCCTGAGAGGGTGCAGACGTGTCCTGCAGACTGAGGTGCTGGGGAGGGTCCAGCGACCCCTCCCTGTGCAGGTGGAAGGTGTCCAACCAGATCTCAGACCCACACTGCAGGGTCACGTTCACTCCCCTGGGCACTGAGGGTCCGGGCTGGGCTGAGAGGGAGGGTTTCCTGTACATTCCTGGGGAGAGGAAGGTTGTGGTGTACAGAGAGCCACCCTCCCCTCATGCCCTTGACCCTGAGATGAGGGACCTTGTCCTTCTCCACAGAATCTGTCACCCCTCTCAGCTCCTCTCAGTCCCCCTGGGGGGTGTCTTTTATCTCCATGACCCTCACCCCCTTTCTCCCTCCCTCCCCTAGACCTATGCCCAGCTCAGCCTCTGATCCAGGCTCCTCTCCTGGGCCCCATCACCCCCAGGTGACCCTGTGCCCAGAGCCCTGAGCAGACCCTCAGCAGAGGTGCAGGGCTGGCTCCTAACCTGCCACCAGGATGTCCAGGGGGGCGCTGGGGGCCGACCACGCAGAGGAGAGGTGGTGTCCACTGTAGCATCTGTACCGGCCCCCGTGGGTGCGGTTCACGGGGCCCAGGGGGAAGTCGGCGCTGGGCTGCCCATCGAGGCGCTGGGGGGGTGTGAGCCCCTCGTCCTTGGTCAGCGCGAATCTGTCAAAGCCGGCCTCCGCGTGGCACTGGAGGGTCAGGCTGTGTCCAGCCAGCACCAGCGCGCCTGGCTGGGCCGAGAGGGCGGGCTCCCTGTGCACACCTGGGAGGAGGGGACAGTGGCACCAGGGGACACCCCACATCGCCCACTGGGCCGCAGGGAGAGGTCTCCCATGTCCGTCCCTGAGCCTCCCGCCTGTGGGTCTGTCCCCAAGAGGCCAGTGTCACTGACCCCATGAGCCCAGGGCCCCAGTGGACACACAGCTCAGGTCAGTTATTTGGGCCCAGGAAACAGATGGAGATGCACCCGGGTCTGTCCCTCACCTGTGACCTCGATGTGCAGAGGGGCACTGGGCTGTGACCACACGTTGGGCTTGGAGCTGGAAGACCCATAGCATCTGTAGGTCCCCCCATGGGAGGGGCTCACGGGGCCCACAGGGAAGATGGCCTGCCACCTCCCAGCATGCATCCTCCATTCTGATTTCATGTGTCGGGGCGGGCCAGCCCCTCCCTCCTTCAGCAGATGGAAAGGGCCCGATATGAGCTGTGAGCTGCAGGAGAGGGACACGTTCCCTCCTGAGGCCACCACAGGGCCTGGCTGGGCTGAGAGGGTGGGTGCACCGCCCACTCCTGAGGGAGGAGATAGGGTCTGTGTTAAAGGGACCGTCACCCTCAAGCCACAGGGGTGTTTTGTGAGGGGTGGGGTCCCCTGAGGCCACACTTTACTCCCTCTGTCTGTGACCCGGAGCCCACAGTGGGGAGGGGACCCAGTGTCTCCCTTACCTGTCACCACCAGGAGCAGGGGGTCACTCCATTCTGAGAGTATGTCCCCAGTGGTGTAATATGCACACTGGTACAGCCCTGTGTGGGCTTGGGTCATGGCTCCAATGAGGAAACCGGCCTTGTTGCTGGAGTTCTGTGGGATCCTTGTTTCCCAGGGCTCAGAGCCCCTCTCTTTATACAGACCGTAGGCACTAGCCTGCAGAGACCCCTGACACCAGATGGTCACGGGGCTCCCCTTGGTGACGATGGGGCCTGGGTCAGCCCAGATGGAGGGTTTGGGGACGTCTCCTGGAAAGGAATCAGACCTGAAATGTCAGGAGTGTCCTTCTTCCCCCATGACATCATGAATGAGCTAGTGATGCCATTTAATGAGCACCTACTGTGTGCGCTGCACGTACTGGGTCTGTCACTCATCTCCTCTCACCTCGTAGCAGTCATTCACCAGGGATTGCTGACCCCAATACCCACTTCACTGAGGCTCAGAGAGGTTAACCATGTGCCCCAGGTCATCCAGCCTGGAAGGGGCAGGGCTGGGACTGGAACCCGGGACTGTGGGTTCCCTGTGCTGTCCTCACGCTGCCCCCAGGGGGACACCAGCTTCGTGCTCTGGGCTCCTCCTCTGCAGGGGCCTGTCCACGTCTCATCTGGAGCTGAGGGTCCTTCCTCATTACCCGCCCCAGCACAGCAGGGACAGGAGGGGCAGTGTGAGGGGTGGACTCTCCCGGGTCCATCTCCACCCTGTAGACCCTGACGCCCCCTTGGGAAGGTCGGGCTGGGCTGGGGGCTCTGCCTTCCTGAGCTCTGTGAGGCCCTTATGTCACCTCATCTCCCAGCAGCCTGTGAGCAGGATGGGACCAGATTTGAGCAGACAGGAACCCCACACTCATTGGAGAGAGGGGACCGCCCAGCCCCACAGCAGGAGCAGCAGAGCCAGGAGCTGAACCAGGGCTGATCCACTCTATTCCCTCCTCTGAGCTGAGCCTGAGCTGAGGGGGAGGATGGGGGCCCGGACCCTTGTCCTGCCTGTCCCTCCCTGTACAGTGTCACCGTCCCTGAGACAGAGGGGACAGGCCCCATAACATCACGTCCTGGGGCTTCCCTGTGAGCCCCTCTCCCAGGAGGTCAGGGCCAGAACCGACAGGAAATGGAAGATCTGGACAAGGATTCTCTCCTTTTACACCTGGAGACACTGAGGCCCAGGCAGGGGAAGGGCGGGTCCAAGTCAGCAAATTCAGATGTTCCTGAACCCCCGTATGGCTGAGCCCCTGTCCCCATGGAGGCACCCACCACCTCCCCAAAGAGAGCCTCACGGACCCTTCTGGGGGCCTGACTCCGTGGTGGGGAGCCGCTGCTCCTCAGAGCCTCCTGGGCATCAGGATGGCAGGTGAGGGGTGGGGCTGTCTTCTCCCCATTAGAGAACAGTCCCCCTCCTCCACCTGGGCCCCACATCTCCCTCAGCCATGCCCTCCCTACCTGGCCCCTGCCTCACTCCTGGGCAAGCCTGACTGTGTGGTGGGGGAGGGGTGAAACCTCCAGTCCCTGGAGCCCCATGGTTCCCTGAAATGTCTCCCTGACTCCCAGGCCCCCCCTGGGACACAAGCCTGTTCTTAAGTGTCTGGGCCGGGGCGGGGGTGGGAGGGGGGAGGATGCATTAGATCCTCTGAGAGACTCAGAACTGCCCTGGGGTGGTCAGTGCCTTCTCTGAGCAAATGGGACCCAGTGGTTCATCAGCTGTGGACATGGGCCCTGTGGGTGTGGGGGGTTGGGGTCCTAGAGGGTCCTGGGAGGGAGGACAGAAGGGAGTGAGGGTCTGGGGCTGACCCTAGAGTCTCTTCCTCTCTGAGATTCTCCTGCATCTGCCCTGTGGCCCCTCAGACCCTCCCACTGTCCACAGGCACCTTCAGGATCAGGTGAGGGGCAGGGATAGAGAGGGATTGGGGGGTCTCTGAGGGGCAGATCTCCTCTGGGTGATCATCCCTAGATCACCCACCGCTTTCAGCCCATGATCCTTCTGGGGACGGGACCCTGAGCTGACAGCACAGCAGACAGGGTCAGGGTCCTCACCTGAGACCAGGAGCGTCAGGGGCTCACTGGGGTGTGACAGCAGGAAGGGGGAGGTGCTCTGTGAGCTGTAGCACCTGTAGGTGCCCCCATGGGCTGAGGTCACAGGTCTCATGGAGAACTTCGCCTGGTACTGCCGAGCTCGGAGATCTGATCTCAGAAGCAGGGGGGCATCGGCTGCCCCCTCCTTGGACAGAAGGAAGGTGTCCCTTAGGCTCTGTGACTGACACAGCAGGGTCACGTTCTTTCCTGAGGCCACCCTGAGGCCTGGCTGCACTGAGAGGGATGGTCTCTCAGGCAGGTGTCCTAGAGAGAGGGAGGGAGGGTGAGGGCTGCCTGCCCACCTTGTTGTGACCTGAGAGTCACCAGGCCTCTCTCTGAGGACCCTCCTCTCTGTCTGTCTGTTTCTCTGAGTCTCCCCCTCTGCCCTCTCACCCCCTGCCTCTCTCTGTCTCCCTCCCTCCCTGGGGCCTCCACTGTCATTCTGGTCTCACCAGCTGAGACCCCAGCAGGGCCTGTGCGGAGTCTGGTCGCTGACTGATCCCACTGGCTCCTCACCTGCCACCAGGATGTCCAGTGGGTCACTGGGGGCCGACCACTCAGAGGAGAGGTTGTATCCACCGTAGCATCTGTACCGGCCCCCGTGGGAGCTGCTCACAGTGTCCAGGGGGAAGTGGGCCTGAGAGAGCCCAGCCTGGGGCTGCAGGACAAGGCTCTGGGGGAGGTCCTGTCCCCCCTCCTTGTGCAGAGCGAATCTGTCATAGCCGACATCAGAGCGACACTGGAGGGTCAGGCTCTGTCCAGAGGCCACGATGGGGCCCTGCTGGCTCAGGAGGGAGGGCTTCCCAGACTCACCTGGGGAGACCAGACGTGAATTACAGGGGCTGCTCCTCCGATAAACCCCTTTTCCTGGCCTGGCCCCCAGGTCTCACTGTCTCTCTCTGTGTCCCTAACCCAGGAGACCCTGTGCTCTCCTCACCCCACCCTGTCACATGGGGCTCCCCTCACAGCAAAGATTCCAATAATGTGTCTGGTGCCTCAATCCATGGATGAGACAATAATGGGACTCACCTGAGACCAGGAGCTCCAGGGCATTACTGGGGTATGAGCACACCTGGGGGCTGTTCCTGGAACAGCCATGGCATCTGAACCTCCACCTGTGGCTGGGGGTCACGGGGCCCACATGGAACAGGGCCTGGGACTGCCCACTGAGGTGTGTCTCTGAGTCCAGGGCCCCGGAGAGCCTGTGATCTCCTTCCTTAGTCAGAATGAACCTGTCAAATCCCTGCCATGAGCCACACTGGAGGGTCACATTCCCTCCTGAGGTCACAACAGGGCTGGGCAGGGCTGAGAGGCTGGGTTTGCTGTAGGCTCCTAGGAGAGGAGGAGGCAGCGTGTTAAATGGGCTCACACCTCCCTCATGTCCCCCAGGGCTGGGCTGTGAGAGGGAGACACCCTGAGAGCAGACCCCCTTCCTGTGGGCAGAGCCTGAGGCTGGGACCCCAGAGTGTCCTCTCACCTGTCGTCACCACCAGCTCCAGGGGCTCACTGCGCTCTGACCAGCCAGCAGAGCTGTCATAGGAACAGCGATATCTCCCTGCATCATGCTCTGTCATGTGTGTGATGGAGAAATTGGCCTTGTCCCCGGGCTCCTGTGGCTTCTGTGTTTTCCATAGTGCTGTGCTTCCCTCTTTGTCCAGACGGTACTCCTCAGCCCCTGGGGTCCCCTGACAGGTGATGGTCACTGGGCTCCCCCAGGGGATCACAGGGCCTGGCTCAGCCCAGAGGGTGGGCTTGGGGAGGGGCCCTGGAAGGAATCAGAAACTGGGTCACAGGGCATTCCCACCCCTGGTCCCCAGCTCTTGGTCCCAGATGCCCCCATCTGTCAGACAGATCCTGCCCTGCTGCCTGGGGTGGCCCTTGTCCCCAATAAGGAGGTGGATCTGGGACACCTGGGGAGACTCACCTGCCTGCACTGGGGTCCTGAGGCCCACACTCAGCCCTGGAAGAGAGTCCCTGTGAGAGATTTGCCCTGAACCCTGAGCAGCTCCCTCCTCCCCAGGAGCCTCCTGAGTCCTGGGGTCCAGACAGAGCAGGGATCCCCTCCCCCTCCCATCTCACCGAGGCAGAGCAGGGCCCTGAGGGTGGGCGTCATGTCGTCTTCTCCCTGTGGCCTCAGCTGAGCAGATGGAGGAGGGCACGGGGCCAGCAGGATGGACAGACACACGCATGGGTGGTGGTCACTTAGCGGCCGATCCTCTCTGTGTCACGTCAGCAGCCCACAGGCGAGGGCACAGCCTCTCTCTAGCAGCCTGGCTCTCATTTCATGGTGAAGCAGGAAATAGACCCGGAGCCTCCTGAGACGCCCCTTCCAGGTGAGGTGACCCAGGGCACGTCCTTCCCTGTCAGAGCCTCCCCCACGGGGTCTCCTTCCTCCTCAGCCCGTCCATCAGCACCTCCCTGGGGTCCTCACCAGGGACAGTGCCACCCGGGCCCTGGAGTCGCTTCAGGGAGACTTGGGTCCCTGTGGCCTGCAGAGCTCAGATCAGCAGGGACACACTCACCCTCTCCCTGTGCAGCTCAGGGCGCTGTCCCTGTGACAGTGAGCACAGAGGGAAATGCAGGGCAATAAGGGAAGGAAACAGGTCCCTTCTGGGGCCCCAGAATCTGGGTTTTCTTCCTATCACATGTTTCTTCATGAACTTCCCTTTTTCTCAGCCACAGTCTCCAGCCCCTCCTTCCTGGGAGCAAGCCTCAGGGTCATGTTCCCCCTCAGGGCCCCTGTTCCTGGGCAGAGCTGTTCCCCCGGGACCATGGTTTGTCCTAGACAGTAAGAAGCTGTTATTTGGGTTAGAACTTTGATTTGTTGATTAAACCCCCTGTATTTAAATACCTGTGTCCCACCTGCTTCCTGTGTGAACTGAGCAGTAATGTCTCAATCAGATGTTTTCTTCCATTTTTTTTTTTTTTTAACAAGAGATCACCCACTGTAATTTACTTATTCTTCAACGAGTTTAACTCCTGGAGGGTCACAGCGCTACACGGATTCAGGACCCAATGGTGTTAGCAGGACGGTTGCTCTGGAATTTGGCGGGAACCTTCCACTGTCTCCATGAGCACCAATTCCCACTCCTCGGGGGACTGTGGATTTGTGGGGTTTGCCACCAGGAGTCACTGTGCTGCTCTTTGCTTTGTACACGAACATATCTCTTACCCAGAGTTCAGTTTCATCTCCCGCACACACCTGCAGCTTTAAGGGCAGCTGTGAGCTCCCTCTGTCCCCAGACCTCGCCTGCAACCAGCAGGGCTGGTCCAAACCACAGCTTCCACCCGTGTTTGTGCTCATAGGAGTCCTGCTCCCAGCGGGCCCCATGTCCAGCGGCGGGAGCGCCACTCACGTACTTTTCTTCTTCCTTTTTCCCCAACAAGTTTTTTTAAAAAAACTTTATATATTTCAGAGAGGAAATGAGAGGGAGAGAGAAACATCAACGACGAGGGAGAATGACTGATTGGCTGCCTCCTGCTCGCCCCACACTGGGGATTGAGCCCCCATCTGGGCAGATGCCTGGACTGGGAGTTGAATCGTGACCTCCTGGTTCATAGGTCGACACCGAACCTCTGAGCCATCATGACAGGCTATTCCTCCAGTTTTGAAAGCTTGTTGTGTGGGCTTTGACTCGATATATCCTTCTCAGATGTCCGTCTTGCCTATCTGAATGCGCTTGCTCTGTCACAGTGTCTATGACACCAGTGTCCAATGTCCCGGGATTGTTCGGAAGACCTCGCTGCATACTGGGTGGGCCTGGAATTAATTAGGTGCGATGATTTCACTTCTCAGATGAAATTTTTAATACTTCAACGATGATTCAGGTATGCTATTCCTTCCAGAGGCCGTCTTGGAAAATAAATCCTCACGTCACACCAGGGCAGAGCGTGGCCCTGAGGGTGGGGGTCATGGGGTCTCCTCCCTCGGTTCCTGGCTGTGCAGATGGAGGAGACCAAGGTGCCATCAAAACGGTCCCACACAGGTGTGGCCACTGGGAGGCCGGCCCTCCTTGTCTCCGGGTTGTCACCTCAGCCGCCCCACAGGAAGGGGAACTGTGTCTCCCAGATGTTAGCTCTCATTTCCATGATGGATCAGGAAATAGACCCGGAGCCTCCTGAACTGCCCCTTGCAGGTAGGTGACCCTGTCAGAGCCTCCCCCACGGGGCCTCCTTCCTCCTCAGCCCGTCCATCAGCACCTCCCTGGGGTCCTCACCATGGACAGTGCCACCCGGGCCCTGGAGACGCTTCAGGAAGACGTGGGTCCCTGTGGCCTGCAGCGCTCAGATCAGCAGGGACACGCTCACCCTCTCCCTGTGCAGCTCAGGGCGCTGTCCCTGTGACAGTGAGCACAGAGGGAAATGCAGGGCAATAAGGGAAGGAAACAGGTCTCCCCCTCTGGCCCCAGACTGTGGTTCCCTTCCTATCACAGCCCCTGGTCAACTCCCCTTTCTTGCAACAGCATCCACGCCATCAGGGCGGGAACACACTCTGAGTCCCTCCTCCCCTCAGTGCCTTGTTCCTCAGGACGATCTCTCCTCCTTATCCCGGGATCCTGTCTCACAGTCAGTGGCAATAAGTGTGTTATTGCTCCGATTTGGGGAACAAAATGGATTATTTATTTATTTATTATTAAAAATTTATATATATTTTTATTTTAGCGATGAAGGGAGAGGGAGAGAGAGACAGAAACATCCATGATGAGGGAGAATCACTGACCGGCTGCCTCCTGCACGCCCCACAACCTGGGCATGTGCCCTGACCGAGAATTGAGCCTCAACCTTCTGGTTCATACATAGATCGATGCACAACCCCAGAGCCATGCTGGCTGGGCTGATTCTTATGTAAATAGTCCTCCATTGTCCATTAGGTGTGTGACCTTCACCCTCAATGTACAATCTCTTGAGTCTCAGTTATCTCTCATGCAGCACTTCGTCAAGATCCCAACTCTAAGCTTAGAGTGGTTGTGGGGTCGGTGCCGGGGGACCTGGAGGGAGCCATCCTGGTTTGTAGCCATCTGACTAAGCCTGTGAGGTGAGCCCTGAGCGGGGTTGTTCAGAACTCTGCAGGAATTGGATGATTGCTGTACCCACGTACAAATCCCCATCTGCTCCTGATGCTGAGAAAGGCTGTGCACACTGTTTCTGAAACATGTGGCCATCCTCAATGCCCAAGAAGAGAAGTGGAAGTTTTCCAGATGGAGAGGGAAGCAGAATAGACAACCACTGCGCGAGTTGAGTGGGTACTGTGCCCGGGTGCAGCCAGCAGTCATCAGCGTGGAGTTTCCCACCTCTGTGTGGACAGGAGAGGGACCCAGGGTGGCCACACACAGGGAGGGGATCTGGACTCAGGGTGAAAGTTGGAGCAGTGTTGCCCCCACCACGTGCTTTGGATATGGGTACTGGGGTCTCTCTACCCACAGACCCAGCCTATGGTCAGCACTGAACAACGTCTCCTTGAGCGTGTGAGACAGATTCAGTGCATTCCAGTGAGCATGGGCATCTGTCCTGGTGCGAGTGTGAGGCTCACCTTTGGCGTGGGCCCTGCTTGGCACATCACAGTCAGATGCTAACTTAGGGAGAGAGGACACCATGGGCCAGGGCTGATCCCACTCTCCACCTCTTTGTATCCTGAACATCAGCACAGCCTAGGGAGGGACTCTCTGTGGAGAAGCAGGAATGTGGGAGGGGAGCGTCCAATAGGAATGGACGTGAAAGAGAAATCCCAGGGGTAATGGGAGGGAAGGGCTTGCTTCCCCTGTACCCACCCCTTCCTCCCCGCCCCTGCCTACTTGTCCTTCTGTCCCCTCCCCTGCAGGATGGGGGCACCATGGCTGTGCTGACCCAGCTCTCCCTGACACAGTCATCAAGTGGGACCCCTTCATGTGAAAAATGCTACAGCCAGGGTGGTGCGGGCCATCCCTGAGGGTGTTGGCTGCTGCTGCTGCTGCTGCTGCTTTCCTGAACAGATCAGGCCCCCAGATCTGACACTTGGACAGGTTTGGGATTTTGCTGACCCAGAAGGCAAAGGTGTCCTGAGCAAAGGCAATTGTACGTCGCTCTGTGCCTTGTGTATGTACCCAGAATGCATTGCAGGTGTTTCTGAGCAACTTTAACGTGGATGTTCCTCCACCAACAGTTCACCACACCCATAGTCCCTTGCTGGAGGGAAGGACCTCTGCATTGGCTTCCAGTGGGCTGACATGGTGCCATGTTTGATCATTTTAAGCCCTGTACATGGATTTCTGTCTATGATAAAGGGAAACCAGCGTCGCTCACCTCGAATCTGCCTGTGGCTGCCCTTGGAAGTGTTTGGGAGCTGAGTGGTATTGTCCCTGGTGCGATGCTGATGGAGATGAGTCTGCAGGTGCCACGTGCTTGGAGAAGGGCACATTGGAGAAAGCCCCTGGGCCCATGTCCTGGCCTCCAGCCTTGTGCCACCTGCTAAGAGGAAAGCGTGGGTGGTATGCCCTGCAGAAAAGCTAAAGAGGATGGCATCTTCCTGGACACTGATAAGGACATGGATGAGTTTGTGTCTGGAAGGGAAGTTTGTGCGATCTTCCTGGAGACAGGTTTAGCTTCTACCTGCTATGCCTATCTTTGGGTGTTATGTGACTCCATGGGAAGCTTTCAAAGGACATGTTTTCCTTGGCTTTTCACTCAGTCAATCAGAAGTTAATGAAGGGCATTGATCCTCCTCACATTTTTTTTCCTGAGATGCTGTCACCAGCAGAAAGGGCCAGCTTACCAAAGAGCATCATAGGATCCAGTCCTGCTACAGATTTCTCTGCTATTAAGGAGCCAGATGCCCTTAACAATGATACCATTGACCTAAAGAGGGAAAAGATAATGTGCAAGAGGACCTTAAGGAGAAAGAAGATACTCTATTTAACATTAATTCTCACCCGAGGACATGCTTAGAGAGAGGGAGGAGAGAAGGAGACAGAGCAACATGGATGTGAAAGGGAAGCATTGATCAGTTGCCTTCTGCACGTACCCTGACCAGGGATTGAACCCACAGCCCAGGTGTGTGTCCTGACCTGGAGTTGAATCAGCAGCCTTTCACTGCACAGGATAATGCTCCATCAACTGGGCTCCTCCAGCTGGGGGAAAGATATACTCTTCAACAGAGAATAGTGTGGGCCCGGGTCTTCAGGATGAACTTCAAAGGGCAAATGCTAATCTTCAAAGACTCCAGTCCCACAAACAGTAAGGACCGGGTCTCCTTAATGGGCTGGATGAGCAGGAAGCTCTGCTGCAGGAGCAACTCAGGGGGTCGGAGGGAAGTGCACTGAGGAGGCCCAGCTGGTCACATCACTGAAAGCTGAAGGAACTAGTCAAGAGTCGCAGATCTGCACTTCTGAGGAAGAGCTGGCCCAACTATAGGGAAGAGTGGAGTGGCCTACCACAAGGAACAGCAGGATTGGAGGAGAGTGTGGAGTCAGGGAAGGACCAGGTGAGACCTCCTCAGGGGTACCTGCAAGGTTCACAGCAGGAAATCCGTTCAATGCAAATGAAACAGATGGGAATGAAAGAGCTGGAAACCCCTAGTAATCAATGAAATTGGTGCAGTCACCGATCCTCAGAGAGATGCAAATTCAAATGAAAATGCGGTATCACCTCACCTGTCAGAATGCCTACCATTAACAAATCAACAAAGAAAAGGTAAGGCTGTGGAGAATAGGGAGTCCTAGTACATGGCTGGTGGGAATGCACAGTGGTGCAACCACTGTGGAAAACAGTATGGAGTTTCCTGAAAAAATTAAAAATGGAACTGCCATTTGACTCAGTGATCCCACTTCTAGGAATATATTGCAAGGAACCCTAAACACTAATCCAAAAGAACATATATACCTGTTTGTACATAGCAGCACTATTTACTAGGATCTGGAAACAGCCCAAGTGCCCTTTAGTAGGTGAATGGATAGAAAATAGCTGTGGTACATTTACACCATGGAATACTATGCAGCTGTAAAATAGAAGGATCTCTTGCCCTTTGAGACAGCATTAAAGAACCTTGAGTGTATTGAGAAAGCATGGAGGGACTTGGAGGCAAATAAGCCAGTTAGAGAGAGATCAGTATCACATGATCTCACTCATATAGAACCTAATGAACAAAATAAACTGATGAATAAAATAGATCCAGAGACATAGAGGCATAGAGCAGGCTGAAAAATCTCAGAGGGAAGCCTGTAGTGAGTGGATGGATTGTGAGAGATTCACCAGGGAAGTTATCTATACTAATAAAAGGGTAATATGCTAATTAGACTGGGAGACCTTTCTGGGGACCTTCTGGATGTTCTTCTGGACAAAGCCAGGGTGGCGGGGCCCAGGTAGAGGCCGTTAGAGACCAAGAGGGGAGGTCAGTTGTGGGTGATCAGGCCAGGATGGGACAGCAGTTGTGGGTGATCAGGCTGATGGGGGGCAGGGCTGTTGGGGTAAGCAGACCAGCAGAAGGGCCAGTTGGGCGTGAGCAGGCCATCAGTGGGGGTCATTTGTAGGTGATCAGGACTGCTGGGGGGGGGCAGTTTGGAGTGAGTAGGCCAGCAGGGGGCAGTTGGGGGTGAGCAGGCCAGTGCGGAGGGCTGGTGGGGGCGAGCAGGTCAGCAGGGGGGCAGTTGGGGGTGATCAGGCTGGTGGGGGGTGCAGTTGGGGGCGAGCAGGCCGGCAGGCAGAGTGGTTAGGGGTAATCAGGCAGACAGGCAGGCAGGTGAGCGGTTAGGAGCCATCAGTCCCAGATTGCAAGAGGGATGTCCGACTGCCGGTTTAGGCCCGATCCCTGTAAATTGGCAGTAGGGCATCCTTCGAGGGGTCCCAGATTGGAGAGGGTGCAGGCCCGGTTGAGGGACACCCCCCCACCCCATGCACGAATTTCCTTCACCGGGCCACTAGAATGCACATATGCAAATATACACAGCCCATGGACACAGACAATAGTGTGGTAAAGGCCTGGGAAGGGGACCTGTGGGGGTGGAAGGAGTCAGTGGGGAGAAAAGGGGGACATCTGTAATACTTTCAACAATAAAGGTACATTTTTTAAGAAAAGAGTTTGGAGCAGCAGCCCCAAGCATCCTTGTCAATGGTGGTCCAGCTTATTGCAACCTCAGCACAGGCAGCAGAGAAACAGCCAACCTGCATGAGCACCAGAGGCCGAGCAGCCTGGAGTCTGAGCAAGATGTGCTCATGACATGCTACTTCCTGGTGCGACTGATGGAAATGGAGTGATGGCTGATGGGAATGGAGGGGAGACTGATGGGAATGGAGGGGGAATGATGGGAATGGAGTGATGGCTGATGGGAATGGAGGGGAGAATGATGGGAATGGAGTGATGGCTGATTGGAATGGAGGGGAGAATGATGGGAATGGAGTGGGGACTGAGGGGAATGGAGTGGAGTGGTGGGTAAAGGGATGGTTTGGGGACTGGTGAGAATAGAGTGGGGGCTGATGGGAGTGGCTTGGTGACGGCAGCTGCCAAGGAAAAATTTGTTCTGGATTTAACAGCGACAGACACTAAAAGAAGATCCATCAATTGTAGAATCCAGGTCACTGGCAGATCCAGGTGCAGATCCAGACTTGGGTTTCCAGTTTGATTTTTTTGTTGGCAGTGATCCTTTCGAGGACGATCCTTTTGGGGAAATGGATCTGTTTGAAGGTGATCATTTCAAAGATCAGACAGCTCTCTCAGGCAATCTTCTCCTGACCCTGTGACCATGTGTGGTGTTGAGCCTTTCACGCAGCCGGCATCAGCAGTGACCCTTCGGTGGAAACCCTGAGGCACCGTGATCCTATCGATCCAGGTGCAACCGATGGTGTTGCAGCTAGTGATTGGCCCACAGACCCGTTCACCAATATTAACAATGGTGGGAACGATTCCTATTGGAAATGCATGCATGACCTCCAAACTGACTGATGTACATGTATAAAACAAGTAAATCTGAATCGATTTAAAACTGGTCTGGAAAATTTTTAAAAAGCTACTTAAAACAAACGTTATGTAGTACTTAAATAAAATGATGCCAAGAATTCAAAATTACTTTTTATCGCGATATTACCACTTTTGATCAAGATAGCAGAGGAAATAAAGGAAGTACTGAAATCCCCCCATGACCACAATAAAGGTGTGCCATCGGGAATAACGAAACTACAGAGCAAGAAGCACTGAGAACCAGCATTGGAATCCAGGTGAACAGCAGGTCCCAGGTAAGGACACAAAGAGGAAGCCGCATGGAGATGGTAGGAGGGCGGAGATGTGCAATGGGCTGGACCACGTGGAGCAGGTGTCTGGATTTTTTTACTTTTTACTTAGTTCTTCTTGGTTTAAAAATAATCCCTCAGCCCAGTAAGTGAGGCTCAGTGGTTGAACATCAACCTATGAGTCAGGAGGTCACTGGTTCAAATCCTGGTCAGGCACATGCCTGCGTGGCGGGCTCCATCCTCCAAAGGGGCAGTGCAGGAGGCAGCTGATGTTTTTTTTTCTCCTCAGTGTTTCTATTGTCTATCCCTCTCCTTTCGTCTCTCTCTAACATCAATAAAAACATAGTTAAAAAAGTAAAAATGAAATGAAATAAAAAACAATCCCAGGGTTATGAAGATACCATGTTTTTTTGTTTTTGGGGATGGATGTGGCCCAGCATGAAGGGGTGTAGAGATGTGAATCCAAACCAGCCATGTGGGACGGACCCTCACATCACAGGGTGAGAACAGAGGGCAGTGAAGGAGAGTCACCGAGGACAGGGGGGGAGGGAGAGCACCCCGGGCGGATGGAGGAGGCGTCCTCTACAGGGACATGGCCCATGTTCTCCTGCACCCAAACCTCGCCTAGCACGTCTTCACCCCTGTACGTTCTCAGCAGACAGTTTCCCCAATTATGGTCCATATTCTCTTTCAGCACCTCCTGGGGTCATCAGATGGGCTCCAAGGCTCCCCCAGTCTGAACGGTGCATTGTTGCCTCTGGGTTCACATCCTGGCTGCATCGTGGATCCTTCTGGTGTCATTTCGAGCCTGAAATAGCAGCACCCCGAGCAGCACCAGGACCAAGCCAGCCATGCCCATCCGGATGAGATTCTCCACTGTGTAGTCTTGGGGATGGGAAAACAGGAGTGGTAGGTAAAAAAGTCTCAGAGGTCAGGGCAGATTCAAATCTCTGGGATTCTAGTGTCTTTCCTGGGCTCCGACCTCCCCTTCACTTCAGCGTCCCAGTGACATCTGAACTCAGCACCTATTCTGAGATACCTTGTCAGAGCTGTGCCCCAGAACTGAGGATGAGAGAAGATATGATCAAAATTCAGAAATAACTAAGAGCTGTGTGTTCTGTGTTTCAGCCTGAGACTCAAGACCCCATGAGCTTGTTCCCCTAAACCTGACAGATCCCACGTTCTCAATAGCTGGGGACCAGGGTCCATGAAGGAGGGTTTGGTGTCAGGGTCTCCTGAATCTCAGGAGCATGAAGGGGTGAAAGTCTGGGCTGCGTCTCCTTCATCCCACCCCACCCAGGTCCCTCCTCTCTGAGGTCTGCATATTCATCCCCACCCTGTTCTGTGGAACCTCCTCCCCCTCCTTGTTTATTACTGTCACCCACACTGCTAGGGACAGGGCCATGAGCTGACTGCGCACAGAAAGGACAGGGTCAGGGCTCCTCACCTGAGACCACCAGCTCCAGGGGGTCACTGGGCTGGGACAGCAGGTAGGGGGAGGTGCTGTGGGAGCCATAGCACCTGTAGGTCCCCTGGTGGCCTGAGCTCACAGGACTGAGGGTGAAGTTGGCCTGAGAGGGTGCAGACGTGTCCTGCAGACTGAGGTGCTGGGGAGGGTCCAGCGACCCCTCCCTGTGCAGGTGGAAGGTGTCCAACCAGATCTCAGACCCACACTGCAGGGTCACGTTCACTCCCCTGGGCACTGAGGGTCCGGGCTGGGCTGAGAGGGAGGGTTTCCTGTACATTCCTGGGGAGAGGAAGGTTGTGGTGTACAGAGAGCCACCCTCCCCTCATGCCCTTGACCCTGAGATGAGGGACCTTGTCCTTCTCCACAGAATCTGTCACCCCTCTCAGCTCCTCTCAGTCCCCCTGGGGGGTGTCTTTTATCTCCATGACCCTCACCCCCTTTCTCCCTCCCTCCCCTAGACCTATGCCCAGCTCAGCCTCTGATCCAGGCTCCTCTCCTGGGCCCCATCACCCCCAGGTGACCCTGTGCCCAGAGCCCTGAGCAGACCCTCAGCAGAGGTGCAGGGCTGGCTCCTAACCTGCCACCAGGATGTCCAGGGGGGCGCTGGGGGCCGACCACGCAGAGGAGAGGTGGTGTCCACTGTAGCATCTGTACCGGCCCCCGTGGGTGCGGTTCACGGGGCCCAGGGGGAAGTCGGCGCTGGGCTGCCCATCGAGGCGCTGGGGGGGTGTGAGCCCCTCGTCCTTGGTCAGCGCGAATCTGTCAAAGCCGGCCTCCGCGTGGCACTGGAGGGTCAGGCTGTGTCCAGCCAGCACCAGCGCGCCTGGCTGGGCCGAGAGGGCGGGCTCCCTGTGCACACCTGGGAGGAGGGGACAGTGGCACCAGGGGACACCCCACATCGCCCACTGGGCCGCAGGGAGAGGTCTCCCATGTCCGTCCCTGAGCCTCCCGCCTGTGGGTCTGTCCCCAAGAGGCCAGTGTCACTGACCCCATGAGCCCAGGGCCCCAGTGGACACACAGCTCAGGTCAGTTATTTGGGCCCAGGAAACAGATGGAGATGCACCCGGGTCTGTCCCTCACCTGTGACCTCGATGTGCAGAGGGGCACTGGGCTGTGACCACACGTTGGGCTTGGAGCTGGAAGACCCATAGCATCTGTAGGTCCCCCCATGGGAGGGGCTCACGGGGCCCACAGGGAAGATGGCCTGCCACCTCCCAGCATGCATCCTCCATTCTGATTTCATGTGTCGGGGCGGGCCAGCCCCTCCCTCCTTCAGCAGATGGAAAGGGCCCGATATGAGCTGTGAGCTGCAGGAGAGGGACACGTTCCCTCCTGAGGCCACCACAGGGCCTGGCTGGGCTGAGAGGGTGGGTGCACCGCCCACTCCTGAGGGAGGAGATAGGGTCTGTGTTAAAGGGACCGTCACCCTCAAGCCACAGGGGTGTTTTGTGAGGGGTGGGGTCCCCTGAGGCCACACTTTACTCCCTCTGTCTGTGACCCGGAGCCCACAGTGGGGAGGGGACCCAGTGTCTCCCTTACCTGTCACCACCAGGAGCAGGGGGTCACTCCATTCTGAGAGTATGTCCCCAGTGGTGTAATATGCACACTGGTACAGCCCTGTGTGGGCTTGGGTCATGGCTCCAATGAGGAAACCGGCCTTGTTGCTGGAGTTCTGTGGGATCCTTGTTTCCCAGGGCTCAGAGCCCCTCTCTTTATACAGACCGTAGGCACTAGCCTGCAGAGACCCCTGACACCAGATGGTCACGGGGCTCCCCTTGGTGACGATGGGGCCTGGGTCAGCCCAGATGGAGGGTTTGGGGACGTCTCCTGGAAAGGAATCAGACCTGAAATGTCAGGAGTGTCCTTCTTCCCCCATGACATCATGAATGAGCTAGTGATGCCATTTAATGAGCACCTACTGTGTGCGCTGCACGTACTGGGTCTGTCACTCATCTCCTCTCACCTCGTAGCAGTCATTCACCAGGGATTGCTGACCCCAATACCCACTTCACTGAGGCTCAGAGAGGTTAACCATGTGCCCCAGGTCATCCAGCCTGGAAGGGGCAGGGCTGGGACTGGAACCCGGGACTGTGGGTTCCCTGTGCTGTCCTCACGCTGCCCCCAGGGGGACACCAGCTTCGTGCTCTGGGCTCCTCCTCTGCAGGGGCCTGTCCACGTCTCATCTGGAGCTGAGGGTCCTTCCTCATTACCCGCCCCAGCACAGCAGGGACAGGAGGGGCAGTGTGAGGGGTGGACTCTCCCGGGTCCATCTCCACCCTGTAGACCCTGACGCCCCCTTGGGAAGGTCGGGCTGGGCTGGGGGCTCTGCCTTCCTGAGCTCTGTGAGGCCCTTATGTCACCTCATCTCCCAGCAGCCTGTGAGCAGGATGGGACCAGATTTGAGCAGACAGGAACCCCACACTCATTGGAGAGAGGGGACCGCCCAGCCCCACAGCAGGAGCAGCAGAGCCAGGAGCTGAACCAGGGCTGATCCACTCTATTCCCTCCTCTGAGCTGAGCCTGAGCTGAGGGGGAGGATGGGGGCCCGGACCCTTGTCCTGCCTGTCCCTCCCTGTACAGTGTCACCGTCCCTGAGACAGAGGGGACAGGCCCCATAACATCACGTCCTGGGGCTTCCCTGTGAGCCCCTCTCCCAGGAGGTCAGGGCCAGAACCGACAGGAAATGGAAGATCTGGACAAGGATTCTCTCCTTTTACACCTGGAGACACTGAGGCCCAGGCAGGGGAAGGGCGGGTCCAAGTCAGCAAATTCAGATGTTCCTGAACCCCCGTATGGCTGAGCCCCTGTCCCCATGGAGGCACCCACCACCTCCCCAAAGAGAGCCTCACGGACCCTTCTGGGGGCCTGACTCCGTGGTGGGGAGCCGCTGCTCCTCAGAGCCTCCTGGGCATCAGGATGGCAGGTGAGGGGTGGGGCTGTCTTCTCCCCATTAGAGAACAGTCCCCCTCCTCCACCTGGGCCCCACATCTCCCTCAGCCATGCCCTCCCTACCTGGCCCCTGCCTCACTCCTGGGCAAGCCTGACTGTGTGGTGGGGGAGGGGTGAAACCTCCAGTCCCTGGAGCCCCATGGTTCCCTGAAATGTCTCCCTGACTCCCAGGCCCCCCCTGGGACACAAGCCTGTTCTTAAGTGTCTGGGCCGGGGCGGGGGTGGGAGGGGGGAGGATGCATTAGATCCTCTGAGAGACTCAGAACTGCCCTGGGGTGGTCAGTGCCTTCTCTGAGCAAATGGGACCCAGTGGTTCATCAGCTGTGGACATGGGCCCTGTGGGTGTGGGGGGTTGGGGTCCTAGAGGGTCCTGGGAGGGAGGACAGAAGGGAGTGAGGGTCTGGGGCTGACCCTAGAGTCTCTTCCTCTCTGAGATTCTCCTGCATCTGCCCTGTGGCCCCTCAGACCCTCCCACTGTCCACAGGCACCTTCAGGATCAGGTGAGGGGCAGGGATAGAGAGGGATTGGGGGGTCTCTGAGGGGCAGATCTCCTCTGGGTGATCATCCCTAGATCACCCACCGCTTTCAGCCCATGATCCTTCTGGGGACGGGACCCTGAGCTGACAGCACAGCAGACAGGGTCAGGGTCCTCACCTGAGACCAGGAGCGTCAGGGGCTCACTGGGGTGTGACAGCAGGAAGGGGGAGGTGCTCTGTGAGCTGTAGCACCTGTAGGTGCCCCCATGGGCTGAGGTCACAGGTCTCATGGAGAACTTCGCCTGGTACTGCCGAGCTCGGAGATCTGATCTCAGAAGCAGGGGGGCATCGGCTGCCCCCTCCTTGGACAGAAGGAAGGTGTCCCTTAGGCTCTGTGACTGACACAGCAGGGTCACGTTCTTTCCTGAGGCCACCCTGAGGCCTGGCTGCACTGAGAGGGATGGTCTCTCAGGCAGGTGTCCTAGAGAGAGGGAGGGAGGGTGAGGGCTGCCTGCCCACCTTGTTGTGACCTGAGAGTCACCAGGCCTCTCTCTGAGGACCCTCCTCTCTGTCTGTCTGTTTCTCTGAGTCTCCCCCTCTGCCCTCTCACCCCCTGCCTCTCTCTGTCTCCCTCCCTCCCTGGGGCCTCCACTGTCATTCTGGTCTCACCAGCTGAGACCCCAGCAGGGCCTGTGCGGAGTCTGGTCGCTGACTGATCCCACTGGCTCCTCACCTGCCACCAGGATGTCCAGTGGGTCACTGGGGGCCGACCACTCAGAGGAGAGGTTGTATCCACCGTAGCATCTGTACCGGCCCCCGTGGGAGCTGCTCACAGTGTCCAGGGGGAAGTGGGCCTGAGAGAGCCCAGCCTGGGGCTGCAGGACAAGGCTCTGGGGGAGGTCCTGTCCCCCCTCCTTGTGCAGAGCGAATCTGTCATAGCCGACATCAGAGCGACACTGGAGGGTCAGGCTCTGTCCAGAGGCCACGATGGGGCCCTGCTGGCTCAGGAGGGAGGGCTTCCCAGACTCACCTGGGGAGACCAGACGTGAATTACAGGGGCTGCTCCTCCGATAAACCCCTTTTCCTGGCCTGGCCCCCAGGTCTCACTGTCTCTCTCTGTGTCCCTAACCCAGGAGACCCTGTGCTCTCCTCACCCCACCCTGTCACATGGGGCTCCCCTCACAGCAAAGATTCCAATAATGTGTCTGGTGCCTCAATCCATGGATGAGACAATAATGGGACTCACCTGAGACCAGGAGCTCCAGGGCATTACTGGGGTATGAGCACACCTGGGGGCTGTTCCTGGAACAGCCATGGCATCTGAACCTCCACCTGTGGCTGGGGGTCACGGGGCCCACATGGAACAGGGCCTGGGACTGCCCACTGAGGTGTGTCTCTGAGTCCAGGGCCCCGGAGAGCCTGTGATCTCCTTCCTTAGTCAGAATGAACCTGTCAAATCCCTGCCATGAGCCACACTGGAGGGTCACATTCCCTCCTGAGGTCACAACAGGGCTGGGCAGGGCTGAGAGGCTGGGTTTGCTGTAGGCTCCTAGGAGAGGAGGAGGCAGCGTGTTAAATGGGCTCACACCTCCCTCATGTCCCCCAGGGCTGGGCTGTGAGAGGGAGACACCCTGAGAGCAGACCCCCTTCCTGTGGGCAGAGCCTGAGGCTGGGACCCCAGAGTGTCCTCTCACCTGTCGTCACCACCAGCTCCAGGGGCTCACTGCGCTCTGACCAGCCAGCAGAGCTGTCATAGGAACAGCGATATCTCCCTGCATCATGCTCTGTCATGTGTGTGATGGAGAAATTGGCCTTGTCCCCGGGCTCCTGTGGCTTCTGTGTTTTCCATAGTGCTGTGCTTCCCTCTTTGTCCAGACGGTACTCCTCAGCCCCTGGGGTCCCCTGACAGGTGATGGTCACTGGGCTCCCCCAGGGGATCACAGGGCCTGGCTCAGCCCAGAGGGTGGGCTTGGGGAGGGGCCCTGGAAGGAATCAGAAACTGGGTCACAGGGCATTCCCACCCCTGGTCCCCAGCTCTTGGTCCCAGATGCCCCCATCTGTCAGACAGATCCTGCCCTGCTGCCTGGGGTGGCCCTTGTCCCCAATAAGGAGGTGGATCTGGGACACCTGGGGAGACTCACCTGCCTGCACTGGGGTCCTGAGGCCCACACTCAGCCCTGGAAGAGAGTCCCTGTGAGAGATTTGCCCTGAACCCTGAGCAGCTCCCTCCTCCCCAGGAGCCTCCTGAGTCCTGGGGTCCAGACAGAGCAGGGATCCCCTCCCCCTCCCATCTCACCGAGGCAGAGCAGGGCCCTGAGGGTGGGCGTCATGTCGTCTTCTCCCTGTGGCCTCAGCTGAGCAGATGGAGGAGGGCACGGGGCCAGCAGGATGGACAGACACACGCATGGGTGGTGGTCACTTAGCGGCCGATCCTCTCTGTGTCACGTCAGCAGCCCACAGGCGAGGGCACAGCCTCTCTCTAGCAGCCTGGCTCTCATTTCATGGTGAAGCAGGAAATAGACCCGGAGCCTCCTGAGACGCCCCTTCCAGGTGAGGTGACCCAGGGCACGTCCTTCCCTGTCAGAGCCTCCCCCACGGGGTCTCCTTCCTCCTCAGCCCGTCCATCAGCACCTCCCTGGGGTCCTCACCAGGGACAGTGCCACCCGGGCCCTGGAGTCGCTTCAGGGAGACTTGGGTCCCTGTGGCCTGCAGAGCTCAGATCAGCAGGGACACACTCACCCTCTCCCTGTGCAGCTCAGGGCGCTGTCCCTGTGACAGTGAGCACAGAGGGAAATGCAGGGCAATAAGGGAAGGAAACAGGTCCCTTCTGGGGCCCCAGAATCTGGGTTTTCTTCCTATCACATGTTTCTTCATGAACTTCCCTTTTTCTCAGCCACAGTCTCCAGCCCCTCCTTCCTGGGAGCAAGCCTCAGGGTCATGTTCCCCCTCAGGGCCCCTGTTCCTGGGCAGAGCTGTTCCCCCGGGACCATGGTTTGTCCTAGACAGTAAGAAGCTGTTATTTGGGTTAGAACTTTGATTTGTTGATTAAACCCCCTGTATTTAAATACCTGTGTCCCACCTGCTTCCTGTGTGAACTGAGCAGTAATGTCTCAATCAGATGTTTTCTTCCATTTTTTTTTTTTTTTAACAAGAGATCACCCACTGTAATTTACTTATTCTTCAACGAGTTTAACTCCTGGAGGGTCACAGCGCTACACGGATTCAGGACCCAATGGTGTTAGCAGGACGGTTGCTCTGGAATTTGGCGGGAACCTTCCACTGTCTCCATGAGCACCAATTCCCACTCCTCGGGGGACTGTGGATTTGTGGGGTTTGCCACCAGGAGTCACTGTGCTGCTCTTTGCTTTGTACACGAACATATCTCTTACCCAGAGTTCAGTTTCATCTCCCGCACACACCTGCAGCTTTAAGGGCAGCTGTGAGCTCCCTCTGTCCCCAGACCTCGCCTGCAACCAGCAGGGCTGGTCCAAACCACAGCTTCCACCCGTGTTTGTGCTCATAGGAGTCCTGCTCCCAGCGGGCCCCATGTCCAGCGGCGGGAGCGCCACTCACGTACTTTTCTTCTTCCTTTTTCCCCAACAAGTTTTTTTAAAAAAACTTTATATATTTCAGAGAGGAAATGAGAGGGAGAGAGAAACATCAACGACGAGGGAGAATGACTGATTGGCTGCCTCCTGCTCGCCCCACACTGGGGATTGAGCCCCCATCTGGGCAGATGCCTGGACTGGGAGTTGAATCGTGACCTCCTGGTTCATAGGTCGACACCGAACCTCTGAGCCATCATGACAGGCTATTCCTCCAGTTTTGAAAGCTTGTTGTGTGGGCTTTGACTCGATATATCCTTCTCAGATGTCCGTCTTGCCTATCTGAATGCGCTTGCTCTGTCACAGTGTCTATGACACCAGTGTCCAATGTCCCGGGATTGTTCGGAAGACCTCGCTGCATACTGGGTGGGCCTGGAATTAATTAGGTGCGATGATTTCACTTCTCAGATGAAATTTTTAATACTTCAACGATGATTCAGGTATGCTATTCCTTCCAGAGGCCGTCTTGGAAAATAAATCCTCACGTCACACCAGGGCAGAGCGTGGCCCTGAGGGTGGGGGTCATGGGGTCTCCTCCCTCGGTTCCTGGCTGTGCAGATGGAGGAGACCAAGGTGCCATCAAAACGGTCCCACACAGGTGTGGCCACTGGGAGGCCGGCCCTCCTTGTCTCCGGGTTGTCACCTCAGCCGCCCCACAGGAAGGGGAACTGTGTCTCCCAGATGTTAGCTCTCATTTCCATGATGGATCAGGAAATAGACCCGGAGCCTCCTGAACTGCCCCTTGCAGGTAGGTGACCCTGTCAGAGCCTCCCCCACGGGGCCTCCTTCCTCCTCAGCCCGTCCATCAGCACCTCCCTGGGGTCCTCACCATGGACAGTGCCACCCGGGCCCTGGAGACGCTTCAGGAAGACGTGGGTCCCTGTGGCCTGCAGCGCTCAGATCAGCAGGGACACGCTCACCCTCTCCCTGTGCAGCTCAGGGCGCTGTCCCTGTGACAGTGAGCACAGAGGGAAATGCAGGGCAATAAGGGAAGGAAACAGGTCTCCCCCTCTGGCCCCAGACTGTGGTTCCCTTCCTATCACAGCCCCTGGTCAACTCCCCTTTCTTGCAACAGCATCCACGCCATCAGGGCGGGAACACACTCTGAGTCCCTCCTCCCCTCAGTGCCTTGTTCCTCAGGACGATCTCTCCTCCTTATCCCGGGATCCTGTCTCACAGTCAGTGGCAATAAGTGTGTTATTGCTCCGATTTGGGGAACAAAATGGATTATTTATTTATTTATTATTAAAAATTTATATATATTTTTATTTTAGCGATGAAGGGAGAGGGAGAGAGAGACAGAAACATCCATGATGAGGGAGAATCACTGACCGGCTGCCTCCTGCACGCCCCACAACCTGGGCATGTGCCCTGACCGAGAATTGAGCCTCAACCTTCTGGTTCATACATAGATCGATGCACAACCCCAGAGCCATGCTGGCTGGGCTGATTCTTATGTAAATAGTCCTCCATTGTCCATTAGGTGTGTGACCTTCACCCTCAATGTACAATCTCTTGAGTCTCAGTTATCTCTCATGCAGCACTTCGTCAAGATCCCAACTCTAAGCTTAGAGTGGTTGTGGGGTCGGTGCCGGGGGACCTGGAGGGAGCCATCCTGGTTTGTAGCCATCTGACTAAGCCTGTGAGGTGAGCCCTGAGCGGGGTTGTTCAGAACTCTGCAGGAATTGGATGATTGCTGTACCCACGTACAAATCCCCATCTGCTCCTGATGCTGAGAAAGGCTGTGCACACTGTTTCTGAAACATGTGGCCATCCTCAATGCCCAAGAAGAGAAGTGGAAGTTTTCCAGATGGAGAGGGAAGCAGAATAGACAACCACTGCGCGAGTTGAGTGGGTACTGTGCCCGGGTGCAGCCAGCAGTCATCAGCGTGGAGTTTCCCACCTCTGTGTGGACAGGAGAGGGACCCAGGGTGGCCACACACAGGGAGGGGATCTGGACTCAGGGTGAAAGTTGGAGCAGTGTTGCCCCCACCACGTGCTTTGGATATGGGTACTGGGGTCTCTCTACCCACAGACCCAGCCTATGGTCAGCACTGAACAACGTCTCCTTGAGCGTGTGAGACAGATTCAGTGCATTCCAGTGAGCATGGGCATCTGTCCTGGTGCGAGTGTGAGGCTCACCTTTGGCGTGGGCCCTGCTTGGCACATCACAGTCAGATGCTAACTTAGGGAGAGAGGACACCATGGGCCAGGGCTGATCCCACTCTCCACCTCTTTGTATCCTGAACATCAGCACAGCCTAGGGAGGGACTCTCTGTGGAGAAGCAGGAATGTGGGAGGGGAGCGTCCAATAGGAATGGACGTGAAAGAGAAATCCCAGGGGTAATGGGAGGGAAGGGCTTGCTTCCCCTGTACCCACCCCTTCCTCCCCGCCCCTGCCTACTTGTCCTTCTGTCCCCTCCCCTGCAGGATGGGGGCACCATGGCTGTGCTGACCCAGCTCTCCCTGACACAGTCATCAAGTGGGACCCCTTCATGTGAAAAATGCTACAGCCAGGGTGGTGCGGGCCATCCCTGAGGGTGTTGGCTGCTGCTGCTGCTGCTGCTGCTTTCCTGAACAGATCAGGCCCCCAGATCTGACACTTGGACAGGTTTGGGATTTTGCTGACCCAGAAGGCAAAGGTGTCCTGAGCAAAGGCAATTGTACGTCGCTCTGTGCCTTGTGTATGTACCCAGAATGCATTGCAGGTGTTTCTGAGCAACTTTAACGTGGATGTTCCTCCACCAACAGTTCACCACACCCATAGTCCCTTGCTGGAGGGAAGGACCTCTGCATTGGCTTCCAGTGGGCTGACATGGTGCCATGTTTGATCATTTTAAGCCCTGTACATGGATTTCTGTCTATGATAAAGGGAAACCAGCGTCGCTCACCTCGAATCTGCCTGTGGCTGCCCTTGGAAGTGTTTGGGAGCTGAGTGGTATTGTCCCTGGTGCGATGCTGATGGAGATGAGTCTGCAGGTGCCACGTGCTTGGAGAAGGGCACATTGGAGAAAGCCCCTGGGCCCATGTCCTGGCCTCCAGCCTTGTGCCACCTGCTAAGAGGAAAGCGTGGGTGGTATGCCCTGCAGAAAAGCTAAAGAGGATGGCATCTTCCTGGACACTGATAAGGACATGGATGAGTTTGTGTCTGGAAGGGAAGTTTGTGCGATCTTCCTGGAGACAGGTTTAGCTTCTACCTGCTATGCCTATCTTTGGGTGTTATGTGACTCCATGGGAAGCTTTCAAAGGACATGTTTTCCTTGGCTTTTCACTCAGTCAATCAGAAGTTAATGAAGGGCATTGATCCTCCTCACATTTTTTTTCCTGAGATGCTGTCACCAGCAGAAAGGGCCAGCTTACCAAAGAGCATCATAGGATCCAGTCCTGCTACAGATTTCTCTGCTATTAAGGAGCCAGATGCCCTTAACAATGATACCATTGACCTAAAGAGGGAAAAGATAATGTGCAAGAGGACCTTAAGGAGAAAGAAGATACTCTATTTAACATTAATTCTCACCCGAGGACATGCTTAGAGAGAGGGAGGAGAGAAGGAGACAGAGCAACATGGATGTGAAAGGGAAGCATTGATCAGTTGCCTTCTGCACGTACCCTGACCAGGGATTGAACCCACAGCCCAGGTGTGTGTCCTGACCTGGAGTTGAATCAGCAGCCTTTCACTGCACAGGATAATGCTCCATCAACTGGGCTCCTCCAGCTGGGGGAAAGATATACTCTTCAACAGAGAATAGTGTGGGCCCGGGTCTTCAGGATGAACTTCAAAGGGCAAATGCTAATCTTCAAAGACTCCAGTCCCACAAACAGTAAGGACCGGGTCTCCTTAATGGGCTGGATGAGCAGGAAGCTCTGCTGCAGGAGCAACTCAGGGGGTCGGAGGGAAGTGCACTGAGGAGGCCCAGCTGGTCACATCACTGAAAGCTGAAGGAACTAGTCAAGAGTCGCAGATCTGCACTTCTGAGGAAGAGCTGGCCCAACTATAGGGAAGAGTGGAGTGGCCTACCACAAGGAACAGCAGGATTGGAGGAGAGTGTGGAGTCAGGGAAGGACCAGGTGAGACCTCCTCAGGGGTACCTGCAAGGTTCACAGCAGGAAATCCGTTCAATGCAAATGAAACAGATGGGAATGAAAGAGCTGGAAACCCCTAGTAATCAATGAAATTGGTGCAGTCACCGATCCTCAGAGAGATGCAAATTCAAATGAAAATGCGGTATCACCTCACCTGTCAGAATGCCTACCATTAACAAATCAACAAAGAAAAGGTAAGGCTGTGGAGAATAGGGAGTCCTAGTACATGGCTGGTGGGAATGCACAGTGGTGCAACCACTGTGGAAAACAGTATGGAGTTTCCTGAAAAAATTAAAAATGGAACTGCCATTTGACTCAGTGATCCCACTTCTAGGAATATATTGCAAGGAACCCTAAACACTAATCCAAAAGAACATATATACCTGTTTGTACATAGCAGCACTATTTACTAGGATCTGGAAACAGCCCAAGTGCCCTTTAGTAGGTGAATGGATAGAAAATAGCTGTGGTACATTTACACCATGGAATACTATGCAGCTGTAAAATAGAAGGATCTCTTGCCCTTTGAGACAGCATTAAAGAACCTTGAGTGTATTGAGAAAGCATGGAGGGACTTGGAGGCAAATAAGCCAGTTAGAGAGAGATCAGTATCACATGATCTCACTCATATAGAACCTAATGAACAAAATAAACTGATGAATAAAATAGATCCAGAGACATAGAGGCATAGAGCAGGCTGAAAAATCTCAGAGGGAAGCCTGTAGTGAGTGGATGGATTGTGAGAGATTCACCAGGGAAGTTATCTATACTAATAAAAGGGTAATATGCTAATTAGACTGGGAGACCTTTCTGGGGACCTTCTGGATGTTCTTCTGGACAAAGCCAGGGTGGCGGGGCCCAGGTAGAGGCCGTTAGAGACCAAGAGGGGAGGTCAGTTGTGGGTGATCAGGCCAGGATGGGACAGCAGTTGTGGGTGATCAGGCTGATGGGGGGCAGGGCTGTTGGGGTAAGCAGACCAGCAGAAGGGCCAGTTGGGCGTGAGCAGGCCATCAGTGGGGGTCATTTGTAGGTGATCAGGACTGCTGGGGGGGGGCAGTTTGGAGTGAGTAGGCCAGCAGGGGGCAGTTGGGGGTGAGCAGGCCAGTGCGGAGGGCTGGTGGGGGCGAGCAGGTCAGCAGGGGGGCAGTTGGGGGTGATCAGGCTGGTGGGGGGTGCAGTTGGGGGCGAGCAGGCCGGCAGGCAGAGTGGTTAGGGGTAATCAGGCAGACAGGCAGGCAGGTGAGCGGTTAGGAGCCATCAGTCCCAGATTGCAAGAGGGATGTCCGACTGCCGGTTTAGGCCCGATCCCTGTAAATTGGCAGTAGGGCATCCTTCGAGGGGTCCCAGATTGGAGAGGGTGCAGGCCCGGTTGAGGGACACCCCCCCACCCCATGCACGAATTTCCTTCACCGGGCCACTAGAATGCACATATGCAAATATACACAGCCCATGGACACAGACAATAGTGTGGTAAAGGCCTGGGAAGGGGACCTGTGGGGGTGGAAGGAGTCAGTGGGGAGAAAAGGGGGACATCTGTAATACTTTCAACAATAAAGGTACATTTTTTAAGAAAAGAGTTTGGAGCAGCAGCCCCAAGCATCCTTGTCAATGGTGGTCCAGCTTATTGCAACCTCAGCACAGGCAGCAGAGAAACAGCCAACCTGCATGAGCACCAGAGGCCGAGCAGCCTGGAGTCTGAGCAAGATGTGCTCATGACATGCTACTTCCTGGTGCGACTGATGGAAATGGAGTGATGGCTGATGGGAATGGAGTGATGGCTGATGGGAATGGAGGGGGAATGATGGGAATGGAGGGGAGAATGATGGGAATGGAGTGATGGCTGATGGGAATGGAGGGGAGAATGATGGGAATGGAGTGGGGACTGATGGGAATGGAGGGGAGAATGAAGGGAATGGAGTGGGGACTGAGGGGAATGGAGTGGAGTGGTGGGTAAAGGGATGGTTTGGGGACTGGTGAGAATAGAGTGGGGGCTGATGGGAGTGGCGTGGTGACAGCAGGTGCCAAGGAAAAATTTGTTCTGGATTTAATAGCGACAGACACTCTAAAGAAGACCCATCAATTGTAGAATCAAGGTCACTGGCAGATCCAGGTGCAGATCCAGACTTGGATTGTTTCCAGTTTGATTTTTTTGTTGGCAGTGATCCTTTCAAGGACGATCCATTTGGGGAAATGGATCTGTTTTAAGGTGATCATTTCAAAGATTGCACAGCTCTCTCAGGCAGTCTCCTCATGACCCTGTGACGATGTGTGGTGTTGAGCCTTTCACGCAGCCGGCATCAGCAGTGACCCTTTGGTAGAAACCCTGAGGCACCGTGATCCTATCGCTCCAGGTGCAACCGATGTTGTTGCAGCTAGTGATTGGCCCACAGACCCGTTCACCAATATTAACAATGGTGGGAACGATTCCTATTGGAAATGCATGCATGACCTCCAAACTGACTGATGCACATGTATAAAACAAGTAAATCTGAATCGATTTAAAACTGGTCTGGAATATTTTTAAAAAGCTACTTAAAACAAAAGTTATGTAGTACTTAAATAAAATGATGCCAAGAATTCAAAATTACTTTTTATCGAGATATTACGACTTTTGCTCAAGAGAGCAGAGGAAATAAAGGAAGTACTGAAATCCCCCCATGACCACAGTAAAATCACAATGAAACTACAGAGCTACCAGCACTGAGAACC
Organism: Plecotus auritus; assembly: GCF_963455305.1. Classification (NCBI taxonomy): domain Eukaryota; kingdom Metazoa; phylum Chordata; class Mammalia; order Chiroptera; family Vespertilionidae; genus Plecotus; species Plecotus auritus. Next base: position 5,291,851 of record NC_137785.1, on the reverse strand, counting down.
AGCATTGGAATCCAGGTGAACAGCAGGTCCCAGGTAAGGACAAGAAGAGGAAGCCGCATGGACATGGTAGGAGGGCGGAGATGTGCAATGGGCTGGACCACGTGGAGTAGATGTCAGGACTTTTTTTCTTTTTACTTAGTTCTTCTTGGTTTAAAAATAATCCTACAGCCCAGTAAGTGAGGCTCAGTGGTTGAACATCAACCTATGAGTCAGGAGGTCACTGGTTCAAATCCCGGTCAGGGCACATGCCTGCGTGGCGGGTTCCATCCTCCAAAGGGGCAGTGCAGGAGGCAGCTGATGTTTTTTTTCTCCTCAGAGTTTCCATTGTCTATCCCTCTCCTTTCGTCTCTCTCTAAAATCAATAAAAACATAGTTAAAAAAGTAAAAATGAAATACAATAAAAAACAATCCCAGGGTTATGAAGATACCATGTTTTTTTGTTCTTGGGGATGGATGTGGCCCAGCATGAAGGGGTGTATAGATGTGAATCCAAACCAGCCATGTGGGACGGACCCTCACATCACAGGGTGAGAACAGGAAGCAGTGAAGAAGAGTCACCGAGGACAGGGGGGGAGGGAGAGCACCCCGGGCGGATGGAGGAGGCGTCCTCTACAGGGACATGGCCCATGTTCTCCTGCACCCAAACCTCGCCTACCATGTCTTCACCCCTGTACGTTCCCAGCAGACAGTGTCCGCAATTATGGTCCACATTCTCTTTCAGCACCTCCTGGGGTCATCAGATGGGCTCCAAGGCTCCCCCAGTCTGAACGGTGCATTGTTGCCTCTGGGTTCACATCCTGGCTGCATCGTGGATCCTTCTGGTGTCATTTCGAGCCTGAAATAGCAGCACCCCGAGCAGCACCAGGACCAAGCCAGCCACGCCCATCCGGATGAGATTCTCCACTGTGTAGTCTTGGGGATGGGAAAACAGGAGTGGTAGGTAAAAAAGTCTCAGAGATCAGGGCAGACCCAAACCTCCAGGATTCTAGTGTCTTTCCTGGGCTCCCACCTCCCCTTCACTTCAGCGTCCCAGTGACATCTGAACTCAGCACCTATTCAGAGATTCCTTGTCAGAGCTGTGCCCAAGAACTGAGAATGAGAGAAGATATGATCAAAATTCAGAAATAACTAAGAGCTGTGTGTTCTGTGGTTCAGCCTGAGACTCAAGACCCCATGAGCTTATTCCCCTACAGCTGAGAGATCCCACATTCTCAATAGCTGGGGACCAGGGTCCATGGAGGAGGGTGTGGGGTCAGGGGCTCCTGAATCTCAGGAGCACAAAGGGATGAAAGTCTGGGCTGGGTCTCCTTCATCCCACCCCACCCAGGTCCCTCCTCTCTGAGGTCTGCATTTTCATCCCCACCTGGCATTGTTCATCTATTGATTCTTCTATTAACTCATTTATTTATTTATTAAATATATTTTTATAGATTTCAGGGAGGAAGGGAGAGGGAGAGAGAGATAGAAACATCAATGATGAGAGAGAATCATTGATTGGCTGCCTCCTGCACACCCCCTAATGGTGACTGAGCCTGCAACCCGGGCATGTGCTCTTAGCTAAAATGGAACCTGGGACCCTTCAGTCCTGGGACCCTAGCACTCTATCCACTAAGCCAAACCAGCTAGGATTTAACTCATTTGTTATACAATTATACAAATGAATACCTACAGTGGTAGATTATTTACCCAATGAAAAATGTGGGGATATGGATGCTAATGGTGTGAGTTTTTTTTCAATCTCAAAGTACAACAAAGGTCATAACCTAGGAAGTCCACACTTCTGGCTCAAACTTTAAGTCACAGAGAAAAATTCTGTTAATTACAATAATTAGTGAGTACCCAAAGTAGGAAATCATGTCACTCTGTTCCCCTATTTTGATATAAAACCCACGATTTAAACAAATTTATTGACCCCCCTCCTCGTTACAGTGATCCATGCAATAACTCTCAATGTCAGCTCCACAATTGAGAAAATGCACAGGGACGATCAGCGTCCCTTAGTTGGGTTAATATCCAAATGGGTGACACCAAGAAGCCTTTGTAATGTGTGTCATGTGGTTAAAGGTCAGGGAAAAGATAATGATGGGGGGATGAGCATCTGTCAGGAAAAGAGAGCATTCCTAGTAAACCCCAATGAGACCGAAGAACGGATTGGAACAAAGCGGCCATAGTGCTTTCAATATAAAATGCAAAATTGTAAGTGGATTTGCCTTGACATAATGTTGGGTGTGAATTAAGCTGTTTTCCGGAGGAGAAGCTGTGGCCCATTTTGGTCTGTCATTCCATCCTATGGATGTGGAGGGAGAAAAATAGGTATGCCATCGGGAATAAAGAAGTGACATTTCCTTTGACTGGTGAGTATTATAACTTTATATCAGAGGGATCAACTGAAAAACAGTCCACAGGGAGAGAAGCTTCAGGAGGCTAACAGGTCATGATATAAGTATGTCCAAACAATAGCTTTCCTCAGTGTACTTACTACCATTTAGAAAATCTACCGGAATCAAACCGCTTACTCACCAATTACAGTGTTAGAGGTGCAATTCTCTAAGTGGGCTGTGCATTTACTCAATTTTACAAATAGCTGTCAAAGTGCTTCTGAAGCGCATTCATAAAGCTCATTTGAAAATGTGCGTGATAAGACTTTATATAAACAAGAAGTTGTTCTCCATAATAAAGATCTGAATTTAATCTACTCCCAATGAAAATAGGAATAGAATATTAATCTTTCAATCTGGACTCCATATAATGTAAGCTAAATTGTGAGCTTATAGACGGAAGTATGGCCTGAAGGTTCTCTAAAAGGAGCCATAATAGACCTGTGTGCACAGAAACCCTGAGCAGAGGTGAAGGCACAGAGTCTGGGCAGGAGGCCCCAAGTCCCCAGGAGGCCGGCAGGGTCCCTCCACATTCTCAGGTGAGCACTTGGGGCCTGGAGGCCTCCAGGTGAGCACAGGGGGCCGTGCAGTGTGGTGCCCACAGGCAGGATGCTTCTCTCTACAGGGGAGTGTCCAGTGGGGGCTGGGACCCAGGGACCCAGATTCTGAGATGAAGACATCAGGAGGTGAGTGGAGGTGGAGGTGGGGTCTGTGTTCTCTGCTCAGTCTAATCACATTCCTGCTCATTTCACTCACATCTCACTAGCCCTCCCTCTCCTTCATGTCTGCTGAGGTTCAGAAATGGGCTTCAGGTGTGGGATGTCCTGTCTCTACTCTCTCGTGGACTATACCCTGTTCTGTGGAACCTCCTCCAGCTCCTTGTTTATTACTGTCACCCACACTGCTAGGGACAGGGCCCTGAGCTGACTGCGCACAGGAAGGACAGGGTCAGGGCTCCTCACCTGAGACCACCAACTCCAGGGGGTCGCTGGGCTGGGACAGCAGGTAGGGGGAGGTGCTGTTGGAGCCATAGCACCTGTAGGTTCCCTGGTGGCCTGAGTTCACAGGACTGAGGGTGAAGTTGGCCTGAGAGGGTGCAGACGTGTCCTGCAGACTGAGGTGCTGGGGAGGGTCCAGCAACCCCTCCCTGTGCAGGTGGAAGGTGTCCAACCAGATCTCAGCCCCACACTGCAGGGTCACGTTCACTCCCCTGGGCACTGAGGGTCCCGGCTGGGCTGAGAGGGAGGGTTTCCTGTACATTCCTGGGGAGAGGAAGGTTGTGGTGTACAGAGATCCACCCTCCCCTCATGCCCTTGACCCTGAGCTGAGGGACCTTGTCCTTCTCCAGAGACTCTGTCTGTGACCCCTGTTAGCTCCTCTCAGTCCCCCTGGGGGGTGTCTTATATCTCAATGACCTCACCCCCTTTCTCACTCACTCCCCTAGACCTCTGCCCAGCTCAGCCTCTGCTCCAGGATCCTCTCCTGGGCCCCATCACACCCCGGTGACCCTGGGCCCAGAGCCCTGAGCAGAGCCTCAGCACAGGGGCAGGGCTGGCTCCTCACCTGCCACCAGGATGTCCAGGGGGGCGCTGGGGGCCGACCACGCCGAGGAGAGGTGGTGTCCAGTGTAGCATCTGTACCGGCCCCCGTGGGTGCGGTTTACATGGCCCAGGGGGAAGTCGGGGCTGCTCTGCCCATCGAGGCGCTGGGGGGGTGTGAACCCCTCGTCCTTGGTCAGCGCGAATCTGTCAAAGCCGCCCTCCGCATGGCACTTGAGGGTCAGGCTGTGTCCAGGCAGCACCAGTGCGCCTGGCTGGGCCGAGAGGGCGGGCTCCCTGTGCACACCTGGGAGGAGGGGACAGTGGCACCAGGGGACACCCCACATCGCCCACTGGGCCGCAGGGAGAGGTCTCCCATGTCCCTCCGTGAGCCTTCCGCCTGTGGGTCTGTCCCCAAGAGGCCAGTGTCACTGATCCCATGAGTCCAGGGCCCCAATGGACACACAGCACCGTCATTTTGGGCCCAGGAAACAGATGGAGTTGCACCTGGGTCTGTCCCTCACCTGTGACCTCGATGTGCAGAGGGTCACTGGGCTGTGTCCATACGTTGGGGTTGAAGCTGTGAGAACCATAGCATCTGTAGGTCCCCCCATGGGAGGGGCTCACTGGGCCCAGAGGAAAGATAGCCTTGGTCCTCCTCCTCCAAGGATGGATCATGGGTTCTGATTCCATGTGTCCGGGCGGGTCAGTCCCTCCCTCCTTCAGCAGATGGAAAGGGCCCGATGTGAGCCCTGAGCTGCAGGAGAGGGACACGTTCCCTCCTGAGGCCACCACAGGGCCTGGCTGGGCTGAGAGGGCGGGTGCTCTGCCCAGTCCTGAGGGAGGAGAAAGGGTCTGTGTTAAAGGGACCGTCACCCTCCTGTCCCAGGTGTGTTCTGTTAGGGGTGGGGTCCCCTTGAGGCCACACTTTACTCCCTCTGCCTGTGACCTGGAGCCCACAGTGGGGAGGGAACCCGGTGTCTCCCTTACCTGTCACCACCAGGAGCAGGGGGTCACTCCGCTCTGAGAGTATGTCCCCAGTGCTGTAATATGCACACTGGTACAGCCCTGCGTGGGATGGGGTCATGGCTTCAATGAGGAAACCGGCCTTGTTGCTGGAGTTCTGTGGGATCCTTGTTTCCCAGGGCTCAGAGCCCCTCTCTTTATACAGACAGTAGGCACTAGCCTGCAGAGACCCCTGACACCAGATGGTCACGGGGCTGCCCTCGGTGACGATGGGGCCTGGGTCAGCCCAGATGGAGGGTTTGGGGACGACTCCTGGAAAGGAATCAGACCTGACATGTCAGGGGCTTCCTTCTCCCCGCTTTCCCCAGCTGTCACTCCCAGGCCCCTCCCAGATTGGTCACCATTATTCCAAACCCTGTGTCTCCTCAGCTGCCCAGAGGGTGACTGTGCTGAAACAGGAGGTTACGGGAGAGCGGTGTTGGGGGGGGGGGGGGTCGGCAGGGGGTGGGGAGGTGCGGGAAGAGAGACTCACCTGCCTGTACCTGGTCCCACGGGCCCTGACACAGCCCTGGAAGAGAGTCCCTGTGAGAACCGTCCCCAGCCGCACACAGGAGCTCCAGGCCTGGTCTGGGCCCCTGAGCTCTGGGGGCAGACCTGGGGCTGAGCACGTCTCCTCCCCATAAGTCCTGTCCCCACTGAGCCTCCTGAGTCCTGGGGTCTTGCAAGGTCAGGACCTGGGAGGGGAGGGGCCCCATCCCTCCTCCTTTCCCCACAAACTCACCAAGGCCCAGGAGGACAATGAAGGTCAAGGTTGTGGTGCTGTCTGCCATGGTCCCCAGTGGCAATGATGACGGATCAAGTCCACAGAGCTGAGCAGCACAAGCAGATGAACGGATGTGACAGGGCCTGGGCTCCAGGTGACAGGTCCCTGTTTCTTCATCAGCCTCACTCTGCTCTCCCTGAAGGATGGCTGAGGACACAGCAGGTTCCGGGACCTTCAGGACCAGATCTGAGTCTCAGCAGACCCCCCACGCTCTGCCTCCACCTCCTGTCCAACCCCAATCCAGAGGGTGACCCCGGTCCCAGTACCTGAGGGCGCAGGGCGCAGGGCAGAGCAGAAGGAAGCACCAGCTCCTGCCTCTCACAGAGTCTGTGTGACCATGGGAATGCCTTTCTCTTTCCTGAGACTCCACACATGCACGTTTTCTCCCGTCCCTTCACCGACCCGTCAGCCCAGTGATGGGTACCGAGCGGTTAACCCCCCTCTTCCTTTCCCCAGAGCTCACCGAGGCCCAGAAGGGCAGGCAGGTCCTGGGTCGGGGTGCTTCCTCACATGGTCCCCAGTGTGCACACGACGTAAACCCCACAGAGCCTGGGGAACAAAGGCAAGAATGGGGTGTGTCAAGGTCCAGTCCCCAAGTGATACGTCACTGGTTCCTCATCAGTGGCCTCACAGCAAGGGAAGTAGCCCCTCCCGGAAGGGTGGGCCTTAGGGGACAGCATGCTGTGGGATCTCTGAGACTGACCTCAGTCTCACCAGACCCCACACGCTCTGCCTCCACCTCAGGCCAAACCCAAATCCAGAGGGAGACAGCCGTCCCTGGTGAGGAGGGTGGAGGAACAGGGCAGGAGAGGACTTCACTCAGTTTCTGGCCCAATTCTGACTCTGCCTTTTCTAGAACCTCTGCGAGCTTGTGTAGGACACTTCCCTTTCCTGAGCCTCTGTAAGTGCAATTGCTCTTCCCTTCCCTCACTGGCCAGGCAGTCAGGCAGTACTTACTGAGCAGTGACCCTGGGCCTTCACTGGCCTGGCAGTCAGGCAGTACTTACTGAGCAGTGACCCTGGGCCTTCACTGGCCAGGTAGTCAGGCAGTACTTACTGAGCAGTGACCCTGGGCCTTCACTGGCCAGGCAGTCAGGCAGTACTTACTGAGCAGTGACCCTGGGCTGTCACTGGCCAGGCAATCAGGCAGTACTTACTGAACAGTGACCCTGGACCCTCAATGGCCAGGCAATCAGGCAGTACTTACTGAGCAGTCACCCTGGGCCCTCACTGGCCTGGCAGTCAGGCAGTACTTACTGAGCAGTGACCCCGGGCTGTCATTGGCCAGGCTCTGGAGTAGCTGAAGATCAGGGATCCCTTCCCTGGACTCTTGGGGCTGAGATGAATGAAGCAGATGTTACAGATATTTAGACGGCAGACAGTTCAGTTACAGTCTCGTGTACCCGTTGGGAGAATAAAGGAAATGAGACAATGAGATTCAATGACAGGTAGATGCCACACAACCCGGATCCTGGCTGAGGGGGTCCTTCTCAGGCATGGACTGACCCATGGCATGAGCAGGAAGTGACCCAGAGAGTGGGCCGGGGGGGGGGTCGTCTTTGACCAGAAAATCTTGAGCTGTTGTCAGAAGTGAGAGCAGTCAGGCGAAGGATCAGGCTAGTCACACAGGGTCTAGTGCACCACGCAAATATTCGGGATTTTAGCTCCAAGCCAATGGGATAAATTTGAAGCAACAGATTGTACGAAAAGATTTCTGATTTAAAGAGGTGACCACTATATGAAAATGTCATGCAGACCAGCTCTATTGATTGTTAATGCCATTGATAATAAAATGCCAACGTTCATTTGGCCCCTGGATGGTCTGTTGGTCAGTATTTTAAGTCATTTATGTGGTTTTTGAGTATAACTCTTACACTAACCTTTAACACAATGTACACTTTCAGTTGAGTCAGATGAGACAGGATGGGTCTTGGTCCAGCAGGTTGGAAAGGAGGTGGCTATGTTCAGAGGGAGAAAGAGAGAGAGAGATAGATAGATAGATAGAGAGAGAGAGAGAGAGAGAGAGAGAGAGAGAGATTTATTGTCCCTCTTATTTATGCATTCATTGCTTGATTCTTGTATGTGGCCTTACCAGGTATTGTACTTGCCACCTTGGCATATCAGGATAACGTTCTAACCAACTGAGTCACCTGACTGCATAGAATTTTCCAACAGCTCCATTGCTGAGTGTGGTTTGGTGTGGAGGGGAGTGTGGGTAACTGGGTGAGTTGGGTTGTGGAGGGAGAGTCGTGTTTGCTGGGGCTGGTGAGTTTAGCTCAACCTGACCATTCACAGCCTTGAATATCAGATGTGCAACTCGGATCTCTTCTGAAGGTGGAAACTGGTGGAGGGGGTGCAGCAGGCAGGCTCAGATCAGATGGGGTTATAGGAAGGGTCCTCAGGAGGTGGGGAGAGGAGAGAATTAGAGAAAGGGTGGGGCCTGGTTGGAGGATCAGGAAGGTTGCTGATTGGATGACACAGATGAGACATCTTGGGTCTGTGGTGGTTGGGGGGCACTGCTCCGAAGGGCTCAATGGGGCACGTGGAGTGAGTTGATGGTCTCTGTGAAGTGCTCCAATGAGGACGTGAAGGCTGCTCCACTCTCCTTGGTGCCTGCAGGAGCCAGTGGGGCTGTCCCAGGGAGGACACCCCAGGGGAGAGGGAGGCCTGGGAGATGCTGAGAAGACTGATCTCCATTTCTCAGAGGAAAGCAGGGCCCCAGTGGGACTGTGGACTTTCTTTCTCCACACACTTCCCTTCACTGACTTCCTGTTTCTGTAGGTCAGCCCCATCTGTTTCTTCATGGCTCTCCTTCGAAACCTCTGAGTCACTGCTGCCTCCTCTGGGCCCCTCCTCCCCTGAGCAGAGCTCCTCCCTCACACTGGGAATTCCTTCTCCCGCACTGGGCAAGCGCCTGCACGGGAGGCAACCCTGATTTCTTTCTTTCTTTTTTTTTTTTAAATATATTTTTATTGATATTTACAGAGAGGAAGGGAGAGGGATAGAGAGCTAGAAACATCGATGAGAGAGAAACATCAATCAGCTGCCTCCTGCACACCTCCCACTGGGGATGTGCCCGCAACCAAGGTACATGCCCTTGACTGGAATCGAACCCAGGACCCTTCAGTCCGCAGGCCGACGCTCTATCCACTGAGCCAAACCGGTTTCCGCAAACGCTGATTTCAAAATGAACACAGACAGACTTGGGGACCTGCCACAATTTATGTTATTGATCTCCCAGCAAAGGAGAATGTCGTCAATGAAGAAAAACAGATTTAAACAATTAGATAGTGACCATTTCACAAATTTGTTGACTCCTACATTTACACATCCAAGGTATTCAGCTATAAATATTTAAAGCCCAGTTGGTGTGGCTCAGTGGTTGAGTTGACCTATAAAGCATGAGGTCATGGTTCCATTCCTGGTGAAAGCAAATGCCCAGTTGTGGGCTTGATCTCCAGTGTGGAGCATGCAGGAGGCAGCTGATCAATGATTCTCTCATCATTGATGTTTCTCTCTCTCTCCTTCTTTCTTCCTCTCTTAAAGCAATAAAAATGTATTTTAAAACGTTTCTCTCTTTTTCTTTAATCTTTGCCTTTTTAATTATGATGTATCTTGGTGTGGGCCTCTTTGGGTTTTTCTTGTTTGGGACTTGTGTGTCTTCTTTCTTCACTAGGTTAGGGAAGTTTTTGGTCATTATTTCTTCAAATAAGTTCTCATTCCCTTGCTCTGTCTCTCTTCTCCTTCTGGTACCCCTGTGATGCTGATGTTGTTCTACTTCATGTTGTCCCGAAGGTCCCTTAAACTATCCGCATTCTTTACATTTTTTTTTCTTTTTGCTGCTCTGATTTTTTTCTACCTTGTCTTACAAATCACTCATTTGATCTTCTGCTTTATTTAACCTATTGTTCATTCCTTCCAGTGTATTCTTTTTCAAAATCCTCACCTGAGGATATGTTTTTTAAAGTTTATTTTATTTATTTTATTTTTGTTAATCCTCACCAGAGGATATTTTTTCCATTGCTTTTCAGAGAGAGGGGAGGGGAGGTGGGGGAGGGAGGGTGGGCAAGAGAGAACATCAGTGTGAGAGAGACACATGGACTGGTTGCCTTCCTCCCATGCCCCAATTGGGGCTGGGGATCAAGCCTGATACCCAGGTATGTGCCATTGACCTGGAATGGAACCTGAGACTCTGAGGTGCGGGGGCCTACGCTCTACCCACTGAGAAACACCAGCCAAGGCTAAAACTGATTTTTGCGACAAAAAGGGAAGGAGAGAGGGAGAGAGAAACATTGATTGGCTGCCTCCTGTATGCACCCTAACCAGGGGCCAAACCCACAACTAGGTATGTTCCCCGAAGAGGAATTAAACCCAGAGCCTTTGGTGTATGTGACAATGCTCCAATTGAATGAGCCACCCAGCCCCGGCCAGTGTATTCACGATGTCATATATTGTATTCTTCATTTCTGACTTTTAAAGAAGTTTTTTTCGTGCTGTTATACCTTTCCCTAAGTTCCTGGAACACCTTTATAACCATTACTTTGAACTCTATATCTGATAAACTGCTTGCTTCCATTTGATTTAGTTGCTTTTTTTTTTTGAGACTTCTGTGTTTGTTTTTTTCTTTTCTTCATTTAGGGCCTGTTTCTCTGTCTCCCTATTTTGGCTCCCTCTTGGTGTTAATTTTCTGTGTATGAGTTAGGTCTGCCATGACTCCCAGCTTGGTGGGGTGGCCTAATGTGGTAGATGTCCTGTGGGACCAAGTGCCGCAGTCTCTTTGATCACCTAAGCTGGGTCCTCTAGGGATGTCCCTTGCGTGGATTATGTGGGCCCTCCTCTTGTAATTGAGTCTTTTTTAAAAAAGAAAAAGAGTATATTATATTCTGTCAACATTTATTTGGTCTTAGTCCCAGGCCTGGCCTCGCCCCGCCCCTGGCCCCGCCCCTGTCCCCCGTCCCGCCTCTTGCCTGGCTCCCAGCCTGCCCCTCTCCTCGCCCCCCCCATCCCTCGTCTTCAATCTCTCATTTGGACAGATAACTGGTCAACCCGATCACTCTGACCCACTCCCAGAGAGAAAGTCCGGGCCGGGCCATCTGCTTGACCCTATCTCTCATGGTCCCCACTGCTTTGAGACTGGCTGGCCATCTGGTTGACCCCATCTCTCACGATCTCCACTGATGTTCAAGACTAAGTCCGGGCCGGCCATCTGGTCGACCCTGATCTCACAGTCTCCACTGCTGCCCAAAACTAAGTCGGGGCCGGCCATCTAGTCATCTAGTTGACTGGAGCCACCGCACAACCCTAGGTCCCTGAGGCCGCCCTGCGCCTGCAGTTTTGGGAGTGCTGGTAGACCGGGTTCCTAGGAGGGGGCGGAAAATATGGGGAGGAGGGAGCCAGCCCTCAGCCCCCCTGGGAAAGGGGCCGTGTCCGCAGCCACCCACCCCCACTTCCCAGTCCCAGCCCGGAGCCCGAAGGCCCTGGCGGGGTCATGAGAGGAGGCCAGGAGTGAAAGGAAGGAAAGGAAGGGGACCCCGCCTTAAGCTCCGCGTGCGGTTTCCCGCCCTCCCCCTTCCTTACCTCAACCGCCCACTGAGCCGACCTGGGGAAGGAGAGGGGCCAGAATAAGACAAACCCTTGTGTGGAGGCTGACTTTCAATAGATCGCAGCGAGGGCCCTGCTTTGCTAAGTACGAGACCAGGACCCAGAAGCAGGTCGTCTAGGAATGGGTCAGCACCAGGTTCCCCACGAAGGTGCGTTGTGTGAAGGGCAAGGGGCCAGCCCCCTTTCCGGCTGCACCCAGTTTCCCAGGATGAAGGGCTCTCCGCACCGGACCCGTGTAATTGAGTCTTGATGGCTATTGTGTTTGTGGTGGGATCGGCCCTCAGGCTGGCTGACTGGGAGGCTCAGCCGGGACCACGGCCTGCCAGCTGCTGGGCAGATGCTGACCACAGGAAGCGGCATTCGCCTCAGCAGGGTCTGCTGTCGGGAGATCTCCCTTTGGATGTGCCCCTTGTGAGGCTAGTGGGGTCCTGCTCTGATGTGGTCTGAGGCTGGCCACCGGTGGGTTGGTTCTGGGCCTCTTGGAGGGGTCTCGGGTGCAGGCCAAGGTCAGCCACAGGCTGTGAGACGGGGCGGCCCTTTTCGCATGCCTGCCCCTCCTGCCAGTTGCCATGTGGCTTCTTCTGTGATCCTTGGCTCTGTGCCTCCGCCTCAGCTGGTCTCCGGGTGGCTCTTCAGGGTGATTGCTCCTTCATTTAGTTGTAACTCCAGTTTGGTCCTGGGAGGAGGTGAGTGTAGTAGCTTCCACATACCCCGCCTCCACCTTGAAATCTGCATCTGCAGTTAACATGGGCGTTGTCAGGAGGCCCCATGGAAGGACTGAAGGAAGAGGACCATAGCAGCGTGGCACACACCTGGTCAGCCGCAGCCTTGTAGGGGTTCCGCGGCTCCTGGGGGCCTGCAGGTCGGTCAGTGAGGCGGGAGGGGGGAGGGGGGAGGGGGGAGGGAGGAGAGCTGCGGTAGGGCCGCCCTGGCAGCTGCTGCCCATCACTCCCTTAAAGCATTCTCTCACTTCTGTGTTGTTCTAAATGCACACAGTGATTACTGAGAAGTCTGGCTTTGATTTCAAAATGCAGGCGCATTGCTGATAGAACCAGTGACTCCCAGAGGGTCCCAGGAGCGGCCGGGCCCACGTCTGGTCTCCAGGCTGCTGGGGTCAGGAGGCCGCACCTCGCAGCTCTCGCCATAAGCCAGGCGTGGGCTTCTGTTTGATGTATGTGCAGTGACCAGGGGTTTTGCTGTGTGTGTGTGTGGGGGGGGGGGGTGAGGAAGACATAGGTCTGCTCCCCCTTCGTCTAAAACTGGAAGTCTGAAACGCCATTGGTTTTTAGATATTAGTAATGTTTCCAGTGACATTGGATACATCCTTTTCAAATTAGAATAATAGATCTTTATACTACTTTAGATTGTGTGTGTGTTTCTATGTGTGTCCATGTCTTTGTCCGTGTCTGCATGTGTGTGTATGTTGGTGTGTATGTCCATGTGCGCCCACGTATATATCAGTGTATGTTTGTGTATATGTCCCTATGTGCCCATGTGTATGTCCATGTGTATATGTGTGTGTACTTCATACATGCATAGTGTTCATAAGCATTTAGCAGAGAAACTTTCTGAACTTTAAGGTTACTTTGCAGGAAACTGTTGTTGTTTTTTTTTTTAAAAAAATATATATATATTATTGGTTTCAGAGAAGAAGAGAGAGGGAGAGAGATAGAGAAACATCCATGATGAGAGAGAATCACTAATCGGCTGCCTGCTGCACGCTTACCACTGGAGATCGTGCCCGCAACCCAGGCACGTGCCCTTGACCAGAATTGAACCCGGGACCCTTCAGCCCGCAGGCCAATGCTCTATCCACTGAGCCAAACCAGCTAGGGCTGCAGGAAAGTTTTGAATTACAGATTCAATGTGTTTAACAAACATGACAATTCAGTTTCATATTTAACCCACGTGAGTGAAATCTTACGGTTCTTGTCCTTTTCTTTCTTTCTTCTCTTAGCGTGATACTCTCCACTCCACCCATGTTGTGGCAAATGGCAGTGTGTCATGTTTTATGGCTGAGAAATATTCTGTTTGTATAGTTACCACATCTTTATCCCATCATCAGCTCAAGGACACATAGGTTGTGTCTATGTTCTGCTTCATAGGTTTAATGTATGATATTTACATTGTCATTCACTTAATGCATTCTCTCACTTCTGTTTTGGTTTTAGATTCACAAATTGATTACTGAGAAGTCTTGCTTTGATTCCAGAATGTAGGCATATTGCTTATAGAACCGGGTGACTCCCACAGGGTGCCAGGAGCTGCCGGGGGAGCACGTCTGGTCTCCAGGCTGGCTGGGGTCACTAGCTGAGTCTCCCCGGGGGAAATACCTATGCCTTCTTGGGTCCCTGCAGGCCCCCTCCCTGGAGTGTGGGGTCTGGGTCCTTCCTGGGCTAGTGGATGGCTAGAGCTGCGTACAAGCTGGGCTCTTCTGGGGGCTCCTCTGATGGGGAGGATGGGGGTGCACTTGTCGGCCGTCTGAGGGCCAAGAGGTTCAGCTGGGCGTAGGTCACATCCTGGGGGGCGTCAGGTGCAGCCTGGAGCAGGGGGGGAGAGAGAGGGATGACACTTGGTTGGGGTTGGGGAAACCTGGAGGTCTGCAGCGAATGGGACTCACCGCACTGTCCATCTGTCTGTCCTCTTCTGCTTCTCTGCCCTTTGTGTCCAGCAGTTCCTCTGACAGGGAGGAAGGAGAGGTGGCCATTCCCTGCCTGGGTCCTGGTCTTGAGTGGCTTACATGGGGGCCTTCATCCTGCCTTGTCTGAAGGAGACAGTGAGACAGAACAGTGTCTCCTTGATTCCACAGTAGAAATCCTCCTGTCAATTATCCTCACGTTGCCAGAGAGATGATTTACACTTTAAATAGATCAGGCCCCTCTCCTGATGGCATCTACAGGGACTTCCCGAACCTTGGGGCCTCTGGATGCTTCTGTAGTTCTGACTCTCATCCTAACGCGCTCTCTCTTGCTCACTGGGCTCCAGTCTCATGGCCCCTCCTCCTGAAGAAGCAGGCCCTGCCTCAGGACCTTTGCGCCCGCTCTTTCCCTGTCCCCCACCATGCCCTCTATCCCCTCCTCTTGCTTTATGTTCCTTCACAGCACTTTGCTCTCTGGGACACTGTCTGCTTGTTTGCATATTGTCTCCCTCGCCCACAGGTGAGCTCGATGCGTGTGGAGACAGTGTGGCTCAGGGCTGCACCGTGGCCCCTAAATGGAGCTGGGAAACAGTGCACCCAGTCACATCTGCTGGGTGAATGACTGAAGGGGTCCTGGGGACCTGTGGGTGAGTCACTTATTCCTGCCTCCACCTGAGACCTGGGACTGCACAAGGTCACACAGAGGACGAGGGGCCAGCAAAGGGGGCCCCATAGGAGGGGCCATGAGGTCACAAGGAAACCAGGAGGAGTGAGTCACAGCAGGACGACCTGGGGACCCAGAGGGGAGGTCAGTGTGGACGCTGCTGAGAAGCAGGTGAGGTGGGACAGGGAAGGGTCCATTGGATTAAACTGGGCAACAGAAGGTCCTTGGAGGCCTGGACAGGAGCAGGGGTCTCACCGGAGGGTCCAGCTCCACGCTCTCCCCAGGCTGCGGGTCCTTCACAGAAGCATCTGCTGGGGCAGAACAGGGGGGTCTCCTGGCAGGTCCCTGAGATCTCAGGGCTGCAGACCTGCCTGCTCCCAGATGGGCCACTAATCCAGGGTGAGGTGCAGATGCAGGCCACACAGTGTGGGTCTCAGTCCTTCTCACCCTGACCCCCATCCTCCCAGCCTAACCCTCCCCATCGCCTCCTGAAATCCCTGCACCCCCTTCCCCAGGGCAGCTGTCTCATCCCCTCATACAGGGGCTCCTGCTGGGTGTCAACAGCTGGGCTGCAGCTGGGGGAGGAGACAGGAGAGTTAGGGGCAGGAGGTGGGAGGGGAGCCAAGGTCAGTGAAAGCCTGGGGCCTCTGGGGCAGGCCAACAGGACACTCTATCTGAGCCTAACCAGCGATGGCTCCACATTTTCTGATTTGAGGTTCTGGAGAAATGCACTCCCTGACCTTCTCCTGCTGTTTGGTTTTCCTGTGACAGGTGCTCTGAGCCCCCCGCCCCCTCCTGTGACCCAGGTCACCCCTACTCACTGCCTTTGCTCTGATGCCGGAATCGGAGGAAGAGGAAGAGAAGGAGGGAGAGCAGCAGGATGAGGGCCAACGAGACCACACTCAGGATGATCAGGTTCCAGTTGAGACCTTGAACACATGATGAATGAGCCAATGACGTAATAAATGAGCACCTACTGTGTGTGAGGCACATGCTAGGGTCTGTCATTCATCTCTTCTAATTTCACCATAGTCATGTGACAGGGATTGCTGACCCCACCACCCATTTCACTGAGGCTCAGAGAGGTTAATCAGAAGCTCAGGTCACCCAGCCAGGGCGGGGCAGGGCTGGGACTGGAACCTGGGACAGGGTGATCCCTGTGTGTTGTTACTATTATTATTGTTTTAATCCTCACCCAAGGATATCTTTTCCATTGATCTTTAGAGAGAGTCGAAGTCAGGGAGGAGCGGCGGGGGGGGGAGGGGAGGGAAGAGAGAGAAAGAGAGAGAGAGAAACATTGATGTGAGAGAGACAAACTGACTGGTTGCCTCCTGCATGTGCCCTGACCAGGGTGGGGTGGAATCTGCAGCTAAGGTATGTGCCCTTGACGGGGGACCGAACCTGCGACCCTTTAGTCCAAGGGCTGACGCTCTAACCGAGAGCAAAACTGGTCAGCGCATTATGACTATTGTTATTATTACTAGAGGCCCGGTGCTCGAAATTCATGCAAGAGCCGGCCTCCCTGCCCCTGGCTGCCGGCACTGGCTTCCCTTGGGCACCGGGACCTGGGCTTCTCTCGCAGCCACGTGTCCAGTCTAATTAGCATATTACCCTTTTATTATTATAAATTATTATGATGATTCATGCTGTCCCTGTGCCTGCAGGTAGACCCACCCCTCTCCATCCCAGCCCAGATCCCTGTCCCACTCTGCAGCCTGATCCCCCCCCTCCCCCGGAAGTGGGGCCTGTGCACGTGGGGCGCCTACGGCCAGGGCAGGAGGGAGGCCTGGGTCCTTCCTGAGCTCTAGTCAGGGCCGGGCTGCATGCTGAGGGCCTTCCCTTTGAGGGAGGTGGGGGCCTGACCCACAGCCCATGGACCAGGACTCAGAGGAACAGACGTGTCCCAGGTCCCACAGGCGGGCAAGAGCAGAGCTGGGACTTGAACCAGGGCTGAGGCTTCTCCTCCTGACTCCACGGCTGCTCCTTGGGTGGTGTGGAGGAGACTCAGACACCACCTGAGTCCCCAACACACACACACACACACACACACACACACACACACACACACACACACACACACAGTGTCCTGAGCCTTTAGAGAACTTGGCCCAGTGAGAAGGAGGAACTCTCCTCAGGCCATTACCCAGGAAGTGGCTGAGCCAAGACCAACACTGAGCTCCTCCCACCCACCACCTCCCCCCAGACCCTCACTTAGTCCTCTGTGCGCCTGACTTCCCCTTGGGAGGGGGCTGCTCCTCTCCTGGTGGTCCCTCAGTATCTCCGCTCCCTCTCTGCCCCCCTGGGGAACAGGTTGAGCCCTAGCAGGTGGTCTTGCTCTCCCTGGGGATCGGCCTCTGCTGGTCACACTCTTGTCTTGGTCTCTGGCTGAGGCCCAGGACTGGGGACTGGAGGGTCGGGATGGGTGCCCCTGGCCTTTCTCCTTCTGGTCAGCCCCATCCTCGCCAGCCTCCCTCTGCCCACGGGAGCATGTCTGGGCCTCAGGGAGGAGGAGGAGGATGAGGAGGGATGGGAGAGGCTCTGGCTCATTCCATCCCTCTGGGAGGTGAGAGTCCCCTCTGGGTGACCCTCCTCCTGTTACTCCCTCAGCCCATTGCAGCCCAAGGTGCCCTGGGGATGGGGGCCTGACCTGACCTGAGGACACGGGGGCGGGGCTGGGGCTCCTCACCTGAGACCACCAGCTCCAGGGGGTCACTGGGCTGGGACAGCAGGTAGGGGGAGGTGCTGTTGGAGCCATAGCACCTGTAGGTCCCCTGGTGGCCTGAGCTCACAGGACTGAGGGTGAAGTTGGCCTGAGAGGGTGCAGACGTGTCCTGCAGACTGAGGTGCTGGGGAGGGTCCAGCGACCCCTCCCTGTGCAGGTGGAAGGTGTCCAACCAGATCTCAGACCCACACTGCAGGGTCACGTTCACTCCCCTGGGCACTGAGGGTCCCGGCTGGGCTGAGAGGGAGGGTTTCCTGTACATTCCTGGGGAGAGGAAGGTTGTGGTGTACAGAGAGCCACCTCCCCACATGCCCTTGACCCTGAGCTGAGCAATCTTGTCCTCCAGAGACTCTGTCACCCCGCTCAGCTCCTCTCAGTCCCCCTGGGGGGTGTCTTTTATCTCCATGACCTCACCCCCTTTCTCCCTTCCACCCCAAGACCTCTGCCCAGCTCAGCCTCTGCTCCAGGCCCCTCTCCTGGGCCCCATCACCCCAGGTGTCCCTGGGCCCAGAGCCCTAAGCAGACCCTCAGCACAGGGGCAGGGCTGGCCCCTCACCTGCCACCAGGATGTCCAGGGGGGCGCTGGGGGCCGACCACTCAGAGGAGAGGTGGTGTCCACTGTAGCATCTGTACCGGCCCCCGTGGGTGCGGTTCACGGGGCCCAGGGGGAAGTCAGGGCTGCGCTGCCCATCGAGGCGCTGGGGGGGTGTGAGCCCCTCGTCCTTGGTCAGCGCGAATCTGTCAAAGCCGGCCTCCGCGTGGCACTGGAGGGTCAGGCTGTGTCCAGCCAGCACCAGCGTGCCTGGCTGGGCCGAGAGGGCGGGCTCCCTGTGCACACCTGGGAGGAGGGGACAGTGGCACCAGGGGACACCCCACATCGCCCACTGGGCCGCAGGGAGAGGTCTCCCATGTCCCTCCCTGAGCCTCCCGCCTGTGGGTCTGTCCCCAAGAGGCCAGTGTCACTGACCCCATGAGCCCAGGGCCCCAATGGACACACAGCTCTGGTCAGTTATTTGGGCCCAGGAAACAGATGGGGATGCACCCAGGTCTGTCCCTCACCTGTGACCTCGATGTGCAGAGG
Organism: Plecotus auritus; assembly: GCF_963455305.1. Classification (NCBI taxonomy): domain Eukaryota; kingdom Metazoa; phylum Chordata; class Mammalia; order Chiroptera; family Vespertilionidae; genus Plecotus; species Plecotus auritus. Next base: position 5,273,440 of record NC_137785.1, on the reverse strand, counting down.
GGCACTGGGCTGTGACCACACGTTGGGGTTAGAGCTGGAAGAACCAAAGCATCTGTAGGTCCCCCCATGGGAGGGGCTCACGGGGCCTAGAAGGAAGATGGCCTCGGCCTGCCACCTCCCATCATGCTTCCTCCATTCTGATTTCATGTGTCGGGGCGGGTCAGCCCCTCCCTCCTTCAGCAGATGGAAAGGGCCCGATGTGAGCCGTGAGCTGCAGGAGAGGGACATGTTCCCTCCTGAGGCCACCACAGGGCCTGGCTGTGCTGAGAAGGAGGGTGCACCGTACATTCCTGAGGGAGGAGAAAGGTTCTGTGTTAAAGTGACCGTCACCCTCAAGCCACAGGTATTTTCTGTGAGGGGTGGGGTCCCCCTGAGGCCACACTTTATTCCCTCTGCCTGTGACCTGGAGCCCACAGTCGGGAGGGCACCCGGTGTCTCCCTTACCTGTCACCACCAGGAGCAGGGGGTCACTCCACTCTGAGGGTATGTCCCCAGTGGTGTAGTATGCACACTGGTACAGCCCTGCGTGGGATGGGGTCATGGCTTCAATGAGGAAACCGGCCTTGTTGCTGGAGTTCTGTGGGATCATTGATTCCAAGGGCTCAGAGCCCCTCTCTTTATACAGACCGTAGGCACCAGCCTGCAGAGACCCCTGACACCAGATGGTCACATGGGTCCCGTTGGTGACGATGGGTCCTGGGTCAGCCCAGATGGAGGGTTTGGGGACGTCTCCTGGCAAGGAATGAGACATGAAAGGTCCTGGGGAGTCCTCATCCCCTCACGATGTCATGTATGAGCCAAGGATGCCATTTAATGTGCACCTGCTGTGTACGAGGCACATGCTGTTGCTGTCACTCATCTCCTCTCACCTCACAACAGTCATGCACCAGGGATTGCTGACCCCTCCATCCACTTCACTGAGGCTCAGAGAGGTCAATCAAGTGCCCCAGGTCACCCAGCCTGGACGGGGCAGCGCTGGGACTGGAACCAGGACTGTGGGTTCCCTGTGCTGTCCTCACGCTGCCCCCCAGGGGGACACCAGCTTCGTGCTCTGGGCTCCTCCTCTGCAGGGGCCTGTCCACGTCTCATCTGTAGCTGAGGGTCCTTCCTCATTACCCGCCCCCAGCACAGCAGGGACAGGAAGGGGCAGGGTGAGGGGTGGACTCTGAGTCTCTCCCGGGTCCATCTCCACCCTGCAGGCCCTGACACCCCCTTGGGAAGGTCAGGATGGGCTGGGGGCTCTGCCTTCCTGAGCTCTGTGAGGCCCTTATGTCACTTCATCTCCCAGCAGCCTGTGAGCAGGATGGGACCAGGGATGAGCAAACAGGACCCCACATTCAGAGGAGGGAAGGGACCGCCCAGCCCCACAGCAGGAGCAGCAGAGCCAGGAGCTGAACCAGGGCTGATCCACCCTGTTCCCTCCTCTGAGCTGAGCCTGAGCTGAGGGGGAGGACTGGGGGCCTGGACCCTTGTCCTGCCTGTCCATCCCTGTACAGTGTCACCGTCCCTGAGACAGAGGGGACAGGCCCCATAACATCACGTCCTGGGGGCTTCCCTGTGAGGCCCTGTCCCAGGAGGTCAGGGCCAGAATGGACAGGAAATGTAAGATCTGGACAAGGATTCTCTCCTTTTACACCTGGAGACACTGAGGCCCAGGCATGAAAAGGAGTGTCCAAGTGAGAGACTTCAGGGGATCCAGCACCATCACATGGCTCAGCCCATGTCCCCATGGAGGCACCCACCACCTCCCCACAGAGACCCCCCACTTCCTCTCTGTGGGCCTGACTCCCTGGGTGGGGGAGACCGAGCCTCAGAGCCCCTGGGGCCTGTCACTCCCTGTAATCTGTCCCAGCTCCTAGCAGCCTTAGGACAGCCTTAGTGCACGGGCGGCATTAGATTCTCAGAGACTCAGAACTGCCCAGGGGAGCTGTCTCCCTCTGAGCAAGGAGGACCCCGTGGGCGGGGGCTGGGTCCCAGGGGTCCTGGTAAGGACAGGAAGAGGGGGAGAGTCTGGGGCTGACCCTGGAGCCTCCCTCACACAGAGTCCTCACTGAGTCCCTGTCACTGCCCCCCTGGCACCTTCTGGACCAGGTGAGGGGGAGGGATGGAGAGGGGCCTGGGGGTCTCTGAAGTGCTGATCTCCTCTGGGAGACCATTCCTAGAGCCCCTCACTCCCTTTCAGCCCATGATTGCTTTGGGGATGGGACCCTGAGCTGACAGCTAGCAGACAGGGTCAGGGGCCCCTCACCTGCGACCAGGAGCTCCAGGGCATCGCTGGGGTGTGAGCACACCTGGGGGCTGTTCCGGTAACAGCCATGGCATCTGAACGTCCACCTGTGGCCGGGGGTCAGAGGGCCCACAGGGAACAGGGCCTGGGACTGCCCTCTTGGCTGGGTCTGTGAGTCCAGGGCCCAGGAGAGCCTGTGATCTCCTTCCTTAGTCAGAAGGAACCTGCCAAATCGCTGCCCTGAGCCACACTGGAGGGTCACGTTCCCTCCTGAGGGCACGACAGGGCCGGGCAGGGCTGAGAGGCTGGGTTTGCTGTACAATCCTAGGAGAGGATGAGGCAGCGTGTTAAATGGGGCTCACACCTCCCTCATGTCCCCCAGGGCTGGGCTGTGAGAGGGAGACACCCTGAGAGCAGACCCCCTTCCTGAGGGCAGAGCCTGAGGCTGGGGCCCCTGAGTGTCCTCTCACCTGTCACCACCAGCTCCAGGGGCTCACTGGGCTCTGACCAGCCAGTGGGGCTGCGATAGTAACAGCGATGTCTCCCTGCGTCATGCTCTGTCATGTGTGTGATGGAGAACTTGGCATTTTCCCCAGACTCCTGTGGCTCCTGTATTTTCCATGGGGCTGGGATTCCCTCTTTATACAGGTGGTACTCCTCAGCCCCTGGAATCCCCTGACACCAGATGGTCACAGGGGTCCCCCACGGGATCACAGGGCCTGGCTCAGCCCAGACGGTGGGCTTGGGGAGGGTCCCTGGAAGGAATCAGAGGCTGGATCACAGGACATTCCCACCCCTGGTCCCAACTCTCGGTCCCAGATGCCTCCCATCTGTCAGACAGATCCTGCCCTGCTGCCGGGAGGGTGGCCCTAGTCCCCAGGGAGGAACGGGACCTGGGACACCTGGGGAGACTCACCTGCCTGCACTGGGGTCCTGAGGCCCACACTCAGCCCTGGAAGAGAGTCCCTGTGAGAGATTTGCCCTGAACCCTGAGCAGCACCCTCCTCCCCATGAGCCTCCTGAGTCCTGGGGTCCTGACAGACCATGGCTCCCCTCCCCCTCCCATCTCACCGAGGCAGAGCAGGGCCCTGAGGGTGGTGGTCATGGCGTCTTCTCCCTGTAGCCTCAGCTGAGCAGATGGAGGCCACGGGGCCAGCAGGATGGACAGACAGACGAACGGGTGGTGGTCACTTGGAGTCCGGTCCTTCCTGTCACGGGTTTGTCACATCAGCAGCCCACAGGAGAGGGCACAGCCTCTCTCTAGCAGCCTGGCTCTCATTTTCATGGTGAAGCAGGATATAGACCCGGCGCCTCCTGAGAAGCCCCTTGCAGGTGAGGTGACCCAGGGCACGTCCTTCCCTGTCAGAGCCTCCCCAACGGGGTCTCCTTCCTCCTCAGCCCATCCATCAGCACCTCCCTGGGGTCCTCACCATGGACAGTGTCACCTGGGTCCTGAAGACGCTTCAGGGAGACGTGGGTCCCTGTGGCCTGCAGAGATCAGATCAGCAGGGACACGCTCACCCTCTCCCTGTGCAGCTCAGGGCGCTGTCCCTGTGACAGTGAGCACAGAGGGAAATGCAGGGAAATAGGGAAGGAAACAGGTCTCCCCCTCTGGCCCTATAGTGTGCTTCCCTTCCTATTCCAGCTCCTGGTATACTCCCCTTTCTTGCAACAGCATCCACCCCATCAGGGCGGGATAACGCTCTGAGTCCTTCTACCCCTCAGTGCCCCTTTCCCTCAGGAAGATCTATCTCTCCTCCTCGTCCCAGGATCCTGTCTTCACAGTCAGGGACAATAAGTGTGTTATTGCTCCGATTTGGGGAACAAAACTGATCTCATTAATTTATTTAATTTTTATTTAAAAATATTTTTATGGATTTCAGAGAGGAAGGGAGAGGGAGAGAGAGAGATAGAAACATCCATGGTTGGAGAGAATCACTGACCGGCTGCCTCCTACACACCCCATACAGGGGATCAAATCCCGAAATCTGGGCATGTGCCCTGACTCAGAATCGAACCTCAACCTCCTGGTTTATACATAGATTGACACTCAACCACTGAGTCATGCAGGCTGGGCTGATTCTTATTTAAATAGTCCTCCACTGTCAGGTGTGTGACCTTCACCCTCAATGTACAATCTCTTGAGTCTCAGTTTCCTCTCATGCAGCACTTTGTCAAGATCCCAACTCCTTAGAGTGGTTGGGGGGTCGGTGCCATGGACCTGGAGGGAGCCATCTGGTTTATTTTCACACCTGACTAAGCCTGTGAGGTGAGCCCTGAGTGGTGTTATTCAGAACTCCGCAAGTATTGGATGATTGCTGTACCCACGTACAAGTCCCCATCTGCTCCTGATACCGAAAAAGGCTGTGCACACTGTTTCTGAAATATGTGACCATCCTTAATGCCCAAGAAGAGAAGTGGAAGTTTTCCAGGTGGAGAGGGAAGCAGAATAGACAACCACTGCGAAAGTTGAGGGGCTACTGTGCCTGGGTGCAGCCAGCAGTCATCAGCGTGGAGCTTCCTACCTCTGTGTGGACAGGAGAGGGACCCAGGGTGGCCACACACAGGGAGGGGATCTGGACTCAGGGTGAAAGTTGGAGCAGGGTTGCCCCCTCCATGTGCTTTGGATATGGGCACTGGGGTCTCTCTGCCCATGAACCCAGCCCATGGTCAGCACTGAACCACGTCCCCTTGTGTATGTGAAACGGATTCAATCCATTCCAGTCGGGCATGGGCATCTGTCCAGGTGTGAGTGTGAGGCTCACCTTTGGCGTGGGCCCTGCTGGGCACATCACAGTCAGATGCTAACTTAGGGAGAGAGAACCCCTTGGGCCAGGGCTGATCCCACTCTCCACCTCTTTGTATCCTGAACATCAGCACAGCCCAGGGAGGGACTCTCTGTGGAGAAGCAGGTGTGTGGGAGGGGAGCGTCCAATAGGAATGGACGTGAAAGGGAAATCCCAGGGTGTGAGAGGAGGGAAGGGCTTGCCTCCCATGTACCCACCCCTTCCTCCTCACCCCACTCCTGTCTTCCTGGCCTTCGTTCCCCTCTCCTGCAGGATGGGGGCACCATGGCTGTGCTGGCCCAGCTCTCCCTGACACAGTCATCAAGTGGGACCCCTTCATGTGAAAAATGCTACAGACAGGGTGGTGCGGGCCATCCCCGAGGGTGTTGGCTACTGATGCTGCTGCTTTCCTGAACAGATCAGGCTCCCAGATCTGACACTGGGAAAGGTTTGGGATTTCGCTGACCCAGAAGGCAAAGGTGTCCTGAGCAAAGGCAATTGTTCATTGCTCTGTGCCTTGTGCATGTACCCAGAATGCATTGCAGGTACTCCGAGGAACTTGAACCTGGCTGTTCCTCCACCAACACTTCACCACACCCATAGTGCCTTGCTGGACAACGGGACCTCTGCAATGGGCTCCATTGGGCTGTAAAATCCGAAGACAATGACAGACATGGTGCCATTTTGTATCGTTTTAAGCCCTGTACATGGATTTCTGTCTGTGATAAAGGGAAACCAGCGTCGCTCACCTCGAAGCTGCCTGTGGCTGCCCTCGGAAGCGTTTGGGAGCTGTGTGGTATTGTCCCTGGTGCGAAGCTCATGGAGATGAATCTGCAGGTGCCATATGCTTGGTGAAGGGCACATTGGAGAAAGCCCCTGTGCCCATGTCCTGGCCTCCAGGCTTGTGCCACCTGCTAAGAGGAAAGCATGGGTTGTATGCCCTGCAGAAAAGCTAAAGAGGATGGCATCTTCCTGGACACTGATAAGGACATGGATGAGCTTGTGTCTTGATTGGAAGTTTGTGAGATTTTCCTGAAGACAGGTTTAGCTTCTATCCGACTAGCCTACCTTTGGGTGTTATGTGACCCTGTGGGAAGCTTTCAAAGAATATGTTTTCCTTGGCTTTTCACACAGTAAATCAGATGTTAATCAAGGGCATTGATTCTCCTCACATTTTTACTCCTGAGATTCTGCCACCACAAGACAGGGCCAGCTTACCAAAGAGCATCATAGGACCCAGTCCTGCTCTCAGATTTCTCTGCTATTAAGGAGCTAGATGCCCTTAATAATGACACCATTGACCTAAAGAGGGATAAGAATAATGTGCAAGAGGACCTTAAGGAGAAAGAAGGTACTCTATTTCTAAAAGTTCTCATCCGAGGACATGCTTAGGGAGGAGGGAGAGAGGGAGACAGAGGAACATGGATGTGAAAGAGAAGCATTGATCAGTTGCCTTCTGTATGTACCTTGACCAGGGATTGAGCCCACAACTCCGGTTTGTGTCCCTGACCTGGAATTGAACCAGCAACCTTTCGATGCACAGGATAATGCTCAAACAACTGGGCCATTCCAGCTGGGAGAAAGATATACTCTTCAACAGAGAATGGCGTGGGCCAAGCTCTTCAGGATGAACTTCAAAGGGCAAATGCTAATCTGCAAATACTACAGGCTCAGAAACAGCAAGGACAGGGTCTCCTTAATGGGCTGGATGAGCAGGGAGTCTAGCTGCATGAGTGACTCAGAGAAGTCAGAAGGAAATGTGCTGAGGAGGCCCAGCTGGTCACATCCCTGGAGTTGAAGGAACTAGTCAAGAGTTGCAGATCTGCACTTCTGAGGAAGAGCTGGCCCAACTACAGGGAAGAGTGGAGTGGCCTACAGCAAGGAGCAGCAGGATTGGGGGAGAGTGTGGAGTCAAGGAAGGGCCAGCCGGGACCTCCTCAGGGGCACCTGCATGGTTCATAGCAGGAAATCAGTTCAATGCAAATGGATGAAAAGGAAACGATGGATAGGAAAGTGCTGGAAACCCATAGTAATCAATGAAATTGGTGCAGTCACTGCTCATCAGAGAGACACAAAATAAAACACAGTGGGGTCTCATCTCACCTGTCAGAATGGCTATCACCAACAAAGCAACAAAAGACACTTGTTGGTGAGGATGTGGAGAAAAGGGAACCCTGGTCCAGGGCTGGTGGGAATGCAGACTGGTGAAGCCATTATGGGAAACGGTGTGGAGTTTCCTCAAAGAATTAAAAATGGAATCGCCATTTGGCATAATGATTCCACACCCAGAATATATCCTAAGAACCCTGAAACAGCAATCAGAAAGAACATACACACTCCCGTGTTCATAGAAGCCCAGTTCACAATAGCTAAGATCTGGAAACAGCCCAAGGGCCCATCAGTAGATGAGTGGGTAAAAAAGCTGGTACATGTACGCCATGGAATGCTATGCAGCTGTAGACAAGAAGGATTTCTTATCCTTTGAGACAGCATTTAGGGACCTGGAGACTATTATACTAAGTGAAATAAGCCAGTTAGAGAAAGGGAAGTATGACATGATCCCACTTGTATGTGGATTCTAAGGAACAATATAAACTGAAGCATAAAACAGATGCAGAGACATAGAAGCACGGAACAGACTGTGGAATCTCCCAGGGAAGGAGGAGGTGGCTGGGTTGGTGAGGAGAAATTAACCGGGGGACTTATATGCATATACACGCAACTCAGGAACACAGACATTAGTGTGGGGAGCATTGGCTCATGAGACTGGACTGGCGAGGCAGTTGCCAAGGAAAAGTGTGTCCTGAATTCAACAGTGAGGAAGATCCATCTTTGGAGAGTGACTAATGAGGGGGCATTATCCTCTCATGGCAAAGCCACGTGCACGTCCCAGCACAGTTATAGCCAAAGGCTATAGTTGTAAGCTTGACCTTATGGTCTGAACCTGTGGGCCCAGGTTGCTGAGGTGCAGCAAGTAAACAAAGCTTGATCAGGTGCATGTAACTGAGTAGATTCCAAACTCACGAGAACACTGTAAACATCTTGACCATGCCCTTACTTTGTCTCGTGGAATCTGGCTATAAAATAAAAACTCGGCTTGCAGGCCTTGGTGCTGTCTCTCCATCAGAGAGAGCAGCATCCCACCTAGCCCCAGCTTTATTCTCTTGTCTCTTTTCTCCATCCTTTACGGCCCCTTCTCGGTTTCACCCATGGCCGTGCTGGCTCGGCACACCCATCAACTGTAGCATCAAGGTCAATGGCAGATCCAGGTGCTGATACAGATTAGGATTTTTTTCCAGTTTGATTTTTTTTTTTTTTTTTGGCAGTGATCCTTTCAAGGCCTATCCTTTTGGGGGAAATTAGTCTATTTAAAGGTGGACCTTTTAAAAGTTCATATCCATATACATCAGACAACTTTCTCAAGTAATCTTCTCCTGACCCTGTGTCCACGTCTGGTGCAGAGCCTTTCATGCAGCCGGCATCAGCAGTGACCCTTGGGTAGAAACACTGAGGCACAGTGATCTTATCGCTCCAGGTGGAAGGTTATTGTTGCAGCTAGTGATTGGCACACAGACCCGTTTACCATATTAACAATGGTAGGAAGTATTCCTATTGGAAATGCATGTGTGACCTCCAAACTGATTGATGTAAATGTATAAAACAAACAAATCTGAATCAATTTAAAAAGGGTCTGGAAAAATTTAAAAAAGCACTTAAAACAAACCGTATGCATTACTTAAATAAAATGATGCAAACAATTCAAAATTACTTATTTATTATCAAAATATTATGACTTCTGCTCAAGATAGTCGGGAAAGTAATCCTCCCATGATCACTGCGAAATCACAATTAAACTACAGAACAACCATCATTCAGAACCACCTGCAATCTAGGTAAACAGAAGTTCTCAAGTAAGGATACAAAGAAGAAGTCCCATGGAGATGGTAGGAGGGGTGGATTTGTGCAATGGGCTGGACCACATGGAGCAGATATCAAGGCTTTATTATTTTGTTTTACTTTGGGTTCTTTTTGGTTTAAAAACAATCCCAGGGTTATGAAGATACCACAATTTCTTGGGATGGATGTGACCCAGCATGAAGGGGTGTATAGATGTGAATCCAAAGCAGCCATGTGGGATGGACCCTCATGTCAGCGGGAGAGAACAGAAGGGCAGTGGAGGAGTGTCAACAAGCACAGGGAGCAAGAGAGAGCACCCCATGTGGATGGAGGAGGCGTCTTCTACCGGGACATGGCCCGTGTTCTCCTGCACCCAAACCTCACCTACCAAGTCTTCTCGCCTGGACATTCTCAGCAGACAGTTTTCCCAATTATGGTTCACATTCTTTTTCAGCACTTCCTGGGGTCATCAGATGGGCTCTAAGGCTCCCCCACTCTGAATGGTGCATTGTTGCCTCTGTGTTCACATCCTGGCTGCATCATGGGTCCTTCTGGTGTCGTTTCGAGCCTGAAATAGCAGCACCCCGAGCACCACCAGGACCAAGCCAGCCACACCCATCCGGATGAGATTCTCCACTGTGTAGTCTTGGGGTCCGGAGGCTGGAAAAGGTGGATACAAAGGTCACAAAGGTCAGGGCAGACCCAAATCTCCAGGGTTGTGGTGTCTAGCCTGGTTCCCACCTCCCCTTGACATCAGCATCCCTGTGATGTCTGAACTGAGCACCTGCTCTGAGTCACCTTGATAAGAGTTAGCTGTGCCCAAGAACTGAGGGTGAGGGCAAAATGATCCCAACTCAGAAATAACTAAGCTGTGTGTTCTGTGTTCAGCCCGAGACTCAAGACCCCCTTGAACTTATCCCCCTAAATCTGACAGATCCTCTGTTCTCAACAGATGGGGACCCAGGTTGCATGGAGGAGAGGTTGGTGTCAGGGGCTCCTGAATCTCAGAAGCACGAAGGGGTGAAAGTCTGGGCTGGGTCTCCTTTACCTCACCCCACCCAGGCCCCTCCTCTCTGGGATCCACATAGTCATCCTCACCTGGAATTGTTCATCTATTAACTCATTTATTTATTTATTAAATATATTTTTACTGATTTCAGAGAGGAAGGGAGAGGGAGAGATAGATAGAAACATCAATGATGAGAGAAAATCATTGATTGGCTGCCTCCTGCACACCCCCTACTGGGGACTGAGCCTGCAACATGAGCATGTGCCCCTGGCCAAAATCGAACCTGGGACCCTTCAGTCCATAGGCCTACACTCTGTCCACTGAGCCAAACCAACTAGAGTTTAACTCATATATTATACAATTGTACAAATGGATACATACAGTGTAGATATATTTATCAAATGAGAAATGTGGGCATATGGATGCTAATGGTGTGAAGTTTTGCTTTATCTCAAAGTACAACAAAGGTCGTAACCAAGGACGTCCACACTTCTGGCTAAAATTTTAAGTCACCGAGAAAATCCCCCTAATTTCATTATTGAGTAAGCACCCAAAGTAGGAAACCATGTCAATCTGTTACCCTATCTATAATAATAAAAGGGTAATATGCTAATTACACTGGACATCATTCTGGACGTCCTTCTGGATGAAGCCAGGGCCGAAGTAAAGCCTGGGTCCCGGGTGCCAGAGGGAAGCTGGTGCTGGCAGCCAGGGGAAGAAAGGCCTACTTTTGCACGAATTTTGTGCATTGGGCCTCTCGTTTTGCTATAAAACCCAAGATATAAACAAAATTATGGACCTCTCCTCATATAGTGACCCATGCAATAACTCTCAATGTCAGATCTACAATTCAGAAAATGCACATGGATGATCAGCGTCACTCAAATGGGTGACACCAAGAAGCCTTTGTAATGTGTGTCATGTGGTTAAAGGTCAGAGCAAAGATAATTATGGGGGGATGTGCATCTGTCAGAAAAAGACAGCAGTCCTAGTAAACCTCAATGAAAAAGAAGAAGGGATTGGAACAAAGAGGCCTAAGTGCTTTCAATATAAAATGCAAATTTGTAAGTGGATTTGCCTTGACATAACTTTGGGTGTGAATTAAGCTGTTTCCCAGAGGGAAAGCTGTGGCCCATTTTGGTCTGTCATTCCATTCTATCGGACGTGGAGTGAGAAAAATAGGTATGCCATCGGGGATAAAGAAGTGACATTTCCTTTGACTGCTGGGTATTATAATTTAATATCAGAGGGATCAACTGAAAAACAATCCATAGGGAGAGAAGCTTTAGGAGGATAGCAGGTCATGATATAAATATGTCCAAACAATAGCTTTCCTATGTGTACTTTCTAACATTTAGAAAATCTACCGGAATGAAACCACTTACTCACAAATTACAATATTAGTTGTGCAATTCTCTAAGTGGGCTGTGCATTTACTCAATTTTACAAATAGCTGTCAAAGTGCTTCTGAAGCGCATTCATAAAGCTCATTTGAAAATGTGTGTGATAAGAAGACTTTATATAAATAAGAAGCTATTCTCCATAACAAATGTCTGGATTTAATTTACTCTCATAGAAAACAGGAATAAAATGTTTATATTTCAATATGGACTCCATATAATGTAAGTTAAATTGTGAGCTTATAGACGGAAGTATGGCCTGAAGGTTCTCTAAAAGGAGCCATAATAGACCCGTGTGCACAGAAACCCTGAGCAGAGGTGAAGGCACAGAGTCTGGGCAGGAGGCCCCAGGTCCCATGAGCCCTTCAGGGTCCCTCCTTATTCTCAGGTGAGCACTTGGGGCCTGGAGGCCTCCAGGTGAGCACAGGGGGCCGTGCAGTGTGGTGCCCATGGGCAGGATGCTTCTCTCTACAGGGGAGTGTCCAGTGGGGGCTGGGACTACAGGGACCCAGATTCTGAGATGAAGACATCAGGAGGTGAGTGGTGGTTTGGTCTGTGTTCTCTGCTCAGTCTAATCACATTCCTGCTCATTTCACTCACATCTCATTCCCCCCTCCCTACCCTTCATCTCTGCTGAGGTTCAGAATTGGGTTCAAGAGTGCGAGTGCCGGTCTGTCTCTACTCTCTCATGGGCTGGACCCTGCTCTATGGAACCTCCTCCCCCTCCTTGTTTATTACTGTCACCCACACTCCTAGGGACAGGGTCCTGAGCTGACTGAGCACAGAAAGCATGGGGCCAGGGCTCCTCACCTGAGACCAGTAGCTCCAGGGGGTCACTGGGGTGTGACCACACCTGGGACCTGTTTCTGTAACAGCCATAGCATCTGAATGTCCCCCTGTGGCTGGCAGTCAAGGGCCCCACAGGGAACAGGGCCTGGGACTGCCCACTGGGCTGTGGCTGTGAGTCCAGGGTCCAGGAGAGCCTGTGATCTCCTTCCTTAGTCAGAAGGAACCTGTCATATCCCTGCCCTGAGCCACACTGGAGGGTCACGTACCCTCCTGAGGGCACGACAGGGCTGGGCAGGGCTGAGAGGCTGGGTTTCCTGTAGAATCCTAGGAGAGGATGAGGCAGCATGTTAAATGGGCTCACACCTTCCTCACATCCCCATGGCAGGGCTGTGAGAGGGAGACACCCTGAGAGCAGACCCTCATCCTGAGAGCAGAGCTTGAATTTGGAACCCCCGAGTGTCCTCTCACCTGTCACCACCAGCTCCAGGGGGTCACTGCGCTCTGACCAGCCATCAGGGCTGTAATAGTAACAGCGATATCTCCCTGCATCATGCCCTCTCATGTGTGAGATGGAGAACTTGATCTTGTCCCCGGGTTCCAGTGGCTTCTGTGTTTTCCATGGTGCTGTGCTTCCCTCTTTCTCCAGACGGTACTCCTCAGCCCCTGGGGTCCCCTGACACCAAATGGTCACTGGGCTCCCCCAGGGGATCACAGGGCCTGGCTCAGCCCAGAGGGTGGGCTTGGGGAGGGTCCCTGGAAGGAATCAGAAACTGGGTCACAGGGCATTCCCACCCCTGGTCCCCAGCTCTCGGTCTCAGATGTCCCCATCTGTCAGACAGATCCTGCCCTGCTGCCTGGAGTGTGGCCCTTGTCCCCAGGGAGGAGTGGGACCTGGGACACCTGGGGAGACTCACCTGCCTGCACTGGGGTCCTGAGGCCCACACTCAGCCCTGGAAGAGAGTCCCTGTGAGAGGTTTGCCCTGAACCCTGAGCAGCACCCTCCTCCCCATGAGCCCCATGAGTCCTGGGGTCCAGACAGACCAAGGCTCCCCTCCCCGCTCCCATCTCACCGAGGCACAGCAGGGCCCTGACGGTGGGGGTCATGGTGTCTTCTCCTTGTAGCCTCAGCTGAGCAGATGGAGGAGATCTCTAGGCCTGCAGGATGGACAGACAGACGTACAGGTAGTGGTCACTTGGAGGCCGGTCCTTCCTGTCCGGGGTTTGTCATATCAGCAGCCTGCAGGTGAGGGCACAGCCTCCCTCTAGCAGCCTGATTCACATTTTCATGGTGAAGCAGGAAACAGACCCACAACCTCTGAGATATGCCCCTTCCAGTGAGGTGACCCAGGCCACATCCTTCCCTGTCAGAGCCTCCCCCACGGGGTCTCCTTCCTCCTCAGCCCGTCCATCAGCACCTCCCTGGGGTCCTCACCATGGACAGTGCCACCCGGGCCCTGGAGACACTTCAGGGAGACGTGGGTCCCTGTGGCCTGCAGAGCTCAGATCAGCAGGGACACGCTCACCGTCTCACTGTGAAGCTCAGGGCGCTGTTCCTGTGACAGTGAGCACAGAGGGAAATGCAGGGCAATAGGGAAGGAAGCAGGTCTCGTGCTCTGGCCCCAGATTGTGGTTCCCTTCCTACCCCAGCCCCTGGTCAACTCCCCTTTCTTGCAACAGCATCCATCGCAGCGGCCTGGGAACTTGCGCCTCTGAGTCCCTCCTCCCCTCAGTGCCTTGTTCCTCAGGAAGATCTCTCCTCTTGGGCCCAGGTCCCCGTTTTCACAGTCAGTGACTATAAGTGTGTTCTTGCTCTGATTTGGGGAACAAAACGGATTATTTATTTATTTTTAATTTTTTTAAAAAATATATTTTATTGATATTTTACAGAGAGGAAGGGAGAGGGATAGAGAGCCAGAAACATCGATGAGAGAGAAACATCGATCAGCTGCCTCCTGCACACCCCCCACTGAGGATGTGCCCACAACCAAGGTACATGCCCTTGACCGGAATCGAACCCGGGACCCTTCAGTCCGCAGGCCGACGCTCTATCCACTGAGCCAAACCGGTTTCGATTCGGCTATTTTTTAATTTTAAAAATATATTTTTATTTATTTCAGAGATGATGGGGAGGGAGAGTGAGAGACAGAAACACCAATGATGAGAGAGATTCACTGACTGGCTGCCTCCTGCATGCCCCACATGGGGGATGGAGCCCACAACCTAGGCATGTGCCCTAACTGAGATTGGAACCTCGACCTTCTGGTTCATACACAGATCGATGCACAACCCCTGGGCCATTCTGGCTGGGCTGATTCTTATTTAAATAGCCCTCCATTGTCCATTAGGTGTGTGACCTTCACCCTCGACATACAACCTCTTGAGTCTCAGTTTCCTCTCATGCAGCAGGTCGTCAAAAACCCAATTCCTTAGAGTGGTTGTGGGGTCAGTGCCATGGGGACCTGGCCGGAGCCAGATTGGTTTATTTCCACCTGACTAAGCCTGTGAGGGGAGCCCTGAGCGGGGTTGTTCAGAACTCCGCAGGAATTGGATGATTGCTGTACCCACGTACAAATCCCCATCTGCTCCTGATGCTGAGAAAGGCTGTGCACACTGTTTCTGAAACATGTGGCCATCCTCAATGCCCAAAAAGGGAAGTGGAAGTTCCCCAAAAGTAGAGGGAAGCAGAATAGACAATGAGGGCCAACCTTGAGGGGCTACTGTGCCCGGGTGCAGCCAGAAGTCATCAGCGTGGAGTTTCCCACCTCTGTGTGGACAAAAGAGGAACCTAGGGGGCCACACAGGGAGGGGAATCTGGACTCAGGGTGAAAGTTGGAGATGGGTTGGCCCCTCCACGTGCTTTGGATATGGGCACTGGGGTCTCTCTGTCCACGGACCCAGCCCATGGTCAGCACTGAGCCATGTCCCCTGTGTGTGTGTGTGAAACGGACTCAATCCATTCTAGCCGGGCATGGGCATCTGTCCTGGTGTGAGTGTGAGGCTCACCTTTGGCGTGGGCCCTGCTGGGCACATCACAGTCAGATGCTAACTTAGGGAGAGAGGACCCCGTGGGGCAGGGCTGATCCCACTCTCCACCTCTTTGCGTCCTGAACATCAGGACAGCCCTGGGTGAGACTCTGTGGGGAAGCAGGCGTGTGGGAGGGGAGCGTCCAATAGGAATGGACGTGAAATGGAAATCCCAGGGGGTGAGGGGAGGGAAGGGCTTGCTTCCCCTGCACCCTCCCCTTCCTCCCTGCCCCTGCCTACTTGTCCTTCTGTCCCCTCCCCTGCAGGATGGGGGCACCATGGCTGTGCTGGCCCAGCTCTCCCTGACACAGTCATCAAGTGGGACCCCTTCATGTGAAAAATGCTACAGACAGGGTGGTGCGGGCCATCCCTGAGGGTGTTGGCTGCTGCTGCTGCTGCTTTCCTGAGCAGATCAGGCCCCCAGATCTGACACTTGGACAGGTTTGGGATTTTGCTGACCCAGAAGGCAAAGGTGTCCTGAGCAAAGGCAATTGTTCATTGCTCTGTGCCTTGTGCATGGACCCAGAATGCATTGCAGGTACTCTGAGGAACTTGAACCTGGCTGTTCCTCCACCAACACTTCACCACACTCATAGTCCCTTGCTGGACAGTGGAACCTCTGCATCGGGGCTCCAGGGGGCTGTAAAATCTGAAGACAAGGGCAAATGTGGTGCCATTTTTTATCGTTTTAAGCCCCATATGTGGATTTCTGTCTGTGATAAAGGGAAACCAGCGCCGCTCACCTCAAAGCTGCCTGTGGCTGCGCTTGGAAGCATTTGGGAGCTGAGTGGTGTTGGCCCTGGTGCGAAGCTCACAGAGATGAGTCTGCAGGTGCCATGTGCTTGGTGAAGGGCACATTGGAGAAAGCCCCTGTGCCCATGTCCTGGCCTCCAGCCTTGTGCCACCTGCTAAGAGGAAAGCGTGGGTTGTATGCCCTGCAGAAAAGCTAAAGAGGATGGCATCTTCCTGGACACTGATAAGGACATGGATGAGTTTGTGTCTGGATGGGAAGTTTGTGCGATCTTCCTGGAGACAGGTTTAGCTTCTACCTGATCTTCCTACCTTTGGGTGTTATGTGACCCTGTGGGAAGCTTTCAAAGGACATGTTTCCCTTGGCTTTTCACTCAGTCAATCAGAAGTTAATAAAGGGCATTGATCCTCCTCACATTTTTATTCCTGAGATTATCCCACCATCAGACAGGGCCAGCTTACCAAAGAGCATCATAGGATCCAGTCCTGCTACAGATTTCTCTGCTATTAAGGAGCCAGATGCCCTTAACAATGACACCATTGACCTAAAGACGGAAAAGATAATGTGCAAGAGGACCTTAAGGAGAAAGCAGATACTCTATTTAACATTAATTCTCACCCGAGGACATGCTGAGAGAGAGGAAGGAGAGAAGGAGACAGAGCAACATGGATGTGAAAGAGAAGCATTGATCAGTTGCCTTCTGCACGTACCCTGACCAGGGATTGAACCCACAACCCAGGTGTGTGTCCTGACCTGGAGTTGAATCAGCAGCCTTTCACTGCACAGGATAATGCTCCATCAACTGGGCCCCTCCAGCTGGGGGAAAGATTTACTCTTCACAGAGAATGGCTTGGGCCAGTGTCTTCAGGATGAACTTCAAAGGGCAAATGCTAATCTTCAAAGATTCCAGTCCCACAAACAGTAAGGACCGTGTCTCCTTAATAGGCTGGATGAGCAGGAAGCTCTGCTGCAGGAGCAACTCAGGGGGTTGGAGGGAAGTGCACTGAGGAGGCCCAGCTGGTCACATCCCTGGACGCTGATGGAACTAGTGAAGAGTCGCAGATCTCCACCTCTGAGGAAGAGGTGGACCAACTATAGGGAAGAGTGGAGTGGCCTACCACAAGGAACATCAGGATTGGAGGAGAGTGTGGAGTCAGGGAAGGACCAGGTGAGACCTCCTCAGGGGCACCTGCAAGGTTCACAGCAGGAAATCAGTTCAATGCAAATGAAACAGATGGAAATGAAAGAGCTGGAAACCCTAGTAATCAATGAAATTGGTGCAGTCACTGATCCTCAGAGAGATGCAAATTCAAATGACAATGTGGTATCACCTCACCTGTCAGAATGCCTACCATCAACAAATCAACAAAGAAAAAGTGTTGGTAAGGCTGTGGAGAATAGGGAGTCCTAGTACATGGCTGGTGGGAATGCACACTGGTGCAACCACTGTGGAAAACAGTATGGAGTTTCCTGAAAAAATTAAAAATGGAACTGCCATTTGACTCAGTGATCCCACTTCTAGGAATATATTGCAAGGAACCCTAAACACTAATCCAAAAGAACATATATACCTGTTTGTACATAGCAGCACAATTTACTAGGATCTGGAAACAGCCCAAGTGCCCTTTAGTAGGTGAATGGATAAAAAATAGCTGTGGTACATTTACACCATGGAATACTATGCAGCTTTAAAATAGAAGGATCTCTTGCCCTTTGAGACAGCATGAAGGAACCTTGAGTGTATTGAGAAAGCATGGAGGGACTTGGAGGCAAATAAGCCAGTTAGAGAAAGATCAGTATCACATGATCTCACTCATATATAGAACCTAATGAACAAAATAAACTGATGAATAAAATAGACCCAGAGACATAAAGGCATAGAGCAGGCTGAAAAATCTCAGAGGGAAGCCTGTAGTGAGTGGATGGATTGGGAGAGATTAACTGGGGAAGTTATCTATACTAATAAAAGGGTAATATGCTAATTAGACTGGGAGACCTTCCTGGGGACCTTCCAGATGTTCTTCTGGACAAAGCCAGGGTGGCAGGACCCAGGTAGAGGCCATTAGAGGCCAAGAGGGGAGGGCAGTTGTGGGTGATCAGGCTAGGATGGGACAGCAGTTGTGGGTGATCAGACTGGTGGGGGGCAGGTCTGTTGGGGGTAAGCAGACCAGCAGGGGGGCCAGTTGTGGGCAAGCGGACCCCACTTATGCACAAATTCATGCACCGGGCCTCTATTATATATAAAATACACACACACACACACACACACACACACACACACACACACACAGACACACACACACTGAGTGGCCAGATTATTATGTGTTCAGAGATCATAATAATCTGGCCACTCAGTGTATTTACTTATTTTAAATCATTATTGTTGAGAGTATTTCAGATGTCACCTTTTTTCTCCTTCTTGCCCCCCTTCACCTTATTCCTGCCCTGCCCCAGGTTTTCATCACCCTTTTACCTGTGTCTATTGGTAATGCATATACACATGTACGTTCTTTGATTAAACTCTTCCTGCCCCCCTCCCCTCTCATCTTCCCTCTGAGATTCATCAGTCTTTGCCTCTGGTTCTATTTTATTCTCATCAGTTTATTTTGTTCATTAGATTCCTTGTTCATTTATTTTGATTTTTAGATTCAGTTGTTGATAGATATGTATCTACTAGAGGCCCAGTCCATGAAATTCGTGCACGGATAGGGTCCCTAGCAGCTGCCAGCTGCTGGCTGGGGCCTCCCTTCCCAGGTTGCTGGCTGCCGGCCTGGGGCCTTCCTTCATTCTGCACTGCCCCCTGGTGGTCAGCACACATCATAGCGAGTGAGCAAACTCCTGGTTGATCGAACTCCCAAGGGGACACTTTGCATATTAGGCTTTTATATATATACTAGTAGCCCTGCACATGAATCCGTGCACCAGTAGCTCGCCAGTAGCTCGTGACCACCCTCCAGTAGCTCTTTGCCCACTGCCCCACCCTCCTGTAGCTCCACCCGCCCCCCCTCCTCCCCACCCCCCATAGCTTGCTGCCCTGCCCCCTCTGTACCTCTCTGCCACCCGCTTGTAGCCAGTAGCTCGTTGCCGCCGTCCTGTAGCTCTCCACCACCCACTTGTAGCTCGCTGCCCCACTCTCCTGCTGGTCCGTGATCCGGTCGTTATGCAGTCAGTTGTTACACTTCATGGCGTAATGACCATTTGCATATTACATCTTTATTATATAGGATAGATTGTATATGTAGATTGCCACTTTATTGTTCATATTTTTAATTTCTTCTTCTTCTTCTTCCTTATTTAAAATATATTTTATTGATTTTTTTACAGAGAGGAAGGGAGAGGGAGAGAGAGTTAGAAACATCGATGAGAGAGAGAAACATCGATCAGCTGCCTCCTGCACACCTCCTACTGGGGATGTGCCCACAACCCAGGTACATGCCCTTGACCAGAATCGAACCTAGGACCTTACAGTCCACAGACCGATGTTCTAGCCACTGAGCCAAACTGGTTAGGGCCCTTCTTCTTCTTCTTCTCCTCCTCCTTCTCCTCCTCCTCCTCCTCCTCCTTCTTCTTCTTCTTCTTGAAGACATTTCATATAATATTGGGTTGGTGGTGATAAACTCCTTTAACTTATTCTTATCTGTGAAGCTCTTTATGTGACCCTCAATTCTAAATGATAGGATTTCTGGGTGCCAGGACTGACCAGCACACCCTGAGTGATGAATGAATGATTACTCAGACACATGTTTCTGTGAAAGAGAGGGCTAAGGGACTGCCTGGCTAAAGGAATCAGACAGTCCCGTTTGCCTGCCTCCTTGAGCTTTTATTGTAGCAACAGCTTGCACTAAAATTAACTATTAGATACTATCAGTAAGGTAAGCATCCTTGAGAAAACACCCGGGAGCTCAAACTTCTTTGGAAAAGTCAAGGCAGGGTTTGCCGCCTTAGGCAAGGTTCCCCTACAGACCGCCGACCTTTCGGAGATTCCTCCGTACAGACTTTCCAACCAAGTCCCATGCTTCCCCACAGCTGGGTAGTGTAATCTTGGTTGTAGCCCCTTGCTATTCATCACTTTGCATATTTCTTGTCACTTTCCTCTGGCCTGCCAAGTTTCTGCTGAGAAATCACCTGACAGTCATATGGGTGCTCCCTTATAGACAACTAACTACTTTTCTCTTGCTGCTTTTAAGATTCTCTCTTTGTCTTTAACCCTTGGCATTCTAATTATGATGTGTCTTGGTGTGGGCCTTTTTGGGTTCCTCTTGCTTGGGATTCTGTGCTTCCCGGACTTGTAAGTCTATTTCTTTCAGCAGGTAGGGGAAGATTTCTGTCATTATTTCTCCCAATAGGTTTTCAATATCTTGCTCTGTCTCTTCTCCTTCTGGTACCTCCATAATGTGAATGTTGATACACTTGAAGTTGTCCCAGAGGCTCCTTACACTATCTTCATATTTTTGGATTCATTTTGCTCTTCTGTTTGGGTGTTTTATGCTTCCTCATATTCCAAATCACTGATTTGATTCTTGGCATCCTCTACCCCCCTGTTGAATTCCTGTAAATCAAGCATGCCAAACTGGTGGCCCATGTGCTGCATGTGGCCCACAATGAATATTTTTGTGGCCCAGCTTATATAACGGTATGTAAGAAATGCTTTAATCAATTCCGTGCCCTAACTGGTTTGGCTCAGTGGATAAAGCGTTGGCCTACAGACTGAAGGGTCTCAAGTTTGATTCTGGTCAAGGGCATGTACCTTGGTTGTGGGCACATCCCAGTAGGGGTGTGCAGGAGGCAGCTGATCAATGTTTCTCTCTCATCGATGTTTCTAACTCTCTATACCTCTCCCTTTCTCTCTGTAAAAAAAAAATCAATAAAATATATATTTTTAAAAGATTTATCAGGATGATCACATAGAAAATTATATAATGTCTAATCCATGGTGTACACCTGAAACTAATATTGAATTTTATGTCAACTGTCTTTGAAAAATAAAAAAAATTATTAGAAATCTTTAATTAAAGGTAACTATTAAAATGTTTTAACTTATAACCAAACATTAAAAGATTAATGGACTGCTCAAGGGTTAGATCAAAGGACACCTGCCAGCAAAACCAGATGTATGCAGCCATACAATCTGATCCCAAACAAAATTATTAAAGGGTATGTTGTATGAATAAAGAATGTGTTGTTATTATTTTATAAAATTAGATGATTGCTATGTAAATATTCAACAATATGATGCAATAGTGTGTTATAAAACTCATTTTAGTTTTTAAAATACTATATTAAACATACACTCATCACATGTCCCTGAAATACATAAAGTCTGTACATAATTGGAGACTCAACTGAACATTTTATAGGATCAATGAAATGGGTTAAAAAAAAAACTTTTTGTAAGAGCAAATGACACAAATGCCTGGTCTAATACATACAGATTATTAATCTTTGTATTATTTACATTATATAAATATGCACAAAGTTATTTGTAATGTATAAATAAAGTAACGTAAATAGAAACAGGAAAAATTCGTGTGTTTAGACAATATTTGGCATTTAATGGGCTAAACAGATAGTCTCTTTACATCTGTTCAAACTGCTCTCATGTACATTACAAACCCTGAGTATGTTGCAATTTAATTAGCAGTCAACCATAAGAAGATATGAAAAGTCTCAAACCAGCCTGAAATAAGTGATATGTTAAATCAGAAAATAGTTGCTTGGATTTATGTATTATTAAGAAAGAGAACGATGGACTTATATCAAAACTTGAAGGCTGTCAGAAAAACAAAGCAGACATCCAGAAAGATATCAGCAGGATTGCATAATAAGAGATTTCTACCATCATACCTGCATTCCACATCAATTTTGACAACCACCCAGATGAGGGTTCCCTTGTGGAAGTCTGGAAGCCTAGCAGAGAAGTTATAGCCCTTGGCTGGAGCTTAAAAATTGAGGATAGACACATTAAAGAGGATATGAAGACCAGTTTCCTTTGGAATCAATCCCAATCTGGAACCACTCCTGGGGTGTGACCTAAAACCACCACCTGATGGTGACGAACCCCATCTCTGAAATCACTCCCATGTCCACAATGCTGGGCTTGACCCCAATTCAGATTCAAGGGCCATTATGGGTCAGAAGGTCTCATGGACCCAGTTTAAATTCTGAATTGCATCTCAGGTGCTATTGGCCATGTGCTTCCTTCAGAGCAGTTTCTCACCTGGAAAGACTCACTGTGGGACTGGCCTCAGGTGGGGCTGATAGGCAGGTGAGGTCATGTGTGTGGAAAACACAATGCTCACATGTGAAGGGTTTGCTGCACATGATCAGCAACCACTTTGTGGTAGTTGTAGTCACTCGTGTAGGATGTGGCTTTCCCTCCCTAGTCCTGTCCCCAGAAGAAATATGGGCTGAAATGGGAGTGAGGGACTCTACTGATGGTCACCCAGAGGACATATGCCCCACAGACACCCTCCTACCTTTATACATACCTGCCCTTCACCTGGGTCAACAAGGTGACAGTTGGGAGGGTCTTAGGGGCCACAGTGCAGATGTAGGAGGAGTCTGAGTCAGGTGAGGACTCCAGGGTGAACCCCAGATCCTCACCCTCTCTATCTTCCTTCCCAGCCCCCCCACCCATAGGGCTATGTCCAGAGCTGATGAACCTCTGGGTCCTCTCTGCTCAGAGGGAGACACACTACTCCAGGGTGGTTCTGAGTCTCTTAGAGGATATAATGTCCCCCAGATTCTTAAGGGCAGGCTTGTTTTCCAAGGGTAACCACGGGGCTCCATGGATTCACCCCTCCCCCACCATGGTGTCAGGCCTGCAGAGGGGTAAGTGAGGGTAGTGATGGCAGAGGGATATGTTGGGGCCCAGGCTGAGGGAGGAAAAGCCAGGTTCAAGTGGGGAGAAGGCAGGGCCCCCCGACCCCCCAATCCTGATCCCCAGGAGGCTCTGAGGATTGGCCTCTACCCACACAGAGTCAGGGCAGTTGAGGGGGTAAGTTAGGGTCTCTGTGGGGAGGTGGTGGGTGCCTCCATGGGGACCGGGGCTGAGTCATGGGGGGAGGGGGTTCAGGCACCTGAGGAGGCGCTGGCTTGGACACGCCCTTCCCCTGGCTGGGCCTCAGTGGCTCCAGGTGTAAAAGGAGAGAATCATGGCTCAGAGCTTACATTTCCTGTCAGTTCTGGGTCTGAGCCCCTGGGAGAGGGGGCCTCACAGTGAACCCCCAGGACGTGATGTTATTGGGCCTGTCCCCTCCGTAGCAGTGATGGTGTCACTGTGATCATAATCCAAAGTCAGAGACACAAGGAGCCGGCTGAGGTGGAGGAACTAAAAGGTAGACCCAGGCCTTCACTCCTTCACATTCCTGATCTCAAGTCACAATGAAGCCCCAGATGTTCCTCTTTGCATCCTAGTTACTTACAAGACAAGACACCGAAGGTGCTCATCTCAAGGGACTGAGATGGGCATTATTAGTTTGGGGACTCCTTGGGGATCAGAGAAGAGATGTCTTAAGCATTCCCCACCTCCTCACCACACACTGTGTGTGTTTGGTTCTCAGGAGCAGCTGATCCCCTGGGACAAACACAGAACAAGTCAAACCCCAAGGCAGGTGAGTGTGGGAAATTCTCAGTGATGGGGCTGAGTGCAGAGGATCCCATCCAGTCAGTGGAAGTCAGGTGACCTGGATACACATCCAGGGATGCTGGGCTGGTTCGATATTGCCCTGACCTCTGTGACCTCTCTGTCCACAATCTCCAGCCTCAACCCCCCAAGACTGATTACACAGGGTGGGATCTCATCCGGATGGGCGTGGCTGGCTTGGTCCTGGTGGTCATCAGGATGTTGCTGTTTCAAGATTGGCACCATCAGAGAAGACCCCACTGTGCAGCCAGGACAGAAACACAAAAGACAACAAACCCACCATCCAACGAGGCAGAACCTTGGAAATTAATCTGATGCTGCTACGAGGTTCAGGAGGAAAATGTGGGCAATAGTGGGGGACTGTCTGCTGAGAATGTTGAGGGTGTGAGCGTGGCTCATGTGCAGGGGAAGGTTGAGGCTGTTGCTATTGAGGCTTCTCCATAATTAAACTAATTAAATTGTAGTCATTTCCCTTCATTCCACTATTGATTTTCCTTGATGGGCCCCTTCTTTTCTCAAACCTTTGACCATGAGGCTACAACCCACATCACAGGTTAGATCCACACCTGTGCTCACCTTCAATCCCAGGTCCACTTTCATGTAAGATTCCCCCCTCCCCCCACTTTTATTTACGACATTTGCTGATTGTTCATCTCTTCAGCTCAGAAGACCAAATCTGTTATAAACAACTAAATAAATGGATGCATATCAAGAATAGTTTGGCCGTGGCCAGCATGGCTCAGTTGGTTGAGAAGTGCCCAGGTTGCGGGCATGATCCCCAGGAGGGGATGTGCAGCAGGTAGCTGATCAATGATTGGTGTTTCTCACACATTGATCTTTTTCTCTCTCTCCCTCTCCCTGCCTCTCTCTCTAAAATCAATAAAAAACATATATATTTTTAAAAGAATACTTTGGACTCATAGAAACAGAAAACAGTGTTACCTTTAGGATGGGGGTTGGGGAGTAGTGAAGGAAAAGGTGGTCAAATACACTGAGTGGCCAGATTATTATGCTATCTGAATGCATAACAATCTGGCCACTCAGTGTCTATCCTACATAATAAAAGGCTAATATGCAAATTGTCTCCTTGACCAGGAGTTTGACCAGCAGGCAGGCTGGCCAATGGCCCATGTCCCCTCCACCTGGCCAGGCTGGCCGGACCCCACCCATGCACGAATTCATGCACTGAGCCTCTAATATATATACTGAGTGGCCAGATTATTATGCATTCAGAGATCATCATAATCTGGCCACTCAGTGTACATGGTGATGAGAGGACATTTGACTTCGGATAGTGAGCACACAATACAATGTACAGATGATATATTATAGAATTATACACTTGAAACATATATGCTATTATTAGCTAATGTAACTCCTATAAATTTAAGGAGGAAAAAAAGATTATTTTGAAATAAATAACTCCAAAATCAATGTGAAAAACCCTCCCTGATCCCATCAAGGACTTCTTTCTTCATCAGATAATACACCTGGGCTGACATGTCACCAGGAGTGTGGAGTCCAGCCCCAAACCAGGCAAACACACACGGTAGAGATTGGCTTCCATGGGGAGGAGGGGCAGAAACGCTGAGAGACTGACTTCAGCACCGTGGTGGCCAAAGGTGTTTTTCCTTTTCTCCCTCCTTTGAAGTCTTGTATTCAGCATCTAGCTATAATCAAAAGTGCCTCCGTGAGGCCTAGCTGGTTTGGTTCAGTGGGTAGAGCATGGGCCTGTGGACAGTAGGGTCCCAGGTTTAATTCTGGTCAAGGGCACATGCCCAGGGTTTCCCGCTGGACCCCCAGTAGGGGGCGTGCAGAAGGCAGCTGATCCATGATTCTCTCTCATCATTGATGTTTCTATCTCTCTCCCTCTCCCTTCCTCTCTGAACTCAATAAAAAAATACATTTAAAGATAAGTAAAGGTCTGTCTTTTAAAAAAAAACAAAAGTGTCTCTGTGGGATTGGTGGGGTCCAGCCTCATACACCCAGGCCTGGAAGGTGTTTGCCCACCTGTGCATTGGGAAATGGACAGGCAGACCCTCGTACGGGCTATGGAACCAGCAGGAAACGGTGAGCTGACTCCCACCCCTCGAGGCCAAGGTCCAGGAGGGCCTGAAGAACGCTGGCTGGTGTGGGCAGACCCCACGGCCTACAAGAGCAAGTTTGCAGAAGTTCAGGCAGAGAGCAAACTTGGGTAGATGGGGGCGTGCGAAGAGAACAAAGCAGGGTCTGCAGGCAAGGAAGCAGCCACCAACCAGCCAGCCATTGTACCAACTTGCAGAAAACAAAAGAGAGGTCCTCCCTCGACTGCTAGCGCCCTGTTCACACCTTTTCCCGCTAGATGGCACCGGTGATGTATGTGGATTACAAAGCAGCATACGTGCTCATCCATGGCCAGCTCCTCCCGCGCACAGGTGCACCGCTGTCTGTCAGATCCCAAAGGCGCGCGGGTCCTCCACAGTCCCTGACCTGCGCGTGTTGCGCCACGAGGCCGCCCCGCCCCAGCCCTGGAGCCACAGCCATGGCGCCCCACCCGCTAGCTGCCAGCATCCTGGCCCACCTGCTTGGCAGGCCCGATGCGGCGACCCCCCGGGAGGTGCCTCGCCTGCCTCCTCTTCCTCCTTGGCCGCGTCCCCGCAGAGCCACTGATCTCCCTTCCCCAGCTGCTGTGCCAAAGCTACTGCGAGTCCTCGCACCTCAATCGTACGTGCGCATGCACACAGGTGAGCGCCCCTTAGCCTGGGACTGGCAGGGCTTTGGCAAGAAGTTTCCAAGCTCTGACCAGCTGGCCCACCGGCAGGGGACGCACACGCGGGGAAGCGTCCCCCTGCCGGCTCTGCACTGTGGGCTTCACCTGCAGCCACCCCCACACCGTGCTGGAAACCAATCATTCTACCACTAATAGAAAGATGTGGCCAGGAAACTGGGAAGGCTGGTCAACAACCTTAATTGTTTTGCTCACTCACTGTTTAGTTGAAACATGGTTAGCTGAAGCAGCTTCCACCTCTGTTTGTTTCATGTAAATTTCTGTTATTGGAATTTCCTGCCTAAAGGTTATGGGCATATCCCATAGTCTTAATAAAAGGGATTGCAAGACCAGAGCAAGGGGTAGTCCTCCCACTAGAGTTGGGCTCCCGCCTGGCCCCCAATATTTCCAAATTAATACTTTTCCAAGTCTCTTTTCATTTGTGTGTGGCCTTCTCCAGAACCCGAACCCTGAACCGGAACCCTGAACCACGCGGGACGTGAAAGGGGTTCCCACACACACGCAACCATCCCTGCTTCCACCAGGCTTCTGCTTTTTGCTCTGAGGAAGTCTGGTCCCAGGGAGCTTACCATGATGGTTATTTGCATTTTCTCTAGGAAGTAAATTTAGGACTTTTTTTTTTTTTTTTTTTTGATGACCCCAGGCCGACTTGGTTCGTTTTTTTTAGTTGAAATTCACATAAAATAACATGAACTAGGTTCCTGTGTACAGTACAGTGTAGGATAGGTGGTGTTGTTGTGTTTCTCTTTGCCCCTACATTTTCTTTATTTTTCACACAAAGTCAAGATACAGACTTCAGTATTAAATACATGCACCCTATCACGTGTTTGGTCTTTCCTCGTGTCTGTAAACTGTTCACTGTTCATCTCTCAAGCTGTTACTAGACGTCACCCTCACTTCTTTCCTTCTGGCACCACAGATATGATATTGGCCCTCCTCATTCTCGTCCCCCCCGGTTCCTTACATTCCCCACTTCTGGTCTCAACAGGCTGCATCCTGTGAATTTCCTCAGCATTGGACTCCACTTCCATGATGGTCTCTTCAGCTGTGTCTCTTCCTTGATGGGGTGAATTGTTTGAATGTGCTCATTCTATTGGGTTTCTCGTGTCTAAATTCCTAACTCCTTATGTTCTTCTATAAAGCAATCCCTATTCTTCTTATGTCAAAAATTGACTCTCCCCGCCCCTTTTACTTTTTGGATATTGAAGCATGATTAATCTCAAATTACTATCATATTTTCCTACTGACTCTACTCTATTGCACATGACAGTCCCCCATCATCAGTAGATTGCTGTCCGCAGCGCTGTTTGTCATTATCAGGATGCCTCTACTGTCCATCCTTGTTGGAAGTCTCTCCCCTCACACTCCTGACCTTCCACAGGTTGCTCCTGGGACTGTCCTGGGAATCAGGCTGACAAGGCAGGGACTGTGGCAGCTGCCCCTGCCCCATGGCGACCACTCAGACTCAGCGTCTGCTCAGGGTTCTGCCCCTCAGGGCTGGTCCAATGGGAGTCTCACGTGCACACACGGGACAGACACCCGTGGCTGACAATGCAGGACCTGGGCTGTTTCAGGCCACACAGGGGAGGTTTCTCACTGCGGGCCATGGGCTCGGTCCAGTCCCTGAACATAAACATGGGGCAGGGGACCACGGCTTCCAACCTTCACCTGGCCCCTGACCCCTCCCTTCCTGTGAGGACCTGGGGTCCCTCTCTGTGTCCACACAGATGAGAATCTCCTCCCTATGACTCTCCGATGGTTCCGGGAATCAGTGGCCACTCAGTTTTTTTTTTTTTTTTTTTTTTAATATATTTTATTGATATTTTACAGAGAGGAAGGGAGAGGGACAGAGAGCTAGAAACATCGATGAGAGAGAGACATCGGTCAGCTGCCTCCTGCACACCTCCCACTGGGGATGTGCCCGCAACCAAGGTACATGCCCTTGACCGGAATCGAACCCGGGACCCTTCAGTCCGCAGGCCGACGCTCTATCCACTGAGCCAAACCGGTTTCGGCTGTGGCCACTCAGTTTTGGTCTCTGTTCTCCACTGTGGTTTTCTCTCCATTTGGGGGAACTTTCATTTCTCTTTTTCTGCACTTGTCTGTGTCCAAACTTTTAGGACCATTGTAAGTAGCTTCACTTGGAATTCAGAACAAACAAGGTCTCGAGCGGGTGCAATCATCTTGCACTTGACCGTGGGCACCTTGATCCTCTCATCTCCCACCCACTCAGGTCTCCATCTGGTCTGAAATGGATGTCTCCCTCCCATGAGCCCAGCCCCACTGACCCACAACCACTCTGAGGGGTGGGGTTCATGTCAACATGATCCAAATGAGGAAATGGAGGCTCAAAGACAGGACATTATCACTCAAGGGCACTGGGTGATAGGTATTTAAAGATCTGGTGTAAGTCAAAATCAGCACTCTAACTCAAATCAATGCCCCTGAAGCTTGGAGGCAGGACCACCGGACGAGGAAAAGACTTTAACCCTAAAACAAGGGGCCCTGAGTAGGCAGGAATGCCTCGGAGGCTTGTCTTCAGGAAGGTGGGGTGGATGTTGTCACCAAGAAAAAAAAAAAAAGAGCAGTTCATGGAAGGTGGCTATGGTAGAAAGAAAGCCACACTCCGGGGTCACAAAAAGGGACGTGTTCTCTTCCCTTATTTCCCTGCATTTCCCTCTGTGCTCACTGTCACAGGGACAGCGCCCTGAGCTGCACAGGGAGAGGGTGAGCGTGTCCCTGCTGATCTGAGCTGTGCAGGCCACAGGGACCCACGTCTTCCTGAAGCATCTCCAGGGCCCGGGTGACACTGTCCATGGTGAGGACCCCAGGGAGGTGCTGATGGACGAGCTGAGGAGGAAGGAGACCCCGTGGGGGAGGCTCTGACAGGGAAGGACATGCCCTGGGCTACTGCACCTGGAAGGGGCATCTCAGGAGGCTCCAGGTCTAGTTCCTGATCCCTCATGGAAATGAGAGCCAGGCATCTGGGAAGGGGCTGTTCCTCTTTTTGTGGGGCTGCTGACACGACAACCCTATCACAGAGAGCCCCAGCCTCCCAGGGGCCCCACCCTGTGTGTCTGTCTGTTCTGAGGACACTGTGGCCTCCTCCATCAGCACAGCGGGGTGCAGAGAGAGGAGACACCATGACCCCCACCCTCATAGTGTTGCTCTGCCTCGGTGAGATGGGAGGGGGGAGGGGAAGCCCTAGTCTGGGAGGGACACTGCCCCACAGCCTGGCCCTGGTTTCTCAGGAAACCCCAGGACTCCGGAGGCTCATGGGGAGGAGGGTTCTGGTGGGGATTCAGGAGAAAACCGCTCACAGGGCCTCTCTTCCAGGGCTGAGGGTGGGCCTGAGGACCCAAGCGCAGGCAGGTGAGTCTCCCCAGGTGTCCCAGGTCCCACTCCTCCCTGGGGATAAGACAGCAGGGAAAGGAGAACAGCCATTCTGGAATGTCAGATGGGGGACACCTGGGAGGTTTCCTGTACTGACAGCTGAGGATAGGGTGGGAATGTCTTGGGACCCAGCCTATGACTCCTCTCAGGGACGCTCCCCGAGCCCACCCTCTGGGCTCTGTGACCCCCTGGGGGCTGAGGATTAGGAAGACATTTCAGGGTAACCACCGGGCTCCAGGGTCTATGAGGAATGACCCCTCCCACACCATGGATTCAGGCCTGCCTAGGAGTAAGTGGGGAAGGTGATAAGAGGGGTGGTCATGGCAGAGGGAAGTGTGGGGTCCAGGCTGGGGAGGAAGAGCTGGGCTCAAGTGGGGAGGAGGCTACCCCCAACCCTCACTCTCATCCTGATGCCCAGGAGGCTCTGAAGACCAGTCCCTCAAACCCACAGAATCGGGCCCACAGAGAGGTAAGTGGGGGTCTCTGTGGGGAGGTGGTGGGGGCCTCCATGGGGACAGGGGCTCAGCCATGTGGGGGTTCAGATGACTCTGAATTCACTTGGACACGCCCTTCCCCTGCCTGGGCCTCAGTGTCTCCAGGTGTAAAAGGAGAGAATCCTTGTCCAGAGCTCAGATTTCCTGTCGGTTCTGGCCCTGACCTCCTGGGAGAGGGCCTCACAGGGAAGCCCCAGGACGTGATGTTATGGGGCCTGTCCCCTCTGTCTCAGGGATGGTGACACTGTACAGGGAGGGACAGGGTCTGAGCATCCAGTCCTCCCCCTCAGCTCAGGCTCAGCTCAGAGGAGGGAAAAGGGTGGATCAGCCCTGGCTCAGCTCCTGGCTCTGCTGCTCCTGCTGTGGGGCTGGGCGGTCCCTTCCCTCCTCTGACTGTGGGGTTCCTGTCTGCTCATCCCTGGTCCCATCCTGCTCACAGGCTGCTGGAAGATGAGGTGACATAAGGGCCTCACAGAGCTCAGGAAGGCAGAGCCCCCAGCCCAGCCCGACCTTCCCAAGGGGGCATCAGGGGCTGCAGGGTGGAGATGGACCCGGGAGAGACTCAGAGTCCACCCCTCCTGTCCCTGCTGTGCTGGGGGCAGGTAATGAGGAAGGACCCTCAGCTCCAGATGAGATGTGGACAGGCCCTTGCGGAGGAGGAGCCCAGAGCACGAAGCTGGTGTCCCCCTGGGGGGCAGCGTGAGGACAGCACAGGGAACCCACAGTCCCGGATTCCAGTCCCAGCCCTGCCCCGTCCAGGCTGGGTGACCTGGGGCACGTGGTTAACCTCTCTGGGCCTCAGTGAAGTGGGTGGTGGGGTCAGCAGTCCCTGGTGCAAGACTGCTATGAGGTGAGAGGAGATGAGTTACAGACCACAGCATGTGCCTCACACACAGTAGGTGCTCATTCAATGGCATCACTGGCTCATTCATGACAGCATGACGTGAAGGGGGGATGAGGGCTCCCCAGGACTTTCATGTCTGATTCCTTTCCAGGAGACATCCCCAAACCCTCCATCTGGGCTGACCCAGGCCCCACCATCACCAAGGGGAGCCCCGTGACCATCTGGTGTCAGGGGTCTCTGCAGGCTAGTGCCTACGGTCTGTATAAAGAGAGGGGCTCTGAGCCCTGGGAAACAAGGATCCCACAGAACTCCAGCAACAAGGCCAGGTTCCTCATTGGAGCCATGACCCCATCCCACGCAGGGCTGTACCAGTGTGCATATTACACCACTGGGGACATACTCTCAGAGCAGAGTGACCCCCTGCTCCTGGTGGTGACAGGTAAGGGAGACACTGGATCCCCTCCCCACTGTGGGCTCCAGGTCACAGGCATAGGGAATAAATTGTGGCCTCAGGGGACCCCACCCATCACAGAACACACCTGGGGCTTGAGGGTGATGGTCCCTTTAACACAGACCCTTTCTCCTCCCTCAGGAGTGTACAGTGCACCCTCCTTCTCAGCCCAGCCAGGCCCTGTGGTGGCCGCAGGAGGGAACGTGTCCCTCTCCTGTAGCTCAGAGTTCACATCCGGCCCTTTCCATCTGCTGAAGGAGGGAGGGGCTGACCCGCCCCGACACATAGAAGCAGAATGGAGGAAGCATGCTGAGACGCGGCAAGCCATCTTCCCTGTGGGCCCCGTGAGCCCCTCCCAAGGGGGGACCTACAGATGTTTTGGTTCTTCCAGCTCCAACCCCAACGTATGGACACAGCCCAGTGCCCCTCTGCACATCGAGGTCACAGGTGAGGGACAGACCTGGGTGCATCTCCATCTGTTTCCTGGACCCAAATAACTGACCTGAGCTGTGTGTCCATTGGGGCCCTGGGCTCATGGGGTCAGTGACACTGGCCTCTTGGGGACAGACCCACAGGCGGGAGGCTCAGGGAGGGACATGGGAGACCTCTCCCTGCGGCCCTGTGGGCGATGTGGGGTGTCCCCTGGTGCCACTGTCCCCTCCTCCCAGGTGTGCACAGGGAGCCCGCCCTCTCGGCCCAGCCAGGCACGCTGGTGCTGCCTGGACACAGCCTGACCCTCCAGTGCCACGCGGAGGCCGGCTTTGACAGATTCGCGCTGACCAAGGACGAGGGGCTCACACCCCCCCAGCGCCTCGATGGGCAGCGCAGCCCCGACTTCCCCCTGGGGCCCGTGAACCGCACCCACGGGGGCCGGTACAGATGCTACAGTGGACACCACCTCTCCTCTGCGTGGTCGGCCCCCAGCGCCCCCTGGACATCCTGGTGGCAGGTGAGGAGCCAGCCCTGCCCCTGTGCTGAGGGTCTGCTCAGGGCTTTGGGCCCTGGGTCACCTGGGGGTGATGGGGCCCAGGAGAGGGGCCTGGATCAGAGGCTGAGCTGGGCAGAGGTCTAGGGGTGGGAGGGAGAAAGGGGGTGAGGTCATGGAGATAAAAGACACCCCCCAGGGAGCTGGCAGGGGAAGGGTGGCTTTCTACACACCACTACCTTCCTCTCCCCAGGAATGTACAGGAAACCCTCCCTCTCAGCCCAGCCGGGACCCTCAGTGCCCAGGGGAGCAACCGTGACCCTGCAGTGTGGGTCTGAGATCTGGTTGGACACCTTCCACCTACATAGGGAGGGGTCACTGGACCCTCCCCAGCACCTTCGTCTGCAGAACACATCTGCACCCTCTCAGGCCAACTTCACCCTCAGTCCTGTGAGCTCAGGCCACCAGGGGACCTACAGGTGCTATGGCTCCAACAGCACCTCCCCCTACCTGCTGTCCCAGCCCAGTGACCCCCTGGAGCTGGAGGTGTCAGGTGAGGAGCCCCAGCCCCGCCTCCATGTCCTCAGGGCAGTTCAGGGCCCCATCCCCAGGGAACCTTGGGCTGCAATGGGCTGGGGGAGTAGCAGGAGGAGGGTCACCCAGAGGCAACTCTCACCTCCCAGAGAGATGGAAAAAGCCAGACCCACTCCCATCCCTCCTCATCCCCATCCTCCTCCTTGAGGCCCAGACATGCTCCCGTGGGCACAGGGAGGCTGGCGAGGATGAGGCTGACCAGAAGGAGAAAGGCCAGAGGTGCCCATCCCGACCTTCCAGTCCCCAGTCCTGTGGCCTCAGCCAGAGAGACCAAGACAGGAGTGTGACCATCAGAGGCCACTCCCCAGAGAGAGCAGGACCCCTGCTGGGGCTTGGCCTTTCTTCAGGGGGCTGGGGGGCGGAGATGCTGGGGAGCATGGTGCCTCAGGGCTCTGAGGATGTCAGGTGACAGGTGGGGTGGTCATGGCAGAGGAAGATGTTGGCACCCAGCCTGTGGGAGGAGCAGCCCCCACCCCTCACCTCCCATCCTGCTTTAGCAGCCTCTGAGGATGGGTCTCCCAATGGGAAGTCAGGCCCACAGAGGACTAAGTGAGGGTCTGGGGGGAGGTGGTGGGTGGGAGGAGCTCAGTTGGTCTTGGCTCAGCCACTTCCTGGGTAATGGCCTGAGGAAAGTTCCTCCTTCTCACTGGGACCAAGTTCTCCAAAGGCTCTAGGACACTGTGTGTGCAAGTGTGTATGTGTGTGTGTGCGTGTGTGTGTGCACGCACGCATTGTGTGTGCATACACGTTTGTGCATATGTGTTTATGTGTGAGCCTCCATGTGTGTGTGCATGTGATGTGTGTTGGGGACTCAGGTGGTGTCTGAGTCTCCTCCACAGCCTTCCAAGGAGCAGCCGTGGAGTCAGGAGAAGCCTCCGCCCTGGTTCAAGTCCCAGCTCTGCTCCTGCCCGCCTGTGGGACTTTGGACACGTCTGTTCCTCCAAGTCCTGGTCCATGGGCTGTGGGTCAGGCCCCCACCTCCCTCAAAGGGAAGGCCCTAAGCACGTAGCCTGGCCCAGTTAGAGCTCAGGAAAGACCCAGGCGTCCCTCCTGCCTTTCCTGGAGGCACCGTATGTGCACAGGCCCCACTTGTGGGGGGAGGTCAGGCTGCAGAGTGGGACAGAGAGGGGTGGTGATTGGATTTGGTAACAGGTCTCTGCACTGGTGTTCTACTGGCAAGGACAGAGATAGCATAAGTAATAATAGCAACAACAACAACACGTAAGGGAACTCACAGTCCTGGGTTCTAGTCCCAGCCTGCCCCAGCTAGGCTGGGTGACCCAGGGCACATGATTAACCTCTCTGAGCCTCAGTGAAATGGGTGAGGTCAGCAATCCTTGGTGCATGACCATTGGGAGGTTAGAGATGAGTGACAGACCCCAGCACGTGCCTCACACACAGTAGGTACTCATTCAATGGCATCATTGGCTCATTCATGACATGACTCATGTCCAAGGTTTCAGATGGAACCTGATCATCCTGATTGGGGGCTCGGTGGCCTTAGTCCTGCTGCTCTCACTCCCTCTCTTCCTCCTCATCCGAAAACGGCGTCAGAGCAAAGGCAGGATGTTGGGTGAGTAGGGAATGGGGTGATCTGGGTCACAGGAGGGAAAGGGGATCAGAGCACCCACCACAGGAAAACCAAATAGGTGGGACAAGTAAGTTTTTAAAAGGAATTCTCCACAGTTTAAAATCAGAAGATCTAGAAAGGTTACATTTTAATGTGAGCACATGTCTATAAAGGTAATCTTTCATCGTTTTCAATCTCATGGAATATAAAGCATACACGCAAGTGTGTGTGTGAAGGTTCCTTCTTCCCTGTGGAATCACACGGAAAGAGGGCTCCTAACCTCCCAGGGCTGACACTGTCCCTCTTGACCAGCCCAGAGAGAGGCTCATGTCCAACCTCCTGCAGGGACCACACACCCAGAGCCCAAGGACAAAGGCCTGCAGATCAGGTAATTCCTGCCCCAAAGACTCAAAACTCCCCCAGCCCATGGCCCCTCTCTGTCCCTAACACTCCTGTGTCCTCCCCCAGCTCCAGCCCAGTTGTGGACGCCCAGGAAGAGCACCTCTGTAAGAGGAACAGACAGCTGCCCTGGGGGAGGAGGACACAGGTTTTTCAGGAGATGATGGGGGAGGAATCAGATGGGAGGTTATGGGGTCAGGATGAGAAGGACTGAGACCCACACTGCATGACCTGGAGCCTCACCTCACCCCTGGGTTAGTGGCCCATCTGGGAGCAGGTGGGGTCTGCAGCCCTGAGATCTTGGGGACCTGCCAGGAGACACACCCCTGTTCTTTCCCAGCAGATGCTTCTGTGAAGGACCCAAAGCCTGGGGAGAGCATGGAGCTGGACCCTCGGGCAAAATGTAAAATTATGAACTGTGAATATTCAAATGTATTATACAAGAAAAAGGCAAACACATAGAAACAACCTAAGTGTCTTTGAACCGATGACAGGATAAAGATGTGGTAATATATGCAACCAAAATTATTCAGCCATACAACATGAAATATGGATGGATCAGGAGAGTACCCTGCTAAGTGAAATAAGTCAGACAGAAAAGGACAAGAACCGTATGATTTCACTCATGTGGTTGTGAAATCGGAAACTCCGACCTGTCATGTATATTAGCTGTTGAATATGTCATTAAAACTTTTCCTGCAAAGTGAACTTGGAGTCAGGAAAGTGTCACTGGTAAATGCTTCTGAACACATATACATGTATGAAACACACACACACACACACACACACCAAACTTACACAAGCTTCTCCTGAAGTAGAGAAGGAAGGCACATCTCCCCAACACAGTTTATTAGGCTAGAAATAAATTGATAAGAAATCCAAACAAGGAAGCTACAAACTGGGAACATAACAGGATGCTCTAAAATCCATGTGACCAAAGTCCTAGAAGCAGAGGATGAGACTTCAACTACTCAGGAAATAATGGCTGAAATTTCCCCATTTGTCAACAGTCATAAGCCTACATATTCATAAAACCCAACGGATTCAGAATAGGTGAAATCTAAAGACATCCACACCAAGACACATCATAACCCAACTAAGTGGGGGAAACTAACAGGGGAAAAAAACAACAAAGAACTGGGCGCATCCTTGGGTGTGGGTCTTTGGATTATGGAAGCAGCAGATGTCAGGTATACTTGAGAAGACGGATTTGTCAGTTACCAGGTGACTGAGTAGGCTGTGGGTTTGAATGGAGCCCCGTTCCAGGAACCTGGGCCCATGGCCATGGGACCAGCCAGCCCCCATGCTGCTAGCAGTGTCTGGTATACCGGGGGTCTGTGTGAATTCTCTGCTGAGCCCCTGGGAGTTTATGTCATCACATCACCTGCAGTGGAGAGCTAGATGCCATTTATTATCATTACTTTAAATATATTTTTATTTATTTCAGAGAGTAAAGGAGAGGGAGATAGAAACATCAATGATAAGAGAGAACCACTGATCTGCTGCCTCCTGCATGCCCCACACTGGGGATCAGGCATATGCCTTGACTGGGAATCAAACTGTGACCTCTGGTTCATAGGTCGATGCTCAACCACTGAGCCACACCAGCCAGGCGAGAGATAGATGCCATTTAGAAAGTTGCTCCTGACATGCCACCGGTTCCCAGGAGCAACTCCATGACTGACAGGAAGACATCCAGGGTCTTTGCAACTGGAAATACCCCTGAGGAGGGTATTGTCATTCCCACCACATCACGAGGTAGCTGTCCAGTGTCTGATGAGAGAGGTAAACCTAGGGCCATAAACAGCGGTTCCAGAGGGTAAAGGGGCGTCACACAAAATGTTAGGGGCACAGCTGCCCGCCACAGGGACGCCTCTCCCTCCACTGTCCTCTCCTGGGTCATGTCTGGGTGGTGCGACGTTTTGGAATCCGGGTGTTCCACAGCCTCACTCGGGGTCTCTGAGAGAAAACGCCTTCCGTTGGCAGATAAGTAGGTAATGAATAGGATAATACAACTTTCCCAGGGGAAAATGATGAAATGAAGGTTCTTGAGATGGGGACATTATCCTGGATGATTTGGGTGAGTCCAGTGTCTTCACAGGGGAGAGACCAAGGGGTTAGACGCAGGGGTGGGCAAACTTTTTGACTCGAGGGCCACAATGGGTTCTTAAACTGGACCGGAGGGC
Source organism: Plecotus auritus (assembly GCF_963455305.1). Classification (NCBI taxonomy): domain Eukaryota; kingdom Metazoa; phylum Chordata; class Mammalia; order Chiroptera; family Vespertilionidae; genus Plecotus; species Plecotus auritus. The sequence goes on along the minus strand of NC_137785.1, from coordinate 5,236,289 downwards.
TGGAACAAAAGCATGGATGGAGTGTTTGTGTGAACTAATATAAATTCAAAGTAAAGGAGCGGAGGGGAAAGCTAGAGAACCGGATAGAACAGCCCGATCCTGCCCGCAGGTCGTAGTTTGCCCAAGGCTGGGTTAGAGTCAGTGGTAGGAAATGGGATGATGGAATCAGGAGGTTGCTGGGTTGGAGGGAGGGGTCAGGCACCCAGAACCACAGGCAGCTTCCGGAAGTGGGAAGAGGCAGGGACACTTTCTCACCCCAGTGCAGCCCAGTGAGACTGACTCTGTCCTTATGACCTCCAGAACCTGGAGATAAGAAATTATCTTGTTTAAAGCCACGACGTTTCTGGTCATTTCTTACAGCAGCAATAGGAAACCAACACAGATACTTCTGCTTCCTCTTGGCTAATGTTTGCATCATATATCCTTTCATCTTTTTGCTTTTAACTGATTGGCACCATGTATTAAAGTGAACCTCACCCTGGCCCAATGGCTGAGTTTGTTGGAGTGCCATCTGGTGCACCAAAAAGTTGTGAGTTGAGTTCCCAGTCAGGCGAGAGTGGGAACTAACAGATTCTCTCAATCTCTCTCTCTCTCTCTCTCTCTCTCTCTCTCTCTCTCTCTCTCTCTCTCTCTCTTCTCTCTCTGTCTCTCTCTAAAAATCAATGAAAATGTATCTCCTTGGGTAAGGATTAATAATAAAAAATAAGAAATAAGAAAATAAAGTGAACCTCTTGTCAACTAGAAATAGTTGGCTCTTACTTGTTAATTGAGCCCTAAAATCTCTGCCATTGCCCTGGCTGGTGTGGCTCAGTGGATAGAGCATCAGCCTGAGGACTGAAGGATCCTGGGTTCGATTCCAGTCAAGGGCACATACCTGGGTTTCTGGCTGGATCCGCAGTGGGGGGCGTGCAGGAGGCAGCCAATCAATGATTCTCTCTCATCATTGATGTTTCTATCTCTCTCTCCCTCTCCCTTCCTCTCTGAAATGAATAAAAATATATATTTTTAAAAAACTCTGCCATTTAACTGTGCTTTCGGCATTTACATTTAACGTGATTATCAGCCATGCTGTTGTTAGGCGTCCCATATTATCTGTTGTTTCTGCAGGTCACCCCTGTTATTTGCTCTTCTGTTTTTCCCTTACTGTACTTCTTTTTAGTTTTTCTTGGATTTTTTTTTTTTTTTTTTTTTAGTATTCCATTCTAATGTATTTACTGGTATTCTAATTATAACACTGTGCATGATGTTTTTGAAGGGGCTGTGGTAAGAATTACAATATAGACACCTAATTTCACAAATTCTGCACAGAGGTCACATTTTACTTCTTCAAGGGAAATGCAGAAGCTTTGCAGCTGTGTATGTCCTTCTGCCCTCACCACTTTATGCTATAGTTGTTACATGTATTACTTCTATATACATTACACACCCCACCAGGCCACATGACTTATTATTTGCTTTCAGCAACCATGCTTATTTTTTTAAACGTTAGAGGACACAAATATGCTATGACATCTACGTAGCTATTTATTTAGATAGTTTTGTTCTCTGTTTATTCTTGAATTTCCAAGTGTTCCTCAAGGATCATTTTCTTTCTGCCCGAAAAACTTATCACCACTTTTAAGCTCGTCTGCTGGCAAAAAATTTGCTGGGTGTTCCTTCCTCTGAGAATATTTTGCGTCTATTCCTGAGGAATACATCCAGAGGAATTCCAGGTTGACTCTTCTCGTCTCCCAGGACTTTAAAAATACTCTGACCACAATGGTTTCTTATAGGAAATCTGTAAGCACTCCAATCATGTTTCTTCTGTATGAAATGTGCCATTTTTCTCTGGAACTTTTCAATTTATTTTTACTAGTTTGATAGTTTGATGATGACCAGTGTTGCCATGGACATGAAGATATATAACTGGGTTCCTTAAACATGTAAATGTATGACTTCCAGCAAATTTGTGAAATAGCTGTTTATTTCCTCAAATCTGTTTTTTCTTCATTGACATCATTCTCCTTTGCTGGGAGATCAATAACATAAATTGTGTCACAGGTCCCCAAGTCTGTCTGTGTCCGTGTTGAAATCAGGGTTGCCTCGGGTGCGGGCGCTTGCCCAGTGCGGGAGAAGGAATTCCCAGTGTGAGGGAGGAGCTCTGCTCAGGGGAGGAGGGGCCCAGAGGAGGCAGCAATGACTCAGAGGTTTCCAAGGAGAGCCATGAAGAAACAGATGGGGCTGACCTACAGAAACAGGAAGTCAGCGAAGGGAAGTGTGTGGGGAAAGGAAGTCCACAGTCCCAGTGGGGCCCTGCTTGCCTCTGAGAAATGGAGATCAGTCTTCTCAGCATCTCCCAGGCCTCCCTCTCCCCTGGGGTGTCCTCCCTGGGACGGCCCCACTGGCTCCTGCAGGCACCAAGGAGAGTGGAGCAGCCTTCACTTCCTCATTGGAGCACTTCACAGAGACCATCAACTCACTCCACGTGCCCCATTGAGCCCTTCGGAGCCGTGCCCCCCAACTACCACAGACTGAAGATGTCTCATCTGTGTCATCCAGTCAGCCTCCTTCCTGGTCCTCCAACCAGGCCCCAGCCCTTCTCCAGGTCTCTCCTCTCCCCACCTCCTGAGGACCCTTCCTATAGCCCCATCTGGTCTGAGCTTGCCTGCTGCACCCCCTCCACCAATTTCCACCTTCAAAAGAGATCCAAGTTGCACATCTGATATTCAAGGCTGTGAATGGTCAGGTTGAGCTAAACTCACCAGCCCCAGCAAACACGACTCTCTCTCCACAACCCAACTCACCCAGTTACCCACACTCCCCTCCACACCAAACCACACGCAGCAACGGAGCTGTTGGAAAATTCTGTGCAGTCAGGTGACTCAGTTGGTTAGAGTGTCATCCCGATACTCCAAGGTGGCAAGTTCAATCCCTGGTAAGGCCACATACAAGAATCAAGCAATGCATGCATAAACAAGAGGAACAATAAATCTCTCTCTCTCTCTTTCTCTCTCTCTTTTTCTCCCTCTGAACATAGCCACCTCCTTTCCAACCTGCTGGACCATGACCCATCCTGTCTCATCTGACTCAACTGAAAATGTACTTTGTGTTAAAGGTTAGTGTAAGAGTTATACCCAAAAACCACATAAATGACTTAAGATACTGACCAACAGACCATCCAGGGGCCAAGTGAACGTTGGCATTTTATTATCAATGGCATTAACAATCAATAGAGCTGGTCTGCATGACATTTTCATATAGTGGTCACCTCTTTAAATCAGAAATCTTTTCGTACAATCTGTTGCTTCAAATTTATCCCATTGGCTTGGAGCTAAAATCCCGAATATTTGCGTGGTGCACTAGACCCTGTGTGACTAGCCTGATCCTTCGCCTGACTGCTCTCACTTCTGACAACAGCTCAAGATTTTCTGGTCAAAGACGACCCCCCCACAGGCCACCCTCTGGGCTGCTCCCTGCTCATGCCATGGGTCAGCCACGCCTGAGAAGGACCCCCTCAGCCAGGATCCGGGTTGCGTGGCATCTACCTGTCATTGAACCTCATTGTCTCATTTCCTTTATTCTCCCAACGGGTACACGAGACTGTAACTGAACTGTCTGCCGTCTAAATATCTGTAACATCTGCTTCATTCATCTCAGCCCCAAGAGTCCAGGGAAGGGATCCCTGATCTTCAGCTACTCCAGAGCCTGGCCAATGACAGCCCGGGGTCACTGCTCAGTAAGTACTGCCTGACTGCCTGGCCAGTGATGGCCCAGGGTCACTGCTCAGTAAGTACTGCCTGACTGCCTGGCCAGTGAGGGCCCAGGGTCACTGCTCAGTAAGTGCTGCCTGACTGCCTGGCCAGTGAGGGAAGGGAAGAGCAATTGCACTTACAGAGGCTCAGGAAAGGGAGTGTCTTACATAAGCTCGAAGAGGTTCTAGAAAAGGCAGAGTCAGAATTGGGCCAGAAACTGGGTGGGGTCCTCCCCTGCCCTGTTCCTCCACCCTCCTCACCAGGGACGGCTGTCTCCCTCTGGATTTGGGTTTGGCCTGAGGTGGAGGCAGAGCGTGTGGGGTCTGGTGAGACTGAGGTCGGTCTCAGAAGTCCCACAGCTTGCTGTCCCCTAAGGCCCACCGTTCCGGGAGGGCCTACTTCCCTTCCTGTGAGGCCACTGATGAGAAACCAGTGACGTATCACTTGGGGACTGGACCCTGTCACACCCCATTCTTGCCTTTGTTCCCCAGGCTCTGTGGGGTTTACGTCGTGTGCACACTGGGGACCATGTGAGGAAGCACCCCGATCCAGAACCTGCCTGCCCTTCTGGGCCTCGGTGAGCTCTGGGGAAAGGAAGAGGGGGGTTAACCGCTCGGTACTCATCACTGGGCTGACGAGTCGGTGAAGGGAAGGGAGAAAACGTGCATGTGTGGAGTCTCAGGAAAGAGAAGGGCATTCCCATGGTCACACAGACTCTGTGAGAGGCAGGAGCTGGTGCTTCCTTCTGCTCTGCCCTGCGCCCTGTGCCCTCAGGTACTGGGACCAGGGTCACCCTCTGGATTGGGGTTGGACAGGAGGTGGAGGCAGAGCGTGGGGGGTCTGCTGAGACTCAGATATGGTCCTGAAGGTCCCAGAACCTGCTGTGTCCTCAGCCATCCTTCAGGGAGAGCAGAGTGAGGCTGATGAAGAAACAGGGACCTGTCACCTGGAGCCCAGGCCCTGTCACATCTGTTCATCTGCTTGTGCTGCTCAGCTCTGTGGACTTGATCCGTCATCAGTGCCACTGGGGACCATGGTAGACAGCACCACAACCTTGACCTTCATTGTCCTCCTGGACCTTGGTGAGTTTGTGGGGAAAGGAGGAGGGATGGGGCCCCTCCCCTCCCAGGTCCTGGCCTTGCGAGACCCCAGGACTCAGGAAGCTCAGTGGGGACAGGACTTCTGGGGGAGGAGACGTGCTCAGCCCCAGGTCTGCCCCCAGAGCTCAGGGGCCCAGACCAGGCCTGGAGCTCCTGTGTGCGGCTGGGGACGGTTCTCACAGGGACTCTCTTCCAGGGCTGTGTCAGGGCCCGTGGGACCAGGTACAGGCTGGTGAGTCTCTCTCCCCGCACTTCCCACCCCCCGCCGCACCCCCACCCCACCCCCCTCTCCCGTAACCTCCTGTTTCAGCACAGTCACCCTCTGGGCAGCTGGGGAAACACAGGGTTTGCAATAATGGTGACCAATCTGGGAGGGGCCTGGGAGTGACAGCTGGGGAAAGCGGGGAGAAGAACACCCCTGACATGTCAGGTCTGATTCCTTTCCAGGAGACGTCCCCAAACCCTCCATCTGGGCTGAACCAGGACCCATCATCACCAAAGGGAACCCCGTGACCATCTGGTGTCAGGGGTCTCTGCAGGCTGGTGCCTACAGTCTGTATAAAGAGAGGGGCTCTGAGCCCTGGGAAACAAGGATCCCACAGAACTCCAGCAACAAGGCCAGGTTCCTCATTGGAGCCATGACCCCATCCCACGCAGGGCTGTACCAGTGTGCATATTACAGCACTGGGGACATACTCTCAGAGCAGAGTGACCCCCTGCTCCTGGTGGTGACAGGTAAGGGAGACACCGGGTCCCCTCCCCACTGTGGGCTCCAGGTCACAGGCAGAGGGAGTAAATTGTGGCCTCAGGGGGACCCCACCCCTCACAGAACACACCTGGGGCAGGAGGGTGACGGTCCCTTTAACACAGACCCTTTCTCCTCCCTCAGGAGTGGGCGGTGCACCCGCCCTCTCAGCCCAGCCAGGCCCTGTGGTGGCCTCAGGAGGGAACGTGTCCCTCTCCTGCAGCTCACAGCTCACATCGGACCCTTTCCATCTGCTGAAGGAGGGAGGGGCTGACCCGCCCCGATACATGGAAGCGGAACCGAGGATGCATGCTGGGAGGTGGCGGGCCATCTTCCCTGTGGGCCCCGTGAGCCCCTCCCATGGGGGGACCTACAGATGCTTTGGTTCTTCCAGCTCCAACCCCTACGTGTGGTCACAGCCCAGTGACCCTCTGCACATCGAGGTCACAGGTGAGGAACAGGCCCGGGTGCATCTCCATCTGTTTCCTGGGCCCAAATAACTGACCTGAGCTGTGTGTCCATTGGGGCCCTGGGCTCATGGGGTCAGTGACACTGGCCTCTTGGGGACAGACCCACAGGTGGCAGGCTCAGGGAGGGACATGGACGATGTGGGGTGTCCCCTGGTGCCACTGTCCCCTCCTCCCAGGTGTGCACAGGGAGCCCGCCCTCTCGGCCCAGCCAGGCGCGCTGGTGCTGGCTGGACACAGCCTGACCCTCCAGTGCCACGCGGAGGCCGGCTTTGACAGATTCGCGCTGACCAAGGACGAGGGGCTCACACCCCCCCAGCGCCTCGATGGGCAGCGCAGCCCTGACTTCCCCCTGGGCCCCGTGAAGCTCACCCACGGGGGCCGGTACAGATGCTACAGTGGACACCACCTCTCCTCTGCGTGGTCGGCCCCCAGCGCCCCCCTGGACATCCTGGTGGCAGGTGAGGAGCCAGCCCTGCCCCTGTGCTGAGGGTCTGCTCAGGGCTCTGGGCCCAGGGTCACCTGGGGGTGATGGGGCCCAGGAGAGGGGCCTGGAGCAGAGGCTGAGCTGGGCAGAGGTCTAGGGGCGGGAGGGAGAAAGGGGGTGAGGGTCATGGAGATAAAAGACACCCCCCAGGGGGACTGAGAGGAGCTGGCAGGGGTCACAGACAGAGTCTCTGGAGAAGGACAAGGTCCCTCAGCTCAGGGTCAAGGGCATGAGGGGAGGGTGGCTCTCTGTACACCACAACCTTCCTCTCCCCAGGAATGTACAGGAAACCCTCCCTCTTAGCCCAGCCAGGACCCTCAGTGCCCAGGGGAGCGACCGTTTCCCTGCAGTGTGGGTCTGAGGTCTGGTTGGACACCTTCCACCTGCACAGGGAGGGGTCGCTGGACCCTCCCCAGCACCTCAGTCTGCAGGACACGTCTGCACCCTCTCAGGCCAACTTCACCCTCAGTCCTGTGAGCTCAGGCCACCAGGGGACCTACAGGTGCTATGGCTCCCACAGCACCTCCCCCTACATGCTGTCCCAGCCCAGTGACCCCCTGGAGCTGGTGGTCTCAGGTGAGGAGCCCTGACCCTGTCCTTTCTGTGCCCAGTCAGCTCAGGGCCCTGTCCCTAGCAGTGTTGGTGACAGTAATAAACAAGGAGCGGTAGGAGGTTCCACAGAACAGGGTATAGTCCACGAGAGAGTAGAGACAGGACATCCCACACCTGAAACCCCTTTCTGAACCTCAGCAGACATGATGGAGAGGGAGGGCGAGTGAGATGTGAGTGAAATGAGCAGGAATGTGATTAGACTGAGCAGAGAACACAGACCCCACCTCCACCCCCACTCACCTCCTGATGCCTTCATCTCAGAATCTGGGTCCCTGGGTCCCAGCCCCCACTGGACACTCCCCTGTAGAGAGAAGCATCCTGCCTGTGGGCACCACACTGCACGGCCCCCTGTGCTCACCTGGAGGCCTCCAGGCCCTTAGTGCTCACCTGAGAATAAGGAGGGACCCTGCCGGCCTCCTGGGGACCTGGGGCCTCCTGCCCAGACTCTGTGCCTTCACCTCTGCTCAGGGTTTCTGTGCACACGGGTCTATTATGGCTCCTTTTAGAGAACCTTCAGGCCATACTTCCGTCTATAAGCTCACAATTTAGCTTACATTATATGGAGTCCGGATCGAAAGATTAATATTCTATTCCTATTTTCATTGGGAGTCGATGAAATTCAGACCTTTATTATGGAGAACAACTTCTTGTTTATATAAAGTCTTATCATGCACATTTTCAAAAGAGCTTTATGAATGCGCTTCAGAAGCACTTTGACAGCTATTTATAAAATTGCGTAAATGTACAGCCCACGCAGAGAATTGCACCTCTAACATTGTAATTGGTGAGTAAGCGGTTTCATTCCGGTAGATTTTCTAAATGGTAGTAAGTGCACTGAGGAAAGCTATTGTTTGGACATACTTATATCATGACCTGTTAGCCACCTAAAGCTTCTCTCCCTATGGACTGTTTTTCAGTTGATCCCTCTGATATAAAGTTATAATACTCAACAGCCAAAGGAAATGTCACTTCTTTATCCCCGATGGCATACCTATTTTTCTCACTCACATCCATAGGATGGAATGACAGACCAAAATGGGCCATAGCTTCGCCTCCGGAAAACAGATTAATTCACACCCAACGTTATGTCAAGGCAAATCCACTTACAATTTTGCATTTTATATTGAAAGCACTATGGCCCCTTTCTCCCAATCCGTTCTTCTGTCTCATTGGGGTTTACTAGGAATGCTCTCTTTTCCTGACAGATGCACATCCCCCCATCATTATCTTTTCTCTGACCTTTAACCACATGACACACATTACAAAGGCTTCTTGGTGTCACCCATTGGGATATTAACCCAACTGAGGGACGCTGATCATCCCTGTGCATTTTCTGAATTGTGGAGCTGACATTGAGAGTTATTGCATGGATCACTGTAATGAGGAGGGAGGTCAATAAATTTGTTTAAATCATGGGTTTTATATCAAAATAGGGGAACAGATTGACATGATTTTCTACTTTGGGTACTCACTAATTATTGTAATTAACAGAATTTTTCTCTGTGACTTAAAGTTTGAGCCAGAAGTGTGGACTTCCTAGGTTATGACCTTTGTTGTACTTTGAGATTAAAAAAAAACTCACACCATTAGCATCCATATCCCCACATTTTTCATTTGGTAAATAATCTACCACTGTAGGTATTCATTTGTATAATTGTATAACAAATGAGTTAAATCCTAGCTGGTTTGGCTTAGTGGATCGAGTGCTAGGGTCCCAGGACTGAAGGGTCCCAGGTTCCATTTTAGCCAAGGGCACATGCCCGGGTTGTAGGCTCAGTCACCAGTAGGGGGTGTGCAGGAGGCAGCCAATCAATGATTCTCTCTCATCATTGATGTTTCTATCTCTCTCTCCCTCTCCCTTCCTCCATGAAATCTATAAAAATATATTTAATAAGTAAATAAATGAGTTAATAGAAGAATCAATAGATGAACAATGCCAGGTGAGGATGAAACTGCAGACCTCAGAGAGGAGGGGCCTGGGTGGGGTGGGATGAAGGAGACCCAGCCCAGACTTTCACCCCTTCATGCTCCTGAGAATCAGGAGTCCCTGACACCACACCCTCCTCCATGGACCCTGGTCCCCAGCTATTGAGAACGTGGGATCTCTCAGCTGTAGGGGAATAAGCTCATGGGGTCTTGAGTCTCAGGCTGAACCACAGAACACACAGCTCTTAGTTATTTCTGAACTTTGATCATGTCTTCTCTCATCCTCAGTTCTTGGGCACAGCTCTGACAAGGAATCTCAGAATAGGAGCTGAGTTCAGATGTCACTGGGACGCTGAAGTGAAGGGGAGGTGGGAGCCCAGGGAAGACACTAGAATCCTGGAGATTTGGGTCTGCCCTGACCTCTGAGACTTTTTTACCTACCACTCCTATTTTCCCATCCCCAAGACTACACAGTGGAGAATCTCATCCGGATGGGCGTGGCTGGCTTGGTCCTGGTGGTGCTCGGGGTGCTGCTATTTCAGGCTCGAAATGACACCACAGGGATCCAGGATGCAACCAGGATGTGAACCCAGAGGCAACAATGCACCGTTCAGACTGGGGGAGCCTTGGAGCCCATCTGATGAGCCCAGGAGGTGCTGAAAGAGAATGTGGACCATAATTGGGGAAACTGCCTGCTGAGAACGTACAGGGGTGAAGACGTGGTAGGCGAGGTTTGGGTGCAGGAGAACATGGGCCATGTTCCTGTAGAGGACGCCTCCTCCATCCGCCCGGGGTGCTCTCCCTCCCCCCCTGTCCTCGGTGACTCTCCTTCCCGGCCCTCCTGTTCTCACCCTGTGATGTGAGGGACCGTCCCCCATGGCGGGTTTGGATTCACATCTATACACCCCTTCATGCTGGGCCACATCCATCCCCAAGAACAAAAATCATGGTATCTTCATAACCCTGGGATTGTTTTTTATTTTATTTCATTTTTACTTTTTTAACTATGTTTTTATTGATTTTAGAGAGAGACGAAAGGAGAGGGATAGACAATAGAAACACTGAGGAGAAAAAAAACATCAGCTGCCTCCTGCACTGCCCCTTTGGAGGATGGAGCCCGCCACGCAGGCATGTGCCCTGACCGGGATTTGAACCAGTGACCTCCTGACTCATAGGCTGATGTTCAACCACTGAGCCTCACTTACTGGGCTGAGGGATTATTTTTAAGCCAAGAAGAACTAAAAAAAAAAAAATCCAGACACCTGCTTCACGTGGTCCAGCCCATTGCACATCTCCGCCCTCCTACCATCTCCATGCGGCTTCCTCTTTGTGTCCTTACCTGGGACCTGCTGTTCACCTGGATTCCAATGCTGGTTCTCATTGCTGGTTGCTCTGTAGTTTCGTTATTCCCGATGGCACACCTTTATTGTGGTCATGGGGGGATTTCAGTACTTCCTTTATTTCCTCTGCTATCTTGAGCAAAAGTCGTAATATCTCAATAAAAAGTAATTTTGTATTGTTGGCATCATTTTATTTAAGTACTACGTAACATTTGTTTTAAGTAGCTTTTTAAAAATTTTCCAGACCAGTTTTAAATCAATTCAGATTTACTTGTTTTATACATGTACATCAGTCAGTTTGGAGGTCATGCATGCATTTCCAATAGGAATCGTTCCCACCATTGTTAATATTGGTGAACGGGTCTGTGGGCCAATCACTAGCTGCAACACCATCGGTTGCACCTGGAGCGATAGGATCACGGTGCCTCAGGGTTTCCACCAAAGGGTCACTGCTGATGCCGGCTGCGTGAAAGGCTCAACCCCACACATGGTCACAGGGTCATGAGGAGATTGCCTGAGAGAACTGTCCGATCTTTGAAATGATCACCTTCAAACAGATCCATTTCCCCAAAAGGATCGTCCTCGAAAGGATCACTGCCAACAAAAAAATCAAACTGGAAACAACCCAAGTCTGTATCTGCACCTGGATCTGCCAGTGACCTGGATTCTACAATTGATGGATCTTCTTTTAGTGTCTGTCGCTGTTAAATCCAGAACAAATTTTTCCTTGGCAGCTGCCGTCACCAAGCCACTCCCATCAGCCCCCACTCTATTCTCACCAGTCCCCAAACCATCCCTTTACCCACCACTCCACTCCATTCCCCTCAGTCCCCACTCCATTCCCATCATTCTCCCCTCCATTCCCATCAGTCCCCACTCCATTCCCATCATTCTCCCCTCCATTCCCATCAGTCTCCCCTCCATTCCCATCAGCCATCACTCCATTTCCATCAGTCCCACCAGGAAGTAGCATGTCATGAGCACATCTTGCTCAGACTGCAGGCTGCTCGGCCTCTGGTGCTCATGCAGGTTGGCTGTTTCTCTGCTGCCTGTGCTGAGGTTGCAATAAGCTGGACCGCCATTGACAAGGATGCTGTGGGGCTGCTGCTCCAAACTCTTTTCTTAAAAAATGTACCTTTATTGTTGAAAGTATTACAGATGTCCCCCTTTTCTCCCCACTGACTCCTTCCACCCCCCAGCTCCCCTTCCCAGGCCTTTACCACACTATTGTCTGTGTCCATGGGCTGTGTATATATGCATATGTGCATTCTAGTGGCCCAGTGAATGAAATTCGTGCATGGGGTGGGGGGATGTCCCTCAACCGGGCCTTCACTCTCTCCAATCTGGGACCCTTCGAAGGATGCCCTACTGCCAGTTTACAGGGATCGGGCCTAAACTGGCAGTCGGACATCCCTCTTATAATCTGGGACTGATGGCTCCTAACCGCTCACCTGCCTGCCTGCCTGCCTGATTGCCTGATTACCCCTAACCACTCTGCCTGCCGGCCTGCTCACCCCCAACTGCACCCCCCCACCAGCCTGATCACCCCCAACTGCCCCCCTGCTGACCTGCTCGCCCCCACCAGCCCTCCGCACTGGCCTGCTCACCCCCAATTGCCCCCTGCTGGCCTACTCACTCCAAACTGCCCCCCCCCCAGCAGTCCTGATCACCTGCAAATGACCCCCACTGATGGCCTGCTCAAGCCCAACTGGCCCCCCTGCTGGTCTGCTTACCCACAACAGCCCTGCCCCCCATCAGCCTGATCACCCACAACTGCTGTCCCATCCTGGCCTGATCACCCACAACGGCCCTCCCCTCTTGGTCTCTAACGGCCTCTACCTGGGCCCCGCCACCCTGGCTTTGTCCAGAAGAACATCCAGAAAGTCCCCAGAAAGGTCTCCCAGTCTAATTAGCATATTACCCTTTTATTAGTATAGATAACTTCCCCGGTTAATCTCTCCCAATCCATCCACTCACTACAGGCTTCCCTCTGAGATTTTTCAGCCTGCTCTATGCCTTTATGTCTCTGGATCTATTTTATTCATCAGTTTATTTTGTTCATTAGGTTCTATATATGAGTGAGATCATGTGATACTGATCTCTCTCTAACTGGCTTATTTGCCTCCAAGTCCCTCCATGCTTTCTCAATACACTCAAGGTTCCTTCATGCTGTCTCAAAGGGCAAGAGATCCTTCTATTTTACAGCTGCATAGTATTCCATGGTGTAAATTTACCACAGCTATTTTTTATCCATTCACCTACTAAAGGGCACTTGGGCTGTTTCCAGATCCTAGTAAATTGTGCTGCTATGTACAAACAGGTATATATGTCCTTTTGGATTAGTGTTTAGGGTTGCTTGCAATATATTCCTAGAAGTGGGATCACTGAGTCAAGTGCAGTTCCATTTTTAATTTTTTGAGGAAACTCCATACTGTTTTCAACAGTGGTTGCACCAGTGTGCATTCCCACCAGCCATGTACTAGGACTCCCTATTCTCCACAGCCTTACCTTTTCTTTATTGATTTGTTGATGGTAGGCATTCTGACAGGTGAGGTGATACCGCATTTTCATTTGAATTTGCATCTCTCTGAGGATCAGTGACTGCACCAATTTCATTGATTACTAGGGGTTTCCAGCTCTTTCATTTCCATCTGTTTCATTTGCATTGAACTGATTTCCTGCTATGAACCTTGCAGGTGCCCCTGAGGAGGTCTCACCTGGTCCTTCCCTGACTCCACACTCTCCTCCAATCCTGCTGTTCCTTGTGGTAGGCCACTCCACTCTTCCCTATAGTTGGGCCAGCTCTTCCTCAGAAGTGGAGATCTGCGACTCTTCACTAGTTCCTTCAGCTTCCAGGGATGTGACCAGCTGGGCCTCCTCAGTGCATTTCTCTCTGACCTTCTGAGTTGCTCCTGCAGCAGAGCTTCCTGCTCATCCAGCCCATTAAGGAGACCCGGTCCTTACTGTTTGTGGGACTAGAGTCTTTGAAGATTAGCATTTGCCCTTTGAAGTTCATCCTGAAGACCCTGGCCCACACTATTCTCTGTTGAAGAGTATATCTTTCCCCGAGCTGGAGGGGACCAGTTGATGGAGCATTATCCTGTGCAGTGAAAGGCTGCTGATTCAACTCCAGGTCAGGACACACACCTGGGTTGTGGGTTCAATCCCTGGTCAGGGTACGTGCAGAAGGCAACTGATCAATGCTTCCCTTTCACATCCATGTTGCTCTGGCTCCTTCTCTCCTTCCTCTCTCTAAGCATGTCCTCGGGTGAGAATTAATGTTAAATAGAGTATCTTCTTTCTCCTTCAGGTCCTCTTGCACATTATCTTTTCCCTCTTTAGGTCAATTGTATCATTGTTAAGGGCATCTGGCTCCTTAATAGCAGAGAAATCTGTAGCAGGACTGGATCCTATGATGCTCTTTGGTAAGCTGGCTCTGTCTGCTGGTGGCAGCATCTCAGGAGTAAAAATGTGAGGAGGATCAATGCCCTTCATTAACTTCTGATTGACTCAGTGAAAAGCCAAGGAAAACATGTCCTTTGAAAGCTTCCCATGGAGTCACATAACACCCAAAGGTAGGCATAGCAGGTAGAAGCTAAACCTGTCTCCAGGAAGATCGCACAAACTTCCCATCCAGACACAAACTCATCCATGTCCTTATCAGTGTCCAGGAAGATGCCATCCTCTTTAGCTTTTCTGCAGGGCATACCACCCACGCTTTCCTCTTAGCAGGTGGCACAAGGCTGGAGGCCAGGACATGGGCCCAGGGGCTTTCTCCAATGTGCCCTTCACCAAGCACATGGCACCTGCAGACTCATCTCCATGAGCATCGCACCAGGGACAATACCACACAGCTCCCAAATGCTTCCAAGGGCAGCCTCAGGCAGCTTTGAGGTGAGCGACGCTGGTTTCCCTTTATCATAGACAGAAATCCATGTACAGGGCTTAAAATGATCAAACATGGCACCATGTCAGCCCACTGGAAGCCAATGCAGAGGTCCTTCCCTCCAGCAAGGGACTATGGGTGTGGTGAACTGTTGGTGGAGGAACATCCACGTTAAATTTGCTCAGAAACACCTGCAATGCATTCTGGGGACATGCACAAGGCACAGAGCGATGTACAATTGCCTTTGCTCAGGACACCTTTGCCTTCTGGGTCAGCGAAATCCCAAACCTGTCCAAGTGTCAGATCTGGGGGCCTGATCTGTTCAGGAAAGCAGCAGCAGCAGCAGCAGCAGCCAACACCCTCAGGGATGGCCCGCACCACCCTGGCTGTAGCAGTTTTCACATGAAGGGGTCCCACTTGATGACTGTGTCAGGGAGAGCTGGGTCAGCACAGCCATGGTGCCCCCATCCTGCAGGGGAGGGGACAGAAGGACAAGTAGGCAGGGGCGGGGAGGAAGGTGAGGGTACAGGGGAAGCAAGCTCTTCCCTCCCCTCACCCCCTGGGATTTCCCTTTCACGTCCATTCCTATTGGACGCTCCCCTCCCACACGCCTGCTTCTCCACAGAGAGTCCCACCCAGGGCTGTCCTGATGTTCAGGATACAAAGAGGTGGAGAGTGGGATCAGCCCTGGCCCATGGTGTCCTCTCTCCCTAAGTTAGCATCTGACTGTGATGTGCCCAGCAGGGCCCACGCCAAAGGTGAGCCTCACACTCGCACCAGGACAGATGCCCATGCTCACTGGAATGCATTGAATCCGTCTCACACGCTCAAGGAGATGTGGTTCAGAGCTGACCCTAGGCTGGGTCTGTGGGCAGAAAGACCCCAGTGCCCATATCCAAAGCATGTGGAGGGGGGCAACCCTGCTCCAACTTTCACCCTGAGTCCAGATCCCCTCCCTGTGTGTGGCCACCCTGGTTCCCTCTCCTGTCCACACAGAGGTGGGAAACTCCACGCTGATGACTGCTGGCTGCACCCAGGCACAGTAGCCACTCAACTCGCGCAGTGGTTGTCTATTCTGCTTCCCTCTCCATCTGGAAAACTTCCACTTCCCTTTTTGGGCATTGAGGATGGCCACATGTTTCAGAAACAGTGTGCACAGCCTTTCTCAGCATCAGGAGCAGATGGGGATTTGTACGTGGGTACAGCAATCATCCAATTCCTGCGGAGTTCTGAACAACCCCGCTCAGGGCTCACCTCACAGGGCTTAGTCAGGTGGAAACAAACCAGGATGGCTCCCTCCAGGTCCCCCGGCACCGACCCCACAACCACTCTAAGCTTAGAGTTGGGATCTTGACGACCTGCTGCATGAGAGATAACTGAGACTCAAGAGATTGTACATTGAGGGTGAAGGTCACACACCTAATGGACAATGGAGGACTACTTACATAAGAATCAGCCCAGCCGGCATGGCTCTGGGGTTGTGCATCGATCTATGTATGAACCAGAAGGTTGAGGCTCAATTCTCGGTCAGGGCACATGCCCAGGTTGTGGGGCGTGCAGGAGGCAGCCGGTCAGTGATTCTCCCTCATCATGGATGTTTCTGTCTCTCTCTCTTTTTTCCCTTCATCGCTAAAATAAAAATATATATAAATTTTTAATAATAAATAAATAAATAATCCATTTTGTTCCCCAAATCGGAGCAATAACACACTTATTGCCACTGACTGTGAGACAGGATCCCGGGACAAGGAGGAGAGATCGTCCTGAGGAACAAGGCACTGAGGGGAGGAGGGACTCAGAGTGTGTTCCCGCCCTGATGGGGTGCATGCTGTTGCAAGAAAGGGGAGTTGACCAGGGGCTGTGATAGGAAGGGAACCACAGTCTGGGGCCAGAGGCGGGACCTGTTTCCTTCCCTTATTGCCCTGCATTTCCCTCTGTGCTCACTATCACAGGGACAGCGCCCTGAGCTGCACAGGGAGAGGGTGAGCGTGTCCCTGCTGATCTGAGCTCTGCAGGCCACAGGGACCCACGTCTTCCTGAAGCGTCTCCAGGGCCCGGGTGGCACTGTCCATGGTGAGGACCCCAGGGAGGTGCTGATGGACGGGCTGAGGAGGAAGGAGGCCCCGTGGGGGAGGCTCTGACAGGGTCACCTACCTGCAAGGGGCAGTTCAGGAGGCTCCGGGTCTATTTCCTGATCCATCATGGAAATGAGAGCTAACATCTGGGAGACACAGTTCCCCTTCCTGTGGGGCCGCTGAGGTGACAACCCGGAGACAAGGAGGGCCGGCCTCCCAGTGGCCACACCTGTGTGGGACCGTTTTGATGGCACCTTGGTCTCCTCCATCTGCACAGCCAGGAACCAAGGGAGGAGACACCATGACCCCCACCCTCAGGGCCACGCTCTGCCCTGGTGTGACGTGAGGATTTATTTTCCAAGACGGCCTCTGGAATGAATAGCATATCTGAGTCATCGTTGAAGTATTAAAAATTTCATCTGAAAAGTGAAATCATCGCACATAATTAATTCCAGGCCCACCCAGTATGCAGCGAGGTCTTCCGAACAATCCCGGGACATTGGACACTGGTGTCACAGACACTGTGACAGAGCAAGCGCATTCAGATAGGCGAGACGGACGTCTGAGAAGGATATATCGAGTCAAAGCCCACACAACAAGCTTTTAAAACTGGAAGAAGAGCCTGTCATGATGGCTCAGAGGTTCAGTGTCGACCTATGAACCAGGAGGTCACGATTCAACTCCCAGTCCAAGCATCTGCCCAGATGGGGGGCTCAATCCCTAGTGTGGGGCGAGCAGGAGGCAGCCGATCAGTCATTCTCTCTCATCGTTGATGTTTCTCTCTCCCTCTCATTTCCTCTCTGAAATATATAAAGTGTTTTTTTAAAACTTGTTGGGGAAAAAGGAAGAAGAAAAGTACGTGAGTGGCGCTCCCGCCGCTGGACATGGGGCCCGCTGGGAGCAGGACTCCTATGAGCACAAACACGGGTGGAAGCTGTGGTTCGGACCAGCCCTGCTGGTTGCAGGCGGGGTCTGGGGACAGAGGGAGCTCACAGCTGCCCTTAAAGCTGAAGGTGTGTGCGCGACGAAACTGAACTCTGGGTAAGAGATATGTTCCTTGTAGAAAGCAAAGAGCAGCACAGTGACTCCTGGTGGCAAACCCCACAAATCCACAGTCCCCTGGGGAGCGGGAACTGGTGCTCATGGAGACAGTGGACGGTTCCTGCCAAATTCCAGAGCAACCGTCCTGCTAAGACCATTGGGCCCTGAATCCGTGTAGCGCTGTGACCCTCCAGGAGTTAAAGTCATTGAAGAATAAGTAAATTACAGTGGGTGATCTCTTGTTAAAAAAAAAAAAAAAAATGGAAGAAAACACCTGATTGAGACCTTACTGCTCAGTTCACACAGGAAGCAGGTGGGACACAGGTATTTAAATACAGGGGGTTTAATCAACAAATCAAAGTTCTAACCCAAATGACAGCTTCTTACTGTCTAGGACACACCATGGTCCCGGGGGAACAGCTCTGCCCGAGGAACAGGGGCCCTGAGGGGGAACATGACCCTGAGGCTTGCTCCCAGGAAGGAGGGGCTGGAGACTGTGGCTGAGAAAAAGGGAAGTTCATGAAGAAACATGTGATAGGAAGAAAACCCAGATTCTGGGGCCCCAGAAGGGACCTGTTTCCTTCCCTTATTGCCCTGCATTTCCCCCTGTGCTCACTGTCACAGGGACAGCGCCCTGAGCTGCACAGGGAGAGGGTGAGCGTGTCCCTGCTGATCTGAGCTCTGCAGGCCACAGGGACCCACGTCTCCCTGAAGCGACTCCAGGGCCCGGGTGGCACTGTCCATGGTGAGGACCCCAGGGAGGTGCTGATGGACGGGCTGAGGAGGAAGGAGACCCCGTGGGGGAGGCTCTGACAGGGAAGGACGTGCCCTGGGTCACCTCACCTGGAAGGGGCGTCTCAGGAGGCTCCAGGTGTATTTCCTGCTTCACCATGAAATGAGAGCCAGGCTGCTTGAGAGAGGCTGTGCCCTCGCCTATAGGCTGCTGACGTGACACAGAGAGGATCGGCCGCTAAGTGACCACCACCCATGCGTGTGTCTGTCCATCCTGCTGGCCCCGTGCCCTCCTCCATCTGCTAAGCTGAGGCCACAGGGAGAAGACACCATGACCCCCACCCTCAGGGCCCTGCTCTGCCTCGGTGAGATGGGAGGGGGAGGGGATCCCTGCTCTATCAGGACCCCAGGACTCAGGGGGCTCATGGGGAGGAGGGTCCTGCTCAGGGTTCAGGGCAAATCTCTCACAGGGACTCTCTTCCAGGGCTGAGTGTGGGCCTCAGGACCCCAGTGCAGGCAGGTGAGTCTCCCCAGGTGTCCCAGGTCCCACTCCTCCCTGGGGACAAAGGGCTACTCCACAGGCAGGTGGGGAAGGGGTGCAGATCTGTCTGACAGATGGGGGCATCTGGGACCAAGAGCTGGGAAACAAGGGTGGGAATGTCCTGTGACCCAGCTTCTGATTCTTTCCAGGGACCCCCACCAAACCCTCCGTCTGGGCTGAGACAGGCCCTGTGATCCCCTGGGGGAGCTCCATAACCGTCTCCTGTCAGGGGACCCAAGGGGCTGAGGAGTACCGTCTGGATAGAGAGGGAAGCCCAGCACCATGGAAAAGACAGAAGCCACAGGAGCCCGGAAACAAGGCTGAGTTCCCCATCACACACATGACAGAGCATGATGCAGGGATATATCGCTGTTACTATGACAGCCCTGATGGCTGGACAGAGAGCAGTGACCCCCTGGAGCTGGTGGTGACCACAGGTGAGAGGACACTCAGGGGTCCCAGTGTCAGGCTCTGCCCTCAGGAAGGGGGTCTGCACTCAGGGTGTCTCGCTCTCACAGCCCAGCCCTGGGGGACATGAGGGAGGAGTGAGCCCATTTAACACACTGCCTCCTCCTCTACCAGGAGCCTACAGCAGACCCAGCCTCTCAGCCCTGCCCAGCCCTGTCGTGACCTCAGGAGAGAACGTGACCCTCCAGTGTGGCTCAGGGCAGGGATATGACAGGTTCCTTCTGACTGAGGAAGAAGATCACAGACTCTCCTGGGCCCTGGACTCACAGCCACACAACAGTGGGCAGCCCCAGGCCCTGTTCCCTGTGGGCCCCGTGACCCCCAGCCACAGGTGGACGTTCAGATGCTATGGCTGCTACAGTGCCATCCCTCAGGTGTGCTCACAACCCAGTGACCCCCTGGAGCTCCTGGTCCCAGGTGAGTCCCATTATGGCCCCGTCCATGGATTGAGGTACCAGCCAGGTTATTGGGTTTTTTTTTTTTTGTGAGGAGAGCCCATGTGAGAGGGTGGGGTGTGGAAAAACAGAGGCTCCTGGGCCAGAGACACAGAGAGAGACAGAGAGACCTGGGGGCCAGGACAGAAGGGGTTTATGGGAGGAGCAGCCCCTGTAATTCACGTCTGGTCTCCCCAGGTGAGTCTGGGAAGCCCTCCCTCCTGAGCCAGCAGGGCCCCATTGTGGCCTCTGGAAAGAGCCTGACTCTCCAGTGTCGCTCTGATGTCGGCTATGACAGATTCGCTCTGCACAAGGAGGGGGGACGGGACCTCCCCCAGAGCCTTGTCCTGCAGCCCCAGGCTGGGCTCTCTCAGGCCCACTTCCCCCTGGGCACTGTGAGCAGCTCCCACGGGGGCCGGTACAGATGCTACGGTGGATACAACCTCTCCTCTGAGTGGTCGGCCCCCAGCGACCCGCTGGACATCCTGGTGGCAGGTGAGGAGCCAGTGGGCTCAGTCAGGGACCCAGACTCTGCACAGGCCCTGCTGGGGTCTCAGATGGTGAGGCCAGAATGACAGTGCAGGCCCCAGGGAGGGAGGGAGAATGAGAGAGATGGGGGTGGGGGGAAGACTCAGAGAAACAGACAGACAGTGAGGAGGGTCCTCAGAGAGAGGCCTGGTGACTCTCAGGTCACAACAAGGTAGGCAGGCAGCCCTCACCCTCCCTCCCTCTCTCCAGGACACCTGCCTGAGAGACCATCCCTCTCGGTGCAGCCAGGCCCCAGGGTGGCCTCAGGAGAGAACGTGACCCTGCTGTGTCAGTCACAGAGCCTGAGGGACACCTTCCTTCTGTCCAAGAAGGGGGCAGCCGATCCCCCCCTGCTTCTGAGATCAGAGCACGGAGCTCAGCGGTACCAGGCGAAGTTCTCCATGAGTCCTGTGACCTCAGCCCATGGGGGCACCTACAGGTGCTACATCTCACACAGCTCCTCCCCCTACCTGCTATCACACCCCAGTGAGCCCCTGACGCTCCTGGTCTCAGGTGAGGGCCCTGACCCTGTCTGCTGTGCTGTCAGCTCAGGGTCCCGTCCCCAGAAGGATCATGGGCTGAAAGGGGGGTGGGAATCTAGGGATGATCACCCAGAGGAGATCTGCCCCTCAGAGACCCCCCAATCCCTCTCTATCCTTGCCCCTCACCTGGTCCTGAAGGTGCCTGTGGACAGTGGGAGGGTCTGAGGGGCCACAGGGCAGATGCAGGAGAATCTCAGAGAGGAAGAGACTCTGGGGTCAGCCCAAGACCCTCACTCCTTTCTGTCCTTCCCAGGACCCTCTAGGACCCCAACCCCCCACACCCACTGGGCCCATGTCCACAGCTGATGAACCACTGGGTCCCATTTGCTCAGAGAAGGCACTGACCACCCCAGGGCAGTTTTGAGTGTCTCAGAGGATCTAATGCGTCCTCCCGCCTCCCACCCCCGCCCAGACACTTAAGAACAGGCTTGTGTCCCAGGGGGGGCCTGGGAGTCAGGGAGACATTTCAGGGAACCATGAGGCTCCAGGGACTAGAGGTTTCACCCCTCCCCCACCACACAGTCAGGCTTGCCCAGGAGTGAGGCAGGGGCCAGGTAGGGAGGGCATGGCTGAGGGAGGTGTGGTGCCCAGCTGGGGGAGGGGGACTGTTCTCTAATGGGGAGAAGACAGCCCCGCCCCTCACCTGTCATCCTGATGCCCAGGAGGCTCTGAGGAGCAGCGGCTCCCCACCACGGAGTCAGGCCCCCAGAAGGGTCCGTGAGGGTCTCTGTGGGGAGGTGGTGGGTGCCTCCATGGGGACAGGGGTTCAGCCTTGTTGGGGGGGTTCAGGCCCTTCTGAATTCGCTGACTTGGACCCGCCCTTCCCCTGCCTGGGCCTCAGTGTCTCCAGGTGTAAAAGGAGAGAATCCTTGTCCAGATCTTCCATTTCCTGTCATTTCTGGCCCTGACCTCCTGGGAGAGGGCCTCACAGGGCAGCCCCCAGGACGTGATGTTATGGGGCCTGTCCCCCCTGTCTCAGGGACGGTGACACTGTACAGGGAGGGACAGGCAGGACAAGGGTCCGGGCACCCAGTCCTCCCCCTCAGCTCAGGCTCAGCTCAGAGGAGGGAACAGGGTGGATCAGCCCTGGCTCAGCTCCTGGCTCTGCTGCTCCTGCTGTGGGGCTGGGCGGTCCCTTCTCTCCTCTGAGTGTGGGGCTCCTGTCTGCTCATCCCTGGTCCCATCCTGCTCACAGGCTGCTGGGAGATGAGGTGACATAAGGGCCTCACAGAGCTCAGGAAGGCAGAGCCCCAGCCCAGCCCGACCTTCCCAAGGGGGCGTCAGGGCCTGCAGGGTGGAGATGGACCCGAGAGAGACTCAGAGTCCACCCCTCACCCTGCCCCTCCTGTCCCTGCTGTGCTGGGGGCGGGTAATGAGGAAGGACCCTCAGCTCCAGATGAGACGTAGACAGGACCCTGGAGAGGAGGAGCCCAGAGCACGAAGCTGGTGTCCCCCTGGGGGGCAGCGTGAGGACAGCACAAGGAACCCACAGTCCTGGTTCCAGTCCCAGCCCTGCCCCGTCCAGGCTGGGTGACCTGGGACACGTGGTTAACCTCTCAGAGCCTCAGTGAAGTGGGTGGTGGGGTCAGCAATCCCTGGTGCATGACTGCTATGAGGTGAGAGGAGATGAGTGACAGACCCAGTACGTGCAACACACACAGTAGGTGCTCATTAAATGGCATCACTAGCTCATTCATGATGTCATGGGGGAAGAAGGACACTCCCGACATTTCAGGTCTGATTCCTTTCCAGGAGACGTCCCCAAACCCTCCATCTGGGCTGACCCAGGCCCCATCATCACCAAGGGGAGCCCCGTGACCATCTGGTGTCAGGGGTCTCTGCAGGCTGGTGCCTATGGTCTGTATAAAGAGAAGGGCTCTGAGCCCTGGAAAACAAGGATCCCACAGAACTCCAGCAACAAGGCCGGTTTCCTCATTGGAGCCATGACCCAATCCCACACAGGGCTGTACCAGTGTGCATATTACACCACTGGGGACATACGCTCAGAGCGGAGTGACCCCCTGCTCCTGGTGGTGACAGGTAAGGGAGACACCGGGTTCCCTCCCCACTGTGGGCTCCGGGTCACAGGCAGAGGGAGTAAAGGGTGGCCTCAGGGGACCCCACCCCTCACAGAACACACCTGGGGCAGGAGGGAGACGGTGCCTTTAACACAGACCCTTTCTCCTCCCTCAGGAGTGGGCGGTGCACCCACCCTCTCAGCCCAGCCAGGCCCTGTGGTGGCCTCAGGAGGGAAGGTGTCCCTCTCCTGCAGCTCTAACCTCACATGGGGCCCTTTCCATCTGCTGAAGGAGGGAGGGGCTGGCCCGCCCCGACACATGAAATCAGAATGGAGGAAGCATGCTGGGAGGTGGCAG
Organism: Plecotus auritus; assembly: GCF_963455305.1. Lineage (NCBI taxonomy): Eukaryota > Metazoa > Chordata > Mammalia > Chiroptera > Vespertilionidae > Plecotus > Plecotus auritus. The sequence continues at coordinate 5,213,259 of NC_137785.1, read as the reverse complement.
GCCCAGGCCTTCTTCCCTTTGGGCCCCGTGAGCCCTTCCCATGGGGGGACCTACAGATGCTATGGTTCTCCCAGCTCCAAACCCAACGTGTGGTCACAGCCCAGTGCCCCTCTGCACATCGAGGTCACAGGTGAGGAACAGACCCGGGTGCATCCCCTTCTGTCTCCTGGACCCAAATAACTGATCTGAGCTGTGTGTCCATTGGGGCCCTGGGCTCATGGGGTCAGTGACACTGGCCTCTTGGGGACAGACCCACAGGCGGGAGGCTCAGGGAGGGACATGGGAGACCTCTCCCTGCGGCCCAGTGGGCGATGTGGGGTGTCCCCTGGTGCCACTGTCCCCTCCTCCCAGGTGTGCACAGGGAGCCCGCCCTCTCGGCCCAGCCAGGCGCGCTGGTGCTGCCTGGACACAGCCTGACCCTCCAGTGCCACGCGGAGGCCGGCTTTGACAGATTCGCGCTGACCAAGGACGAGGGGCTCACACCCCCTCAGCGCCTCGATGGGCAGCACAGCCCCGACTTCCCCCTGGGCCCCGTGAACCGCACCCATGGGGGCCAGTACAGATGCTACACTTGACACCACCTCTCCTCTGCGTGGTCGGCCCCCAGCGCCCCCCTGGACATCCTGGTGGCAGGTGAGGAGCCAGCCCTGCCCCTGTGCTGAGGGTCTGCTCAGGGCTCTGGGCCCAGGGTCACCTGGGCGTGATGGGGCCCAGGAGAGGATCCTGGAGCAGAGGCTGAGCTGGGCAGAGGCCTAGGGGCGGGAGGGAGAAAGGGGGTGAGGTTATGGAGATAAAAGACACCCCCCAGGGGGAATGAGAGGAGCTGGCAGCGGTCACATACATGGTCTCTGGAGAAGGACAAGGTCCCTCAGCTCTGGGTCAAGGGCATGAGGGGAAGGTGGCTCTCTGTACACCACAACCTTCCTCTCCCCAGGAATGTACAGGAAACCCTCCCTCTCAGCCCAGCCGGGACCCTCAGTGCCCAGGGGAGTGAACGTGACCCTGCAGTGTGGGTCTGAGATCTGGTTGGACACCTTCTACCTGCACAGGGAGGGGTCGCTGGACCCTCCCCAGCACCTCAGTCTGCAGGACACGTCTGCACCCTCTCAGGCCAACTTCACCCTCAGTCCTGTGAGCTCAGGCCACCAGGGGACCTACAGGTGCTATGGCTCCAACAGCACTTCCCCCTACCTGCTGTCCCAGCCCAGTGACCCCCTGGAGCTGGTGGTCTCAGGTGAGGAGCCCCACCCCTGTGTCCTCAGGTCAGGTCAGGCCCCCATCCCCAGGGGACCTTGGCTGCAATGGGCTGAGGGAGTACCAGGAGGAGGGTCACTCAGAGGGGACTTTCACCTTCCAGAGGGATGGAAAGAGCCAGAGCCGCTCCCATCCCTCCTCATCCTCCTCCTTTTCCCTGAGGCCCAGACATGCTCCCGTGGGCAGGGGGAGGCTGGTGAGGATGGGGCTGACCAGAAGGAGAAAAGCCAGGGGCACCTATCCCGACTCTCCAGTTCCCAGTCCTGTGGCCTCAGCCAGAGACCAAGACAAGAGTGTGACCAGCAGAGGCCGGTCCCCAGAGAGAGCAGGACCCCTGCTCGGTCTCAGCCTGTCCCCCAGGGGGAGTTGGGGTGTGGAGATGCTGGGGCACCAGGGCTCTGAGGCTGACAGGTGACAGGTGTGGGGGTCATGCAGAGGAAGATGCTGGGGGACCACCAGGAAAGGAGCAGCCCTCACCCCTCTCCTCCCATCCTGATTGAGGAGCCTCTGAGGATGGGTCCCCCAATGGGAAGTCAGGCCCGAGAGGACTAAGTGAGGGAGTGGGGGGAGGTGGTGTGTGGGAGGAGCTCAGTGGTCTTGGCTCAGCCACTTCCTGGGTAATGTCCTGAGGAAAGTTCCTCCTTCTCACTGGGACCAAGTTCTCCAAAAGCTCAGGACACTGTGTGTGCAAGTGTGTGTGTGTGCGCGTGTATGTGTGTGCGCGTTCGTGCGCGCCTGTGCTGTTTTGTGTGTGTGTGTGTGTGTGTGTGTGTGTGTGTGTGTGTGTGTGTGTGTGTTGGGGACTCAGGTGGTGTCTGAGTCTCCTCCACACCACCCAAGGAGCAGCCGTGGAGTCAGGAGGAGAAGCCTCAGCCCTGGTTCAAGTCCCAGCTCTGCTCTTGCCCGCCTGTGGGACCTGGGACATGTCTGTTCCTCTGAGTCCTGGTCCATGGGCTGTGGATCAGGCCCCCACCTCCCTCAAAAGGAAGGCCTTCAGCACGCAGCCCGGCCCTGACTAGAGCTCAGGAAGGACCCCGGCCTCCCTCCTGCCCTGCCCGTAGGCGCCCCACGTGCACAGGCCCCACTTGCCGGAGAGGGGGGGGTCAGGCTGCAGAGTGGGACAGGGATCTGGGCTGGGATGGAGAGGGGTGGGTCTACCTGCAGGCACAGGGACAGCATGAATCATCATAATAATCTATAATAATGAAAGGGTAATATGCTAATTAGACTGGACACGTGGCTGCGAGAGAAGCCCAGGTCCTGGTGCCCAAGGGAAGCCAGTGCCGGCAGCCAGGGGCAGGGAGGCCGGCTCTTGCATGAATTTCGAGCACCAGGCCTCTAGTAACAATAACAATAGTCATAATGCGCTGACCAGTTTTGCTCTCTGTTAGAGCGTCAGCCCTTGGACTAAAGGGTCGCAGGTTCAGTCCCCCGTCAAGGGCACAAACCTTAGCTGCAGACTCCACCCCCACCCTGGTCAGGGCACATGCAGGAGGCAACCAGTCAGTTTGTCTCTCTCACACCGATGTTTCTCTTTCTCTCTCTCTCTCTCTCTCTCTCTCTCTCTCTCTCTCTCTCTCTCTCCCCCCCCCCCCCCCCGCTTCTCCCTGACTTCCACTCTCTCTAAAGATCAATGGAAAAAATATCCTTCGGTGAGGATTAAAACAATAATAATAGTAACAACAACACACAGGGATCCCCCTGTCCCAGGTTCCAGTCCCAGCCCTGCCCCGCCCAGGCTGGGTGACCTGAGCTTCTGATTAACCTCTCTGAGCCTCAGTGAAATGGGTGCTGGGGTCAGCAATCCCGGTCACATGACTGTTGTGAAGTTAGAAGAGATGAATGACAGACCCCAGCATGTGCCTCACACACAGTAGGTGCTCATTTATTACCTCATTGGCTCGTTCATCATCACTTGTGTTCAAGATTTCGACTGGAACCTGATCGTCCTGATCGGGGTCTCGGTGGCCCTCGTCCTGCTGCTCTCCCTCCTTCTCTTCCTCTTCCTCCGATTCCGGCGTCAGAGAAAAGGCAGTACATCGGGTGAGTAGGCGTGACCTGGTGACCTGGGTCACAGGACGGGAGCTCAGAGCACCTGCCACAGGAAAACCAAACAGCAGGAGAAGGTCAGGGAGTACATTTCTCCAGAACCTCAAATCAGGAAGTGTGGAGCCCTCGCTGGTTTGGCTCACTCCATAGAGCGTCGGCCTGCCCCAAAGGCCCCAGGCTCTCACTGACCTTGGGCCCCCCCCCCACGTCCCTAACTCTCCTGTCTCCTCCCCCAGCTGCAGCCCAGCTGTGGATGCCCAGGAGGAGCCCCTCTGTGAGAGGAAGAGACAGCTGCCCTGGGAAGGGGGTTCAGGGATTTCAGGAGGCGATGGGGAGGGTTAGGCTGGGAGGGTGGGGGTCAGGGTGAGAAGGACTGATACCCACACTGTGTGACCTGGATCTGCACCTCACCCTGGGTTAACGGCCCATCTGGGAGCAGGCAGGGTCTGCAGCCCTGAGAACTTGGGGACCTGCCAGGAGACACTCCCGCCCCGTTCTGCCCCAGCAGATGCTTCTGTGAAGGACACGCAGCCTGGGGAGAGCGTGGAGCTGGACCCTCCGGTAAGACCCCTGCTCCTGTCCAGGCCACCAAGGACCTTCTGTTGCCCAGTTTAATCCAATGGACCCTTCCCTGTCCCACCTCACCTGCTTCTCAGCAGCGTCCACACTGACCTCCCCTCTGGGCCCCCAGGTCGTCCTGCTGTGACTCACTCCTCCTGGTTTCCTTGTGACCTCATGGCCCCTCCTACGTGGCCCCCTTTGCTGGCCCCTCGTCCTCTGTCTGACCTTGTGCAGCCCCAGGTGTCAGGTGGAGGCAGGAATAAGTGACTCACCCACAGGTCCCCAGGACCCCTTCATTCATTCACCCAGCAGATGTGACCAGGTGCACTGTTTCCCGGCTCCATTTAGGGGCCACGGCGCAGCCGTTAGCCACACTGTCTCCACACGCCTCAAGCTCACCTGTGGGCGAGGGAGACAATATGCAAACAAGCAGACAGTGTCCCAGAGAGCAAAGTGCTGTGAAGGAACATAAAGCAAGAGGAGGGGATAGAGGGCATGGTGGGGGACAGGGAAAGAGCGGGCGCAAAGGTCCTGAGGCAGGGCCTGCTTCTTCAGGAGGAGGGGCCATGAGGCTGGAGCCCAGTGAGCAAGAGAGAGCGCGTTAGGATGAGAGTCAGAACCACAGAAGCATCCAGAGGCCCCAGGTCTTAGGAAGGCCCTGCAGGTTTCACCAGGAGAGGGGCCTGGTCTATTTAAAGTGTAAGTCATCTCTCTGGCAACATGTGGATACATGACAGGAGGCACTGTCTCCAGCAGAACGGGCAGGATGAAGACCCCCAGGGAGTGACGTACGCCCAGGTGAACCACTTAAGACCAGGACCCAGGCAGGGAATGGCTACCTCTCCTTCCTCCCTGTCAGAGGAACTGCTGGACACAAAGGGCAGACAAGCAAAAGAGGACAGACAGATGGACAGTGCGGTGAGTCCCATTCTCTGCAGACCTCCAGGTTTCCCCAAACCCAACCAAGTGTCATCCCTCTCTCTCTCCCCCTGCTCCAGGCTGCATCTGACGCCCCCCAGGATGTGACCTACGCCCAGCTGAACCTCTTGGCCCTTAGACGGCAGACAAGTGCACCCCCATCCTCCCCATCAGAGGAGCCCCCAGAAGAGCCCAGCTTGTACGCAGCTCTAGCCATCCACTAGCCCAGGAAGGACGTAGACCCCACACTCCAGGGAGGGGGCCTGCGGGGACCCCAGAAGGCAGGAAAGCTGACCCCCTGGACACTCAGCTAGTGACCCCAGCCAGCCTGGAGACCAGACGTGCTCCCCCGGCAGCTCCTGGCACCCTGTGGGAGTCACCCGGTTCTATAAGCAATATGCCTACATTCTGCAATCAAAGCAAGACTTCTCAATAATCAATTTGTGAATCTAAAACCAAAACAGAAGTGAGAGAATGCTTTAAGTGAATGACAATGTAAATATCATACATTAAACCTATGAAGCGGAACATAGACACAACCTATGTGTCCTTGAACTCATAATGGGATAGAGATGTGGTAACTATACAAACAGAATATTTTTCAGCCATAAAACATGAAATACTGCCATTTGCCACAACATGGATGCATCTGGAGAGTATCACGCTAAGAGAAGAAAGTCAGAAAGAAAAGGACAAGAACCGTAAGATTTCACTCATGTGGGTGAAATATGAAACTGAACTGTCATGTTTGTTAAACACATTGAATCTGTAATTTAAAACTTTCCTGCAGCCCTAGCTGGTTTGGCTCAGTGGATAGAGCACTGGCCTGTGGGCTGAAGGGTCCCGGGTTCAATTCTGGTCAAGTGCATGTGCCTGGGTTGCGGGCGCGATCTCCAGTGGGAAGCGTGCAGGAGGCAGCCGATTAGTGATTCTCTCTCATCATTGATGTTTCTCTCTCTCTCTCTCCCCCTTCCTCTCTGAAATCAATAAACATATATATTTCTTTTAAAAAACACTTTCCTGCAAAGTGACCTTAGTGTTTAGAAAGTTTCTCTGCTAAATGCTTCTGAACACTTATTCATGTGTGAAATGCACACATATATACGCATGCATGTGTGAAATACACATATGTATACATGGACATACACATGGGCACACGTGGACATACACACAAATATACACGGACATACACAAGTGTGCACCTACACACCAACATACACTCACATACACACAAGGACATATACATGGACATACACATAGAAACACACACACAATCTAAAGTAATATAAAGATCTATTATTCTAATTTGAAAAGGATGTATACAATGTCACTGGAAACATCATTAATATCTAAAAACCAATGGCGTTTCAGACTTCCAGTTTTAGACCAAGGGGAAGCAGACCTATGTCTTCCTCACCCCCCCCCCCACACACACACAGCAAAACCCCTGGTCACTGCACATACATCAAACAGAAGCCCACGCCTGGCTTATGGCCAGAGCTGCGAGGTGCGGCCACCTGACCGCAGCAGCCTGGAGACCAGACGTGGGCCCGGCCGCTCCTGGGACCCTCTGGGAGTCACTGGTTCTATCAGCAATGCGCCTGCATTTTGAAATCAAAGCCAGACTTCTCAGTAATCACTGTGTGCATTTAGAAGAAAACAGAAGTGAGAGAATGCTTTAAGGGAATGATGGGCAGCAGCTGCCAGGGCGGCCCTACCGCAGCTCTCCTCCCTCCCCCCTCCGCCTCTAGCCTCACTGACCGACCTGCAGGCCCCCAGGAGCCGCCGAACCCCTACAAGGCTGCGGCTGACCAGGTGTGTGCCACGCTGCTCTGGTCCTCTTCCTTCAGTCCTTCCATGGGGCCTCCTGACAACGCCCATGTTAACTGCAGATGCAGATTTCAAGGTGGAGGCGGGGTATGTGGAAGCTACTACACTCACCTCCTCCCAGGACCAAACTGGAGTTACAACTAAATGAAGGAGCAATCACCCTGAAGAGCCACCTGGAGACCAGCTGAGGCGGAGGCACAGAGCCAAGGATCACAGAAGAAGCCACATGGCGACTGGCAGGAGGGGCAGGCACGCGAAAAGGGCCCCCGTCTCACAGGCAGTGGCTGACCTTGGCCTGCACCCGAGTCCCCTCCAAGAGGCCCAGAACCAACCCACCAGTGGCCAGCCTCAGACCACATCAGAGCAGGACCCCACTAGCCTCACAAGCGGCACATCCAAAGGGAGATCTCCAGACAGCAGACCCTGCTGAGGCGAATGCCGCTTCCTGTGGTCAGCATCTGCCCAGCAGCTGGCAGGCCGTGGTCCCGGCTGAACCTCCCAGTCAGCCAGCCTGAGGGCCGATCCCACCACAAACACAATAGCCATCAAGACTCAATTACACGGGTCCGGTGCGCACAGCCCTTCATCCTGGGAAACTGGGTGCAGCCGGAAAGGGGGCTGGCCCCTTGCCCTTCACACAACGCACCTTCGTGGGGAACCTGGTGCTGACCCATTCCTAGACGACCTGCTTCTGGGTCGGGGTTTCGTACTTAGCAAAGCAGGGCCCTCGCTGCGATCTATTGAAAGTCAGCCTCCACACAAGGGTTTGTCTTATTCTGGCCCCTCTCCTTCCCCAGGTCGGCTCAGTGGGCGGTTGAGGTAAGGAAGGGGGAGGGCGGGAAACCGCACGCGGAGCTTAAGGCGGGGTCCCCTTCCTTTCCTTCCTTTCACTCCTGGCATGGCGACCATCGCCTCCCCTCGTGACCCCGCCAGGGCCTTCGGGCTCCGGGCTGGGACTGGGAAGTGGGGGTGGGTGGCTGCGGACACGGCCCCTTTCCCAGGGGGGCTGAGGGCCGGCTCCCTCCTCCCCATATTTTCCTCCCCCTCCTAGGAACCCGGTCTACCAGCACTCCCAAAACTGCAGGCGCAGGGCGGCCTCAGGGACCTAGGGTTGTGCGGTGGCTCCAGTCAACTAGATGACTAGATGGCCGGCCCCAACTTAGTTTTGGGCAGCAGTGGAGACTGTGAGATCAGGGTCGACCAGATGGCCGGCCCGGACTTAGTCTTGAGCATCAGTGGAGATCGTGAGAGACGGGGTCAACCAGATGGCCAGCCAGTCTCAAAGCATTGGGGACCATGAGAGACAGGGTCAAGCCGATGGCCCGGCCCGGACTTTCTCTCTGGGAGTGAGTCAGAGTGATGGGGTTGACCAGTTATCTGTGCAAATGAGAGATTGAAGACAAGGGACTGGTGATTGGTGGCGGTGGGGCGGCGGGGGCGGGGAGAGGAGTACAAGGAGAGGGGCAGACTGGAAGCCAGGCAAGGGGCAGGGCGGGGTGGGGGACGGGGGCGGGGCCAGGGGCGGGGCGGGGCCAGGACTGGGACTAAGAGCAAATAAATGTTGACAGAATATATATATATATATATATATATATATATATATATATATATATACTCTTTTTTTTTTTTTAAAGACTCAATTACAAGAGGAGGGCCCACATAATCCACGCAAGGGACATCCCTAGAGGACCCAGCTTAGGTGATCAAAGAGACTGCAGCACTTGGTCCCACAGGCCACCTACCACATTAGGCCACCCCACCAAGCTGGGAGTCATGGCAGACCTAGCTCATACACGGAAAATTAACACAAAGAGGCAGGCAAAATAGGGAGACAGAGAAACAGGCCCTAAATGAAGAAAAGAAAAGAAAAAAGAAAAACAGTAGAAGTCTCAAAAAAAAAAAAAAAAAAAAACAACTAAATCAAATGGAAGCAAGCAGTTTATCAGATATAGAGTTCAAAGTAATGGTTATAAAGGTGTTCCAGGAACTTAGGGAAAGTTATAACAGCACGAAAAAAACTTCTTTAAAAGTCAGAAATGAAGAATACAATATATGACATCGTGAATACACTGGCCGGGGCTGGGTGGCTCGTTCAACTGGAGCATTGTCACATACACCAAAGGCTCTGGGTTTAATTCCTCTTCGGGGAACATACCTAGTTGTGGGTTTGGCCCCTGGTTAGGGTGCATACAGGAGGCAGCCAATCAATGTTTCTCTCTCCCTCTCTCCTTCCCTTTTTGTCTCAAAAATCACTTTTAGCCTTGGCTGGTGTTTCTCAGTGGGTAGAGCGTAGGCCCCTGCACCTCAGAGTCTCAGGTTCAATTCCAGGTCAATGGCACATACGAGGGTAGCAGGCTTGATTCCCAGCCCCAGTTGGGGCATGGGAGGGAGGCAACCAGTTTATGTGTCTCTCTCACACTGAAGTTCGCTCTTACCCACCCTCCCTCCCCTCTCTCTGAAAAGCAATAGAAAAAATATCCTCTGGTGAGGATTAACAAAAATAAAATAAATAAAATAAACTTTAAAAAAACATATCCTGCTGTAACCGGTTTGGCTCAGTGGATAGAGCGTCGGCCTGCGGACTGAAGGGTCCCGGGTTCGATTCCGGTCAAGGGCATGTACCTTGGTTGCAGGCACATCCCCAGTGGGAGGTGTGCAGGAGGCAGCTGATTGATGTTTCTCTCCCATTGATGTTTCTAACTCTCTCTCCTTCTCCCTTCCTCTCTGTAAAATATCAATAAAATATATTTTTTAAAAATTTTAAAAAAAATCCTTAGGTGAGGATTTTGAAAAAGAATATACTGGAAGGAATAAACAATAGGTTAAATAAAGCAGAAGATCAAATGAGTGATTTGTAAGACAAGGTAGAAAAAAATCAGAGCAGCAAAAAGAAAAAAAAATGTAAAGAATGAGGATAGTTTAAGGGACCTTCGGGACAACATGAAGTAGAACAACATCAGCATCATAGGGGTACCAGAAGGAGAAGAGAGAGACAGCAAGGGATTGAGAACTTATTTGAAGAAATAATGACCAAAAACTTCCCTAACCTAGTGAAGAAAGAAGACACACAAGTCCCAAACAAGAAAAACCCAAAGAGGCCCACACCAAGATACATCATAATTAAAAAGGCAAAGATTAAAGAAAAAGAGAGAAACGTTTTAAAATACATTTTTATTGCTTTAAGAGAGGAAGAAAGAAGGAGAGAGAGAGAAACATCAATGATGAGAGAATCATTGATCAGCTGCCTCCTGATTGCTCCACACTGGAGATCAAGCCCACAACGGGGCATTTGCTTTCACCAGGAATGGGACCATGACCTCATGGTTTATAGGTCAGCTCAACCACTGAGCCACACCAACTGGGCTTTAAATATTTATAGCTGAATACCTTGGATGTGTAAATGTATGACTCAACAAATTTGTGAAATGGTCACTATCTAATTGTTCAAATCTGTTTTTCTTCATTGACAACATTCTCCTTTGCTGGGAGATCAATAACATAAATTGTGTCACAGGTCCCCGAGTCTGTCTGTGTCCATGTTGAAATCACGGTTGCCTCCCGTGCAGGCGCTTGCCCAGTGTGGGAGAAGGAATTCCCAGTGTGAGGGAGGAGCTCTGCTCAGGGGAGGAGGGGCTAGAAGAGGCAGCAATGACTCAGAGGTTTTGAAGGAGAGCCATGAAGAAAAGATGGGGCTGACCTACAGAAACAGGAAGTCAGTGAAGGGAAGTGTGTGGAGAAAGGAAGTCCACAGTCCCAGTGGGGCCCTGCTTGCCTCTGTGAAATGGAGATCAGTCTTCTCAGCATCTCCCAGGCCTCCCTCTCCCCTGGGGTGTCCTCCCTGGGACCGCCCCACTGGCTCCTGCAGGCACCAAGGAGAGTGGAGCAGCCTTCACTTCCTCATTGGAGCACTTCACAGAGACCATCAACTCACTCCACGTGCCCCATTGAGCCCTTCGGAGCCGTGCCCCCCAACCACCACAGACTGAAGATGTCTCATCTGTGTCATCCAATCAGCCACCTTCCTGGTCCTCCAACCCAGGCCCCACCCTTTCTCTAATTCTCTCCTCTCCCCACCTCCTGAGGACCCTTCCTATAGCCCCATCTGGTCTGAGCCTGCCTGCTGCACCCCCTCCTCCAATTTCCACCTTCAAAAGAGATCCAAGTTGCACATCTGATATTCAAGGCTGTGAATGGTCAGGTTGAGCTAAACTCACCAGCCCCAGCAAACACGACCCTCCCTCCACAACCCAACTCACCCAGTTACCCACACTCCCCTCCACACCAAACCACACTCAGCAACGGAGCTGTTGGAAAATTCTATGCAGTCAGGTGACTCAGTTGGTTAGAACATTATCCCGTTATGCCAAGGTGGCAAGTTCAATCCCTGGTAAGGCCACATACAAGAATCAAGCAATGAATGCATAAATAAGAGGAACAATAAATATCTCTCTCTCTCTCTCTCCCTCTCTCTCTCTCTCTCTCTCTCTCTCTTTCTCTCTCTCTCTCCCTCTGAACATAGCCACATCCTTTCCAACCTGCTGGACAAGACCCATCCTGTCTCATCTGACTCAACTGAAAGTGTACTTTGTGTTAAAGGTTAGTGTAAGAGTTATACTCAAAAACCACATAAATGACTTAAGATACTGACCAACAGACCATCCAGGGGCCAAGTGAACGTTGGCATTTTATTATCAATGGCATTAAAAATCAATAGAGCTGGTCTGCATGACATTTCATATAGTGGTCAACTCTTTAAATCAGAAATCTTTTCGTATAATCTGTTGCTTCAAATTTATCCCATTGGCTTGGAGCTAAAATCCCAAATAGTTGCGTGGTGCACTAGACCCTGTGTGACTAGCCTGATCCTTCGCCTGACTGCTCTCACTTCTGACAACAGCTCAAGATTTTCTGGTCAAAGACGACCCCCCGCAGCCCACCCTCTGGGCCGCTCCCTGCTCATGCCATGGGTCAGTCCATGCCTGAGAAGAACCCCCTCATCCAGGATCCGGGTTGTGTGGCATCTACCTGTCATTGAATCTCATTGTCTCATTTCCTTTATTCTCCCAACGGGTACATGAGACTGTAACTGAACTGTCTGCCGTCTAAATATCTGTAACATCTGCTTCATTCATCTCAGCCCTAAGAGTCCAGGGAAGGGATCCCTGATCTTCAGCTACTCCAGAGCCTGGCCATTGACAGCCTGGGGTCACTGCTCAGTAAGTACTGCCTGACTGCCTGGCCAGTGAGGGAAGGGAAGAGCAATTGCACTTACAGAGGCTCAGGAAAGGGAAGTGTCCTACACAAGCTGGCAGAGGTTCTAGAAAAAGCAGAGTCAGAATTGGGCCAGAAACTGGGTGTGGTCCTCCCCTGCCCTGTTCCTCCACCCTCCTCACCAGGGACGGCTGTCTCCCTCTGGATTTGGGTTTGGCCTGAGGTGGAGGCAGAGCGGGTGGGGTCTGGTGAGACTGAGGTCGGTCTCAGAGGTCCCACAGCGTGCTGTCCCCTAAGGCCCACCCTTCCAGGAGGGGCTACTTCCCTTCCTGTGAGGCCGCTGATGAGGAACCAGTGACGTATCACTTGGGGACTGGACCTTGTCACACCCCCTTCATGCCTTTGTTCCCCAGGCTCTGTGGGGTTTACATCGTCTGCACACTGGGGACCATGTGAGGAAGCACCCCGACCCAGGACCTGCCTGCCCTTCTGGGCCTCGGTGAGCTCTGGGGAAAGGAAGAGGGGGGTTAACCGCTCGGTACCCATCACTGGGCTGACGGGTCGGTGAAGGGACGGGAGAAAACGTGCATGTGTGGAGTCTCAGGAAAGAGAAGGGCATTCCCATGGTCACACAGACTCTGTGAGAGGCAGGAGCTGGTGCTTCCTTCTGCTCTGCCCTGCGCCCTACGCCCTCAGGTACTGGGACCGGGGTCACCCTCTGGATTGGGGTTGGACAGGAGGTGGAGGCAGAGCGTGGGGGGTCTGCTGAGACTCAGATCTGGTCCTGAAGGTCCCGGAACCTGCTGTGTCCTCAGCCATCCTTCAGGGAGAGCAGAGTGAGGCTGATGAGGAAACAGGGACCTGTCACCTGGAGCCCGGGCCCTCTCACATCCGTACATCTGCTTGTCCTGCTCGGCTCTGTGGACTCTATCCGTCATCAGTGCCACTGGGGACCGTGGCAGACAGCACCACAACCTTGACCTTCATTGTCCTCCTGGGCCTTGGTGAGTTTGTGGGGAAAGGAGGAGGGATGGGGCCCCTCCCCTCCCAGGTCCTGGCCTTGCGAGACCCCAGGACTCAGGAGGCTCAGTGGGGACTGGACTTCAGTGGGGGGAGAGACGTACTCAGTCCCAGGTCTGTCCCCTGTGCTCAGGGGCCCAGACCAGGCCTGGAGCTCCTCTGTGCGGTTGGGGTCGGTTCTCACAGGGACTCTCTTCCAGGGCTGTGTCAGGGCCCGTGGGACCAGGTACAGGCAGGTGAGTCTTCCCCCCTCCCCTCTGACCTCCTGCTTCAGGACAGTCCCCCCTGGGAAGTTGGGGAGACATGAGGTTTGGAATAATGGTGACCAATCTGGGAGGGGCCTGGGAGTGACAGGTGGGGAAAGCGGGGAGAAGAACACCCCTGACATGTCAGGTCTCATTCCTTTCCAGGAGATGTCCCCAAACCCTCCATCTGGGCTGACCCAGGCCCCATCATCACCAAGGGGAGCCCCGTGACCATCTGGTGTCAGGGGTCTCTGCAGGCTGGTGCCTACGGTCTGTATAAAGAGAGGGGCTCTGAGCCCTGGAAAACAAGGATCCCACAGAACTCCAGCAACAAGGCCGGTTTCCTCATTGGAGCCATGACCCCATCCCACGCAGGGCTGTACCAGTGTGCATATTACAGCACTGGGGACATACTCTCAGAGCGGAGTGACCCATTGCTCCTGGTGTTGACAGGTAAGGGAGACACCGGGTCCCCTCCCCACTGTGGGCACCAGGTCACAGGCAGAGGGTATAAAGTGTGAACTCAGGGGGACGCCACCCCTCACAGAACACACCTGGGGCATGAGGGTGATGGTCCCTTTAACACAGACCCTTTCTCCTCCCTCAGGAGTGTACGATGCACCCTCCCTCTCAGCCCAGCCAGGCCCTGTGGTGGCCTCAGGAGGGAAGGTGTCCCTCTCCTGCAGCTCTAACCTCACATCGGGCCCTTTCCATCTGCTGAAGGAGGGAGGGGCTGTCCCGCCCCGACACATGGAAGCAGAACCGAGGATCCATGCTGGGAGGTGGCAGGCCATCTTCCCTCTGGGCCCCGTGAGCCCCTCCCATAGGGGGACCTACAGATGCTATGGTTCTCTCAGCTCCTACCCCAACGTGTGGTCACAGCCCAGTGCCCCTCTGCACATCGAGGTCACAGGTGAGGGACAGGCCCGGGTGCATCCCCAATTGTTTCCTGGGCCTAAAATGACTGTGATTTGTGTCAATTGGGACCCTGGGCTCAAGGGGAGTCAGTGACACTGGCCTCTTGGGGACAGACCCACAGGCGGGAGGCTCAGGGAGGGACATGTGAGACAGCTATTTGTAAAGTTGACTAAAATGAACAGCCCACTTAGAGAATTGCACGACTAATATTGTAATTTGTGAGTAAGCGGTTTGATTCCTGTAGATTTCCTAAATGGTAGTAAGTATACATAGGAAATCTCTTGTTTGGACATATTTATATCATGACCTGTTAGCCTCCCAAAGACTCTCTCCCTGTGGATTGTTTTTTCAGTTGATCCCTCTGATATAAAGTTATAATACTCACCAGTCAAAGGAAATGTCACTTCTTTATCCCCGATGGCACACCTATTTTTCTCCCTCCAAGTCCATAGGATGGAATGACAGACCAAAATGGGCTACAGCTTCCCCTCCGGAAAACAGCTTAATTCACACCCAAAGTTATGTCAAGGCAAATCCAGCCACAATTTTGCATTTTTATTGAAAGCACTATGGGCCGCTTTGTTCCAATCCCTTCTTCTGTTTCATTAGGGTTTACTAGGAATGCTCTCTTTTCCTGACAGATGCTCATCCCCCCATAATTACCTTTTCTCTATGACTTTTGACCACATGACACACATTATAAAGGCTTCTTGGTGTTACCCATTTGGATATTAACCCAACTGAGTGAGGCTGATCGTCCCTGTGCATTTTCTGAATTGTGGATCTGACATTTAGAGTTATTGCATGGTTCACTGTAATCAGGAGCGGTCCATAATTTTGTTTATACCTCGGATTTTATAACAAAATAGGGTAACAGATTAACATAATTTTCTACTTTTGGGTGCTCACTCAATAATGAAATTAGGGGGATTTTCTGTGACTTAAAAGTTTGAGCCAGAAGTGTGGACGTCCTTGGTTATGACTTTGTTATACTCTGAGATAAAGCAAAAGCTCACACCATTAGCATCCATATGCCCACATTTCTCATTTGGTAAATAATCTACCACTGTAGGAATTAATTTGTATAATTGTATCATAAATGAGCTAAACCCTAGCAGGTTTGGCTCAGTGGATAGAGCATCAGGCTATGACTGTAGGGTCCCAGGTTTGATTTTGGCCAAGGGCACATGCCCGAGTTCCAGGCTAAGTTTCCAGTAGGGGGTATGCAGGAGGCAGCCAATCAATGATTCTCTCTCATCATTGATGTTTCTATCTCTCTCTCCCTCTCCCTTCCTCCATGAAATCTATAAAAATATATTTAGAAAATAAATAAATGAGTTAATAGAAGAATCAATAGATGAACAATGCCAGGTGAGGATGAAAATGCAGACCTCAGAGAGGAGGGTCCTGGGCAGGGTGCGGTGAAGGAGACCCAGCCCTGACTTTCACCCCTTCGTGCTCCTGAGATTTAGGAGGCCCTGACACCACACCCTCCTCCATCGACCCTGGTCCCCAGCTATTGAAAACATAGGATCTCTCAGCTGTAGGGGAATAAGCTCAAGGGGTTTTGAGTCTCAGGCTGAACACAGAACACACAGTTCTTAGTTATTTCTGAACTTTGATCATATCTTCTTTCATCCTCAGTTCTTGAGGACAGCTCTTACAAGGTGACTCAGAGCAGGTGCTGAGTTCAGACTTCACTGGGACGCTGATGTCACGGGGAGGTGGGAGCCCAGGGAAGACACTAGAATCCTGGAGGTTTGGGTCTGCCCTGACCTCTGAGACTCTTTACCTACAACTCCTATTTTCCCATCCCCAAGACTACACAGTGGAGAATCTCATCCGGATGGGCGTGGCTGGCTTGGTCCTGGTGGTGCTCGGGGTGCTGCTATTTCAGGCTCGAAACGACACTAGAAGGATCCACGATGCAGCCAGGATGGAAACTCAGAGGCAACAATGCACCGTTCAGAGTGGGGGAGCCTTAGAGCCCATCTGATGACCCCAGGAGGTACTGGAAGAGAATATGGACCACAGTTGGGGAAACTGTCTGCTGAGAATGTCCAGGAGAGAAGACATGGTAGGCAAGGTTTGGGTGCAGGAGAACGTGGACCATGTTCCTGTAAAGACGCCTCCTCCATACACCTGGGGTGCTCTCCCTCCCTCCCTGACCTTGCTCACTCTCCTCCACTGCCCTTCGGTTCTCACCCTGTGATGTGAGGGTCCATCCCACATGGCTGGTTTGGATACTCATCTACACACCCCTTCATGCTGGGCCACATCCATCCCAACAAAATGTGGTATCTTCATAACCCTGGGGTTGTTTTTTTATTTTCATTTTCTTTTTTTAACTATGTTTTTATTGATTTTAGAGAGAGATGAAGGGAGAGAGATAGAAACACTGAGGAGAGAAAAACGTCAGCTGCCTCCTGCACACCCCCTTTTCGGGATGGAATCCGCAACCCAGGCATGTGCCCTGAGCATTCGAACCGATGACTTCCTGGACGTCAATGTTCAACCACTGAGACACACTGGCCGTGCTGTGGAATTATTTTTAAATCAAGAAGAACAAAGTAAAAAAAAAAAAAATACTCCTGATACCTGTTCCACGTGGTCCAGCCCATTGCACATCTCCACCTTCCTACCATCTCCCTGTGGCTTCTTCTTTGTATCCTTACTTGTGAACTTCTGTTCACCTGGATTCCAGGTGGCTCTGAAGGATGGTTGCTCTATAGTTTAGTTGTGATTTTGTTGTGGTCATGGGAGGATTTCAGTAGTGTCTTTACTTCCTCTGCTATCTTGAGCAGAAGTCGTAATATTTTGATAATAAGTGATTTTGAATTGTTGGCATCATTTTATTTAAGTAATACATAAGGTTTGTTTTAAGTCGCTTTTTAACGAGTTTCAGACCAGTTTTAAATTGATTCAGATTTGTTTGTTTTATACATTTACATCAATCAGTTTGGAGGTCATACATGCATTTCCAATAGGAATCGTTCCCACCATTGTTAATATTGGTTAATGGGTCTGTGGGCCAATCACTAGCTGCAACACCATCGGTTCCACCAGGTGCAATAGGATCACTGTGCCTCAGGGTTTCTACCAGAGTGTCACTGCTGATGCTGGCTGCGTGAAATGCTTAACACCAGACATGGCCACAGGGTCAGGAGAAGATTGCCTGAGAGAGCGGTCCCATGTACAGGGATCTGAACCCTTGAAAGAACCACCTCGAAATAGACCAATTTCCCCAAAAGGATCGGCCTGGAAAGGATCACTGCCAACAAAAACATCAAACTGGAAACAAATCCAAGTCTGTACCTGCACCTGGATCTGCCGTGACCTTGATTCTACAGTCGATGGGTCTTCCTCACTGTTGAATTCAGGACAAATGTTTTCTTGGCAGCTGCATCACCAGTCCATTCTCATGCGCCACCACTCCCCACACCTGCCCCTCCCAGGTCTTCTCCACACGAATGTCTGTGTCCCTGAGCTGTGCATATATGCATATAAGTCACCCAGTTAATTTCTCCTCAACAACCCAGCCACCTCCTCGTTCCCTCAGAGATTTCATAGTCTCTCCGTGCCCCTATGTCTCTGGATCTGTTTTATTCTTCAGTTTATATTGTTCCTTAGAATCCACATACAAGAGAGATCATTTAATGCTTACCTTTCTCTAACCGGCTTATTTCACTTAGCATAATATTCTCCAGGTCCCTCCATGCTATCTCAAAGGGTAAGAAATCCTTCTTTTCTACAGCTGCATAGCATTCCATGGCATAAATGTACCAGCTTTTTTTTTTTACCCACTCATCTACTGATGGGCCCTTGGGCTGTTTCCAGAACTTAGCTATTGTGAACTGGGCTTCTATGAACACGGGAGTGTGTATGTTCTTTCTGATTGCTATTTCAGGGTTCTTAGGATATATTCCGATGTGTGGCATCACTGTGCCAAATGGCGATTCCATTTTTAATTCTTTGAGGAAACTCCACACCGTTTCCCATAATGGCTTCACCAGTCTGCATTCCCACCAGTAGTGGACCAGGGTTCCCTTTTCTCCACATCCTCACCAAGTGTCTTTTGTTGATTTGTTCGAGATAGCCATTCTGGCAGGTGAGATGAGACCTCACTGTGTTTTATTTTGTGTCTCTCTGATGAGCAGTGACTGTACCAATTTCATTGATTACTATGGGTTTCCAGCGCTTTCCTTTCTATCCCTTTCCTTTTCATACATTTGCATTGAACTGATTTCCTGCTGTGAACCATGCGGGAGCCACTAAGGAGGTCCAAGGTGGCCCTGGCCTGACTCCACACTCCCCCAATCCTGCTGTCCTTTGCTGTAGGCCACTCCACTCTTCCCTATAGTTGGGCCAGCTCTTCCTCAGAAGTGCAGATCTGCGACTCTTGAGTAGTTCCGTCAGCTTCCAGGGATGTGACCAGCTGGGCCTCCTCAGCGCCTTTCCTTCTGACTTCCCTGAGTTGCTCCTGCAGCAGAGCTTCCTGCTCATCCAGCCCATTAAGGAGACCCTGTCCTTGCTTTTTCTGGGCCTGTAGTATTTGCAGATTAGCATTTGCCCTTTGAAGTTCATCCTGAAAACCCAGGCCGTTCTCTGTTGAAGAGTACAACTTTCGTTCAGTTGGAGGTACACAGTTGGTTGAGGATTATCCTGTGCACCGAAAGGGTGCTGGTTAAATTCCAGATCAGAATTCACACCTGGGTTGAGGGTTCAATCCCTGGTCAGGGTACGTGCAGAAGGCAACTGATCAGTGCTTCCCTTTCACATCCATGTTTCTCTGTCTCCCTCTTTCCCCCCTCTCTCTAAGTATGTCCTCAGGTGAGAATTTTTTTTAAATAACTAAAGTAACTTCTTCCTCCTTAAAGTCCTCTTGCACATTATCTTTTCCCTCTTTATGTCAATAGTGTCATTGTTAAGGTCATCTAGCTCCTTAATAGCAGAGAAATCTGTAGCAGGACTGGATCCTATGATGCTCTTTGGTAAGCTGGCTCTGTCTGGTGGTGGCAGCATCTCAGGAGTAAAAATGTGAGGAGGATCAATGCCCTTCATTAACTTCTGATTGATTTACTGTGTGAAAAGCCAAAGCAAACATGTCCTTTGAAAGCTTCCCATGGAGTCACATAACACCCAAAGGTAGGCATATAAGGTAGAAGCTAAACCTGTCTCCAGGAAGATCTCACAGACTTCCCATCCAGACACAAACTCATCCATATCTTCATCAGTTTCCAGGAAGATGCCATCCTCTTTAGCTTTCTGCAGGGCATACAACCCATGTTTTCCTCTTAGCAGGTGGCACAAGGCTGGAGGCCAGGACATGGGCCCAGGGGCTTTCTCCAATGTGCCCTTCACCAAGCACATGGCACCTGCAGACTCATCTCCATGAGCATCGCACCAGAGGCAATACCACACAGCTCCCAAATGCTTCCAAGGGCAGCCACAGGCAGCTTCGAGGTGAGCGGCGCTGGTTTCCCTTTATCACAGTCAGAAATCCACATATGGGGCTTAAAACGATAAAAAATGGCACCACATTTGCCCTTGTCTTCAGATTTTACAGCCCCCTGGAGCCCCGAAGCAGAGGTTCCACTGTCCAGCAAGGGACTATGGGTGTGGTGAACTGTTGGTGGAGGAACATCCACGTTCAAGATCCTCAGAGTACCTGCAATGCATTCTGGGTACATGCACAAGGCACAGAGCGATGTACAATTGCCTTTGCTCAGGACACCTTTGCCTTCTGGGTCAGCGAAATCCCAAACCTGTCCAAGTGTCAGATCTGGGGGCCTGATCTGTTCAGGAAAGCAGCAGCAGCAGCAGCAGCCAACACCCTCAGGGATGGCCCGCACCACCCTGTCTGTAGCATTTTTCACATGAAGGGGTCCCACTTGATGACTGTGTCAGGGAGAGCTGGGCCAGCACAGCCATGGTGCCCCCATCCTGCAGGGGAGGGGACAGAAGGACAAGTAGGCAGGGGCGGGGAGGAAGGGGAGGGTGCAGGGGAAGCAAGCTCTTCCCTCCCCTTACCCCTGAGATTTCTTTTTCACGTCCTTTCCTACTGGATGCTCCCCTCCCACACGCCTGCTTCTCCACAGAGAGTCCCTCCCAGGGCTGTCCTGATGATCAGGACGCAAAGAGGTGGAGAGTGGGATCAGCCATGGCCCATGGTATCCTCTCTCCCTAAGTTAGCATCTGACTGTGATGTGTCCAGCAGGGCCCACGCAAAGGTGAGCCTCACACTCGCACCAAGACAGACGCCCATGCCCGGTTAGAATGGATTGAGTCCGTTTCACCCACACAAGGGGACTTGGCTCAGTGCTGACCATGGGCTGTGTCCGTGAGCAGAGAGACCCCAGTGCCCATATCCAAAGCACGTGGAAGGGGCAACCCTGCTCCAACTTTCACCCTGAGTCCAGATCCCCTCCCTGTGTGCGGCCCCCTAGGTTCCTGTCTTGTCCACACAGAGGTGGGAAACTCCACGCTGATGACTTCTGGCTGCACCCAGGCACAGTAGCCCCTCAAGGTTGGCCCTCATTGTCTATTCTGCTTCCCTCTACTTTTGGGGAACTTCCACTTCCCTTTTTGGGCATTGAGGATGGCCACATGTTTCAGAAACAGTGTGCATAGCCTTTCTCAGCATCAGGAGCAGATGGGGATCTGTACCTGGGTACAGCAATCATCCAGTTCTTGCGGAGTTCTGAACAACCCCGCTCAGGGCTCACCTCACAGGCTTAGTCAGGTGGAAATAAACCAGTCTGGCTCCGGCCAGGTCCCCATGGCACTGACCCCACAACCACTCTAAGGAATTGGGTTTTTGACAACCTGCTGCATGAGAGGAAACTGAGACTCAAGAGGTTGTACGTCGAGGGTGAAGGTCACACACCTAATGGACAATGGAGGGCTATTTAAATAAGAATCATCACAGCCAGCATGGCCCAGGGGTCGTGCATCGATCTGCGTATGAACCAGAAGGTCTAGGTTCCAATCTCAGTCAGGGCACATGCTTAGGTTGTGGGCTCCATCCCCCATGTGGGGCATGCAGGAGGCAGCCGGTCAGTGAATCTCTCTCATCATTGATGTTTCTGTCTCTCACTCTCCCTCCCCATCATCTCTGAAATTAATAAAAATATATTTTTAAAATTAAAAAATAAATAATCCGTTTTGTTCCCCAAATCAGAGCAAGAACACACTTATAGTCACTGACTGTGACAACGGGGACCCGGGCCAAGAGGAGAGATCTTCCTGAGGAACAAGGCACTGAGGGGAGGAGGGACTCAGAGGCGCAAGTTCGCAGGCCGCTGCGATAGATGCTGTTACAAGAAAGGGGAGTTGACCAGGGGCTGGGGGAGGAAGGGAACCACACTCTGGGGCCCGAGCAAGAGAACTGCTTCCTTCCCTTATTGCCCTGCATTTCCCTCTGTGCTCACTGTCACAGGAACAGCGCCCTGAGCTGCACAGGGAGAGGGTGAGCGTGTCCCTGCTGATCTGAGCTCTGCAGGCCACAGGGACCTACGTCTTCCTGAAGTGTCTCCAGGGCCCGGGTGGCACTGTCCATGGTAAGGACCCCATGGAGGTGCTGATGGATGGGCTGAGGAGGAAGGAGACCCCGTGGGGGAGGCTCTGACAGTGAAGGATGTGGCCTGGGTCACCTCACTGGAAGGGGCATATCAGGAGGCTGTGGGTCTGCTTCCTGCTTCACCATGAAAATGAGAATCAGGCTGCTAGAGGGAGGCTGTGCCCTCACCTGCAGGCTGCTGATATGACAAACCCCGGACAGGAAGGACCGGCCTCCAAGTGACCACTACCTGTACGTCTGTCTGTCCATCCTGCAGGCCTAGAGATCTCCTCCATCTGCTCAGCTGAGGCCACAGGGAGAAGGCACCATGACCCCCACCGTCAGGGCCCTGCTGTGCCTTGGTGAGTTGGGAGCGGGGAGGGGAGCCTTGGTCTGTCTGGACCCCAGGACTCATGGGGCTCCTGGGGAGGAGGGTGCTGCTCAGGGTTCAGGGCAAATCTCTCACAGGGACTCTCTTCCAGGGCTGAGTGTGGGCCTCAGGACCCCAGTGCAGGCAGGTGAGTCTCCCCAGGTGTCCCAGGTCCCACTCCTCCCTGGGGACAAGGGCCACACTCCAGGCAGCAGGGCAGGATCTGTCTGACAAATGGGGGCATCTGGGACGGAGAGCTGGAAACCAGGGGTGGGAATGCCCTGTGACCCAGTTTCTGATTTCTTCCAGGGACCCGACCCAAGCCCACCCTCTGGGCTGAGCCAGACACTGTGATCCCCTGGGGGAGCCCAGTGACCGTCACCTGTCAGGGGACCCCAGGGGCTGAGGAGTACCGTCTGGACAAAGAAGGAAGCATAGCACTATGGAAAAGACAGAAGCCACAGGAGCCCGGGGACAAGGCCAATTTCTCCATCTCACACATAACAGAGCATGATGCAGGGAGATATGGCTGTTACTATTACAGCCCTGATGGCTGGTCAGAGCGCAGTGACCCCCTGGAGCTGGTGGTGACAGGTGACAGGACACTCACGGGTTCCAGCTTCAAGCTCTGCTCTCAGGATGAGGGTCTGCTCTCAGGGTGTCTCCCTCTCACAGCCCTGCCATGGGGCTGTGAGGAAGGTGTGAGCCCATTTAACACGCTGCCTCATCCTCTCCTAGGATTCTACAGGAAACCCAGCCTCTCAGCCCTGCCCAGCCCTGTCGTGCCCTCAGGAGGGTACGTGACCCTCCAGTGTGGCTCAGGGCAGGGATATGACAGGTTCATTCTGACTAAGGAAGGAGATCACAGGCTCTCCTGGACCCTGGACTCACAGCAACAGCCCAGTGGGCAGTACCAGTCCCTGTTCCCTGTGGGGCCCTTGACTGCCAGCCACAGGGGGACATTCAGATGCTATGGCTGCTACAGGAACAGCTCCCAGGTGTGGTCACACCCCAGTGACCCCCTGGAGCTACTGGTCTCAGGTGAGGAGCCCTGGCCCCATGCTTTCTGTGCTCAGTCATCTCAGGACCCTGTCCCTAGGAGTGTGGGTGACAGTAATAAACAAGGAGGGGGAGGAGGTTCCATAGAGCAGGGTCCAGCCCATGAGAGAGTAGAGACAGACCGGCACTCACACTCTTGAACCCAATTCTGAACCTCAGCAGAGATGAAGGGTAGGGAGGGTGAGTGAGATGTGAGTGAAATGAGCAGGAATGTGATTAGACTGAGCAGAGAACACAGACCCCACCCCCACCACCACTCACCTCCTGATGTCTTCATCTCAGAATCTGGGTCCCTGTAGTCCCAGCCCCCACTGGACACTCCCCTGTAGAGAGAAGCATCCTGCCTTTGGGCACCACACTGCACGGCCCCCTGTGCTCACCTGGAGGCCTCCAGGCCCCAAGTGCTCACCTGAGAATGAGGAGGGACCCTGCCGGCCTCCTGGGGACCTGAGGCCTCCTGCTCAGACTCTGTGCCTTCACCTCTGCTCAGGGTTTCTGTGCACACAGGTCTATTATGGCTCCTTTTAGAGAACCTTCAGGTCATACTTCAGTCTATAAGCTCACAATTTAGCTTACATTATATGGAGTCCAGATCGAAAGATTAATATTCTATTCCTATTTTCATTGGGAGTAGATTAAATTCAGATCTTTATTATGGAGAACAACTTCTTGTTTATATAAAGTCTTATCACGCACATTTTCAAATGAGCTTTATGAATGCGCTTCAGAAGCACTTTGACAGCTATTTGTAAAATTGAGTAAATGCACAGCCCACTTAGAGAATTGCACCTCTAACATTGTAATTGGTGAGTAAGCGGTTTGATTCCGGTAGATTTTCTAAATGGTAGTAAGTACACTGAGGAAAGCTATTGTTTGGACATACTTATATCATGACCTGTTAGCCTCCTAAAGATTCTCTCCCAGTGGACTGTTTTTCAGTTGATCCCTCTGATATAAAGTTATAATACTCAACAGCCAAAGGAAATGTCACTTCTTTATCCCCCATGGCACACCTATTTTTCTCCCTCCACATCCATAGGATGGAATGACAGACCAAAATGGGCCACAGCTTCCCCTCCAGAAAACAGCTTAATTCACACCCAACGTTATGTCAAGGCAAATCCACTTACAAATTTGCATTTTATATTGAAAGCACTATGGCCGCTTTGTTCCAATCCGTTCTTCTGTCTCATTGGGGTTTACTAAGAATGCTCTCTTTTCCTGACAGATGCACATCCCCCCATAATTATCTTTTCTCTGACCTTTAACCACATGACACACATTACAAAGGCTTCTTGGTGTCACCCATTTGGATATTAACCCAACTGAGGGACGCTGCTCATCCCTGTGCATTTTCTGAATTGTGGAGCTGACATTGAGAGTTATTGCATGGATCACTGTAACGAGGAGGGGGGGTCAATAAATTTCTTTAAATCGTGGGTTTTATATCAAAATAGAGGAAGAGAGTGACATGATTTCCTACTTTGGGTAATCACTAATTATTGTAATTAACAGAATTTTTCTCTGTGACTTAAAGTTTGAGCCAGAAGTGTGGACTTCCTAGGTTATGACCTTTGTTGTACTTTGAGATTGAAAAAAAACTCACACCATTAGCATCCATATCCCCACATTTTTCATTGGGTAAATAATCTACCACTGTAGGTATTCATTTGTATAATTGTATAACAAATGAGTTAAATCCTAGCTGGTTTGGCTCAGTGGATAGAGTACTAGGGTCCCAGGACTGAAGGGTCCCAGGTTCCATTTTAGCCAAGGGCACATGCCCGGGTTGCAGGCTCAGTCACCAGTAGGGGGTGTGCAGGAGGCAGCCAATCAATGATTCTCTCTCATCATTGATGTTTCTATCTCCCTCTCCCTTCCTCCCTGAAATCTATAAAAATATATTTAATAAATAAATAAATGAGTTAATAGAAGAATCAATAGATGAACAATGCCAGGTGAGGATAAAAATGCAGACCTCAGAGAGGAGGGACCTGGGTGGGGTGGGATGAAGGAGACCCAGCCCAGACTTTCACCCCTTCATGCTCCTGAGATTCAGGAGCCCCTGACACCACACCCTCCTCCATGGACCCTGGTCCCCAGCTATTGAGAACGTGGGATCTGTCAGGTTTAGGGGAATAAGCTCATGGGGTCTTGAGTCTCAGGCTGAACCACAGAACACACAGCTCTTAGTTATTTCTGAATTTTGATCATATCTTCTCTCATCCTCAGTTCTGGGGCACAGCTCTGACAAGGAATCTCAGAATAGGTGCTGAGTTCAGATGTCACTGGGACGCTGATGTCACGGGGAGGTGGGAGCCCAGGGAAGACGCTAGAATCCCGGAGATTTGGGTCTGCCCTGACCTCTGAGACTTTTTTACCTACCACTCCTATTTTCCCATCCCCAAGACTACACAGTGGAGAATCTCATCCGGATGGGCGTGGCTGGCTTGGTCCTGGTGGTGCTCGGGGTGCTGCTATTTCAGGCTCGAAATGACACCACAGGGATCCAGGATGCAACCAGGATGTGAACCCAGAGGCAACAATGCACCGTTCAGACTGGGGGAGCCTTGGAGCCCATCTGATGAGCCCAGGAGGTGCTGAAAGAGAATGTGGACCATAATTGGGGACACTGTCTGCTGAGAACGTACAGGGGTGAAGACGTGGTAGGCGAGGTTTGGGTGCAGGAGAACGTGGGCCATGTCCCTGTAGAGGACGCCTCCTCCATCCGCCCGGGGTGCTCTCCCTCCCCCCCTGTCCTCGGTGACTCTCCTTCACGGCCCTCCTGTTCTCACCCTGTGATGTGAGGGTCCGTCCCACATGGCTGGTTTGGATTCACATCTATACACCCCTTCATGCTGGGCCACATCCATCCCCAAAAACAAAAAAATATGGTATCTTCATAACCATGGGATTGTTTTTTATTTTATTTTATTTTTACTTTTTTAACTATGTTTTTATTGATGTTAGAGAGAGACGAAAGGAGAGGGATAGACAATAGAAACACTGAGGAGGAAAAAAACATCAGCTGCCTCCTGCACTGCCCCTTTGGAGGATGGAGCCCGCCACGCAGGCATGTGCCCTGACTGGGATTTGAACCAGTGACCTCCTGACTCATAGGTTGATGTTCAACCACTGAGCCTCACTTACTGGGCTGTGGGATTATTTTTAAACCAAGAAGAACTAAGTAAAAAGTAAAAAATCCAGACACCTGCTCCACGTGGTCCAGCCCATTGCACATCTCCGCCCTCCTAGATCTCCATGCGGCTTCTTCTTTGTGTCCTTACCTGGGACCTGCTGTTCACCTGGATTCCAATGCTGGGTCTCAGCGCTGGTTGCTCTGTAGTTTCGTTGTGATTTCACTGTGGTCATGGGGGGATTTCAGTACTTCCTTTATTTCCTCTGCTATCTTGAGCAAAAGTCGTAATATCTCAATAAAAAGTAATTTTGAATTGTTGACATCATTTTATTTAAGTACTACGTAACGTTTGTTTTAAGTAGCTTTTTAAAAATTTTCCAGACAAGTTTTAAATCGATTCAGATTTACTTGCTTTATACATGTACATCAGTCAGTTTGGAGGTCATGCATGCATTTCCAATAGGAATCGTTCCCACCATTGTTAATATTGGTGAACGGGTCTGTGGGCCAATCACTAGCTGCACCAACATCGGTTGCACCTGGAGCGATAGGATCATGGTGCCTCAGGGTTTCCACCAAAGGGTCACTGCTGATGCCGGCTGCATGAAAGGCTCAACACCACACATGGCCACAGGGTCATGAGGAGATTGCCTGAGAGAGCTGTCCGATCTTTGAAATGATCACCTTCAAACAGATCCATTTCCCCAAAAGGATCGTCCTCGAAAGGATCACTGCCAACAAAAAAATCAAACTGGAAACAACCCAAGGCTGTATCTGCACCTGGATCTGCCAGTGACCTAGATTCTACAATTGATGGATCTTCTTTTAGTGTCTGTCGCTGTTAAATCCAGAACAAATTTTTCCTTGGAAGCTGCCGTCACCAAGCCACCCCCATCAGCCCCCACTCTATTCTCACCAGTCCCCAAACCGTCCCTTTACCCACCACTCCACTCCATTCCCCTCAGTCCCCACTCCATTCCCATCATTCTCCCCTCCATTCCCATCAGCCATCACTCCATTCCCATCATTCTCCCCTCCATTCCCATCAGTCTCCCCTCCATTGCCATCAGCCATCACTCCATTTCCATCAGTTGCACCAGGAGGTAGCATGTCATGAGCACATCTTGCTCAGACTCCAGGCTGCTCGGCCTCTGGTGCTCATGCAGGTTGGCTGTTTCTCTGCTGCCTGTGCTGAGGCTGCAATAAGCTGGACCGCCATTGACAAGGATGCTGTGGGGCTGCTGCTCCATACTCTTTTTTAAAAAAATGTACCTTTATTGTTGAAAGTATTACAAATGTCCCCCTTTTCTCCCCACTGACTCCTTCCACCCCCCAGTTCCCCTTCCCAGGCCTTTACCACACTATTGTCTGTGTCCATGGGCTGTGTATATATGCATATGTGCATTGTAGTGGCCTGGTGCACGAAATTCGTTAATTGGGGGTGGGGGTGTCCCTCAACCGGGCCTGCACCCTCTCCAATCTGGGACCCCTCGAAGGATGTCCTACTTCCGGTTTATATGGATTGGGCCTAAACCGGCAGTCGGACATCCCTCTCACAATCTGGGACTGCTGGCTCCTAACCACTCACCTGCCTGCCTGCCTGCCTGATTGCCCCTAACCACTCTGCCTGCCAGCCTGCTCACCCCCAACTGGCCCCCCTGCTGGCCTGCTCGACCCCACCTTCCCTCCTGCTGGCCTGCTTGCCTCTAACTGCCCCCCTGCTGCCTAGTCGAGGGGACAATTTGCATATGAGCCTTTTATTATATAGGATATACACTTAGTGGCCAGATTATTATGCTTTCAGAGATCATAATAATCTGGCCACTCAGTGTAAAGTGGTTTTCTTGTAGGCAGAAAAAAAAATCTGTTTTAAGTCAAAATCCAAACTCTAATCTAAATCAGTATCCCCTAAAGCTTGAAAGCTGGACCACAAAATGAAGAGGAGACTTTAACACAGGAAACGAGGGGCACTGAGGAGGAAAAATGACCCAGAAGCTTGTCCAAGGAAGGTGTGGTAGATGCTTTGGCTACGAAAAAAAGAGAAGTCAGCGAGGCAGCTACGATAGAAAGAAAGCCACAGTCGGGCCAGGAGAAGTGACGTGTTTCCTTTCCTTATTGCCCTGCATTTCCCTCTGTGCTCACTGTCACAGGAACAGCGCCCTGAGCTGCACAGGGAGAGGGTGAGCGTGTCCCTGCTGATCTGAGCTCTGCAGGCCACAGGGACCCACGTCTTCCTGAAGCGTCTTCAGGGCCCGGGTGGCACTGTCCATGGTGAGGACCCCAGGGAGGTGCTGATGGACGGGCTGAGGAGGAAGGAGACCCGGTGGGGGAGGCTCTGACAGGGAAGGACGTGCCCTGGGTCACTTGACCTGCAAGGGGCATCTCAGGAGGCTCCGGGTCTATTTCCTGGTTCACCAAGGAAACCAGATGCAGGCCTCTGGAAAGTGAATGTTCCTCTTTCTGTGGGGCTGCTGACACTAAAGCCCATGACAACGAGGGCCAGCCTCCCAGGGGCCAAACGCTGTGTGTCTATCTGTTTAGAGGACACTGTAGCTTCCTGCATCTGCACAGCTGGGTGCAAAGAGAGGAGACACCATGACCCCCACCCTGATGGCCCTGCTCTGCCTCGGTGAGATGGGAGGGGGGATGGGGGTCCTGGTCTGTCAGGACCCCAGGACTCAGGAGGCTCCTGGGGAGGAGGGAGCTGCTCAGGGTTCAGGGCAAATCTCTCACAGGGACTCTCTTCCAGGGCTGAGTGTGGGCCTCAGGACCCCAGTGCAGGCAGGTGAGTCTCCCCAGGTGTCCCAGGTCCCACTCCTCCCTGGGGACAAGGGGCTACCCACAGGCAGGTGGGGAAGGGGTGCAGATCTGTCTGACAGATGGGGGCATCTGGGACCAAGAGCTGGGACACAAGGGTGGGAATGCCCTGTGACCCAGCTTCTGATTCCTTCCAGGGACCCCCCCCCAAACCCACCCTCTGGGCTGAGCCAGGCCCTGTGATCCCCTGGAAGAGCCCCGTGAACATCTGTTGTCAGGGCAACCCAGCGGCTGAGGAGTACCACCTGTATAAAGAGGGAATCCTAGTCCCATGGAAAAGACAGGAGCCACAGAAGCCCGGGGACAAGGCCAAATTCCCCATCACACACATGACAGAGCATGATGCAGGGAGATATCGCTGTTACTATTACAGCCTTGATGGCTGGTCAGAGCCCAGTGACCCCCTGGAGCTGGTGGTGACAGGTGAGAGTACACTCTGGGGTCCCAGCCTCAGGCTCTGCCCTCAGGAAGGGGGTCTGCTCTCAGGGTGTCTCCCTCTCACAGCCCAGCCCTGGGGGACATGAGGGAGGTGTGAGCCCCATTTAACACGCTGCCTCCTCCTCTCCTAGGATCCTACAGTAAACCCAGCCTCTCAGCCCTGCCCAGCCCTGTCGTGACCTCAGGAGGGAACATGACCCTCCAGTGTGGCTCACGGGGGGGATTTTACAGGTTCCTTCTGATTAAGGAAGGCGATCACAGGCTCTCCTGGGCCCTGGACTCACAGACACAGCCCAGTGGGCAGCCCCAGGCCCTGTTCCTTGTGGGCCTTGTGACCCCCGGCCACAGGTGGACGTTCAGATGCTATGGCTGCTACAGGGACAGGCCCCAGGTGTGCTCACACCCCAGTGACGCCCTGGAGCTCCTGGTCACAGGTGAGTTTCATTATTTTCCATCCATGGATTGAGGCACCAGACACATTATTGGCATCTTTGCTGTGAGGGGAGCCTCTTAAAAGAGGGTGGGGGAATCAAAGAGACTCCTGGGCCAGAGATAGAGACAATGAGAACTGGGGGACAGAAGGGAGAAGGGGTTTATGGGAGGAGCAGCCCCTGTAATTCACATCTGGTCTCCCCAGGTGAGTCTGGGAAGCCCTCCCTTCTGAGCCAGCAGGGCCCCATCGTGGCCTCTGGACAGAGCCTGACCCTCCAGTGTCGCTCTGATGTCGGCTATGACAGATTCGCTCTGCACAAGGAGGGGGGACGGGACCTCCCCCAGAGCCTTGTCCTGCAGCCCCAGGCTGGGCTCTCTCAGGCCCACTTCCCCCTGGGCACTGTGAGCAGCTCCCACGGGGGCCGGTACAGATGCTACGGTGGATACAACCTCTCCTCTGAGTGGTCGGCCCCCAGCGACCCCCTGGACATCCTAGTGGCAGGTGAGGAGCCAGTGGGATCAGTCAGGGACCCAGACTCTGCACAGGCCCTGCTGGGGTCTCAGGTGGTGAGGCCAGGATGAACATGCAGGGCCCAGGGAGGGAGGGGAACAGAGAGAGGCAGGGGATGGGAGGTGAGAAGGGGAGACTCAGAGAAACAGAGACAGTCAGAGAGGAGGGTCCTCAGAGAGAGGCCTGGTGACTCTCAGGGCAGAACAAGGTGGGCAGGCAGCCCTCACCCTCCCTCCCTCTCTCTAGGATGGCTGCGTGACACACCCTCCCTCACGGTGCAGCCAGGCCCCAGGGTGGCCTCAGGAGAGAACGTGACCCTGCTGTGTCAGTCACAGAGCCTGTGGGACACGTTCCTTCTGTCCAAGGAGGGGGCAGCCGATCCCCCACTGCGTCTGAGATCAAAGCCCGGAGCTCAGCAGTACCAAGCAGAGTTCTCCCTGAACCCTGTGACCTCAGCCCACGGGGGCACCTACAGGTGCTACAGCTCTGACACCTCCTCCCCCTTCCTGCTGTCACACCCCAGTGAGCCCCTGGAGCTCCTGGTCTCAGGTGAGGGCCCCTGACCCTGTCTGCTGAGCTGTCAGCTCAGGTTTTTGTCCCCAGGAGGATTATGGTCTGAAAGGGAGTAAGCAGCTCTAGGGATGGTCACCCAGAGGAGTTCTGCCCCTCAGAGACCCTCCTATGCCTGTTCACCTCTCCCCATCACCTTGGTTCAGAAGGTACCAGGTGGGCAGTGGGAGGATCTTAGGAGCCGCAGGGCAGATGTAGGAGGAGTCTGAGTGAGGTGGGGACTCCAGGGTTGGCCCTGGGGTCTCATCCTGCTTTGTCCTCCTTCCCAGAATCCTCTGGGACCCCAGCCCTCTACCCACAGGGTCCAAGTCCACAGCTGGGTCCCCTTTGTTCAGAGGAAGCACAGAGCTCCCCAGAGCAATTCTGAGTCTCTCAGAGAATCTAATACTGCCCCAGGCACATAAGGACAGGTTTGTGTCCCAGGGAGGCTGGAGTCAGGGAAGGATTTCAGGGAAACCTCTGGGCTCCAGGGCCTCTGAGGATTCATCCCTCCCCCAGCACAAGGTCAGGCTCATAGGGGCATAAATGAGGGTCCCTGTGGGGAGATTGTGGGTGCCTCCATGGGGAATAGGGGCTGAGTCATGAAGAAGTTTACACCCCTAGAGGGAGAATGACTTGACCCCGCCCTTCCCCTGCCTGGGCCTCAGTGTCTCCAGGTGTAAAAGGAGAGAATCCTTGTCCAGATCTTCCATTTCCTGTCAGTTCTGGCCCTGACCTCCTGGGAGAGGGCCTCACGGGGAAGCCCACAGGACGTGATGTTATGGGGCCTGTCCCCTCTGTCTCAGGGACAGTGACACTGTACAGGGATGGACAGGCAGGACAAGGGTCCGGGCCCCCAGTCCTCCCCCTCAGCTCAGGCTCAGCTCAGAGGAGGGAACAGGGTGGATTAGCCCTGGTTCAGCTCCTGGCTCTGCTGCTGCTGCTGTGGGGCTGGGCGGTCCCCTCTCTCCTCTGAGTGTGGGGTTCCTGTCTGCTCATCCCTGGTCCCATCCTGCTCACAGGCTGCTGGGAGATGAGGTGACATAAGGGCCTCACAGAGCTCAGGAAGGCAGAACCCCAAGCCCAGCCCGACCTTCCCAAGGGGGCGTCAGGACCTGCAGGGTGGAGATGGACTCGGGAGAGACTCAGAGTCCACCCCTCCTGTCCCTGCTGTTCTGGGGCGGGTAATGAGGAAGGACCTTCAGCTCCAGATGAGACGTGGACAGTCCCCTGCAGAGGAAAAGCCCAGAGCACGAAGCTGGTGTCCCCCTGGGGGGCAGCGTGAGGACAACACAGGGAACCCACAGTCCTGGTTCCAGTCCCAGCCCTGCCCCGTCCAGGCTGGGTGACCTGGGGCACATGGTTAACCTCTCTGAGCCTCAGTGAAGTGGGTGGAGGGGTCAGCAATCCCTGGTGCATGATTGCTGTGAGGTGAGAGGAGATGAGTGACAGCGACAGCGTGTGCCTCACACACAGTAGGTGCTCATTAAATGGCATCACTGGCTCATTCATGACGTGAAGGGGGGATGAGGACTCCCCAGGAACTTTCATGTCTGATTCCTTTCCAGGAGACATCCCCAAACCCTCCATCTGGGCTGACCCAGGCCCCATCGTCACCAACGGGAGCCCCGTGACCATCTGGTGTCAGGGGTCTCTGCAGGCTAGTGCCTACGGTCTGTATAAAGAGAGGGGCTCTGAGCCCTGGGCAACAAGGATCCCACAGAACTCCAGCAACAAGGCCGGTTTCTTCATTGGAGCCATGACCCCATCCCACGCAGGGCTGTACCAGTGTGCATATTACACCACTGGGGACATACTCTCAGAGCGGAGTGACCCCCTGCTCCTGGTGGTGACAGGTAAGGGAGACACCGGGTCCCCTCCCCACTGTAGGCTCCAGGTCACAGGCAGAGGGAGTAAATTGTGGCCTCAGGGGACCTCACCCCTCACAGAACACACCTGGGGCAGGAGGGTGACGGTCCCTTTAACACAGACCCTTTCTCCTCCCTCAGGAGTGGGCGGTCCACCCTCCTTCTCAGCCCAGCCAGGTCCTGTGTTGGCCTCAGGAGGGAACGTGTCCCTCTCCTGTAGCTCACGGCTCACATCCGGCCCTTTCCATCTGCTGAAGGAGGGAGGGGCTGACCCAACCCGACACATGGCGGTAGTACCGAGGATGCATGCTGGGAGGTGGCAGGCCATCTTCCCTCTAGGCCCTGTGAACACCTCCCATGGGGGGACCTACAGATGCTATGGGTCTTCTAGCTCCAACCCCAACGTGTGGTCACAGCCCAGTGCCCCTCTGCACATCGAGGTCACAGGTGAGGGACAGACCCCTGTGCATCCCCATCTGTTTCCTCGACCCAAAAATGACTGTGCTGTGTGTCCATTCGCGGCCCTGAGGTCATGGGGGTCAGGGGCCTCCTGCCCAGACTCTGTGCATTCACCTCTGCTCAGGGTTTCTTTGCACACAGGTCTATTATGGCTCTTTTTAGATTACCTTCAGGCAATACTTCTGTCTATAAGCTCACAATTTACCTTTCAATATATTGGATCCAGATAGAAATATAAACATTCCATTCCTCTTTTCATTGGCAGTAGATTAATACCAGACATTTGTTATGGAGAATAACTTCTTATTTATATAAAGTCTTCTTTTCACACACATTTTCAAATGAGCTTTATGCATGAACCTTAGAAGCATGTGATAGCTATTTGTAAACTTGAGTAAATATATAGCCCACTTACTAGAGAATTGCACAAGTAATACTGTAATTTGTAAGTGGTTTGACTCCTATAGATTTTCTAAATGGTAGTAAGTGCACTGAGGAAAGCTATTGTTTGGACATACTTATATCATGACCTGTTAGCCTCCTAAATCTTCTCTCCCTGTGGACTGTTTTTCAGTTGATCCCTCTGATATAAAGTTATAATACTCACCAGTCAAAGGAAATGTCACTTCTTTATTCCCGATGGCATACCTATTTTTCTCCCTCCACGTCCCAAAGGATGGAATGACAGACCAAAATGGGCCACAGCTTCCCCTCCGGAAAACAGCTTAATTCACACCCAAAGTGATGTCAAGGCAAATCCACCCACAATTTTGCATTTTATATTGAAAGCACTATGGGCCACTTTGGTCCAATCCGTTCTTCTGTTTCATTAGGGTTTACTAGGAAGGGTCTCTTTTCCTGACAGATGCTCATCCCCCCATAATTACCCTTTCTCTATGACTTTTGACCACATGCCACACATTACAAAGGCTTCTTGGTGTCACCCATTGGATATTAACCCAACTGAGTGACGCTGATCTTCCATGTGCATTATCTGAATTGTGGAGCTGACATTGAGAGTCATTGCATGGATCACTGTAATCAGGAAAGGTCCATAATTTTCTTTATACCTCGGATTTTATAACAAAATAGGGTAACGGATTAACATAATTTCCTACTTTGGGTGCTCACTCAATAATGAAATTAGGGGGATTTCGTGACTTAAAGTTTGAGCCAGAAGTGTGGACGTCCTTGGTTATGACTTTGTTATACTTTGAGATAACGCAAAAGCTCACACCATTAGCATCCATATGCCCACATTTCTCATTTGGTAAATAATCTACCACTGTAGGAATTCATTTGTATAACTGTATCATAAATAAGCTAAACCCTAGCAGGTTTGGCTCAGTGGATAGATCATCAGCCTACAATTGTAGGGTCCCAGGTTTGATTTTGGCCAAGGGCACATGCCCGGGTTACAGGATAAGTCCCCAGTAGGGGGTATGCAGGCAGCAGCCAATCAATGATTCTCTCTCATCATTGATATTTCTCTCTCTCTCCCTCTCACTTCCTCTCTGAAATCAATATGAATATATTTAATAAATAAATCAGTGAGTTAATAGAAGAATCAATAGATGAACAATTCCAGGTGAGGATGAAAATGCAGACCTCAGAGAGGAGGGTCCTGGGCAGGGTGCGGTGAAGGAGACCCAGCCCAGACTTTCACCCCTTCGTGCTCCTGAGATTTAGGAGGCCCTGACACCACACCCTCCTCCATGGACCCTGGTCCCCAGCTATTGAAAACATAGGATCTCTCAGCTGTAGGGGAATAAGCTCAAGGGGTTTTGAGTCTCGGACTGAACACACAACACACAGCTCTTAGTTATTTCTGAACTTTGATCATATCTTCTCTCATCCTCAGTTCTGGGGCACAGCTCTGACAAGGTATCTCAGAATAGGTGCTGAGTTCAGATGTCACTGGGACGCTGAAGTGAAGGGGAGGTGGGAGCCCAGGAAAGACACTAGAATCCCGAAGATTTGGGTCTGCCCTGACCTCTGAGACTTTTTTACAAACGACTCCTATTTTCCCATCCCCAAGACTACACAGTGGAGAATCTCATCCGGATGGGCGCGGCTGGCTTGGTCCTGGTGGTGCTCGGGGTGCTGCTATTTCAGGCTCGAAATGACACCAGAAGGATCCACGATGCAGCCAGGATGTGAACCCAGAGGCAACAATGCACCGTTCAGACTGGGGGAGCCTTGGAGCCCATCTGATGACCCCAGGAGGTGCTGAAAGAGAATATGGACCATAATTGGGGACACTGTCTGCTGAGAACGTACAGGGGTGAAGACGTGGTAGGCGAGGTTTGGGTGCAGGAGAACATGGGCCATGTCTCTGTAGAGGATGCCTCCTCCATCCGCCCGGGGTGCTCTCCCTCCCCCCTGTCCTCGGTGACTCTCCTTCACGGCCCTTATCTTCTCACCCTGTGATGTGAGGGTCCGTCCCACATGGCTGGTTTGGATTCACATCTATACACCCCTTCATGCTGGGCCACATCCATCCCCAAAAACAAAAAAACATGGTATCTTCATAACCCTGGGATTGTTTTTTATTTTATTTCATTTTTACTTTTTTAACTAAGTTTTTATTGATGTTAGAGAGAGACGAAAGGAGAGGGATAGACAATAGAAACACTGAGGAGGAAAAAAACATCAGCTGCCTCCTGCACTGCCCCTTTGGAGGATGGAGCCTGCCACGCAGGCATGTGCCCTGACCGGGATTTGAACCAGTGACCTCCTGACTCATAGGTTGATGTTCAACCACTGAGCCTCACTTACTGGGCTGAGGGATTATTTTTAAACCAAGAAGAACTAAGTAAAAAGTAAAAAAATCCAGACACCTGCTCCACGTGGTCCAGCCCATTGCACATCTCCACCCTCCTACCATCTCCATGCGGCTTCTTCTTTGTGTCCTTACCTGGGACCTGCTGTTCACCTGGATTCCAATGCTGGTTCTCAGTGCTGGTTGCTCTGCAGTTTCGTTGTGCTTTTACTGTGGTCAGGGGGGGATTTCAGTACTTCCTTTATTTCCTCTGCTATCTTGAGCAAAAGTCGTAATATCTCAATAAAAAGTAATTGTGAATTGTTGGCATCATTTCATTTAAGTAGTACGTAACGTTTGTTTTAAGTAGCTTTTTAAAAATTTTCCAGACAAGTTTTAAATCGATTCAGATTTACTTGCTTTATACATGTACATCAGTCACTTTGGAGGTCATGCATGCATTTCCAATAGGAATCGTTCCCACCATTGTTAATATTGGTGAACGGGTCTGTGGGCCAATCACTAGCTGCAACAACATAGGATCGGGCCTAAACGGGCAGTCGGACATCCCTCTCACAATCCAGGACTGCTGGCTCCCAACCGCTCACCTGCCTGCCTTCCTGATTGCCCCTAACCGCTTTTGCCTGCCAGCCTAATCACCCCCTAACCACACCCTTGCCAGCCTGATTGATGCCTAACTGCTCCCCTGCCATCCTGTTTGCCCCTAACTGCCCTCCCCTGCAGGCCTGGTCACCCCTAACTGCCCCACCTGCAGGCCTGGTCACCCCTAACTGCCCTCCCCTGCAGGCCTGGTTGCCCCCAACTTCCCTCCTCTGCCAGCTTGGTCACTCCTAACTGCCCTCCCTTGCAGGCTTGATCGCCCCCAACTGCCCTCCCTTGCAGACCTGGTCCCTCCCAACTGCCCTCCCCTGCTGGCCTGATTGCCCAGAACTGCCCTCGGTTGCACCTGGAGCGATAGGATCACGGTGCCTCAGGGTTTCCACCAAAGGGTCACTGCTGATGCCGGCTGCGTGAAAGGCTCAACACCACACATGGTCACAGGGTCATGAGGAGATTGCCTGAGAGAGCTGTCCGATCTTTGAAATGATCACCTTCAAACAGATCCATTTCCCCAAAAGGATCATCCTTGAAAGGATCCCTGCCAACAAAAATATCAAACTGGAAACAATCCAAGTGTGGATCTGCACCTGGATCTGCCAGTGACCTGGATTCTACAATTGATGGATCTTCTTTAGAGTGTCTGTTGCTGTTAAATCCAGAACACATTTTTCCTTGGCAGCTGCTGTCACCACGCCACTCCCATCAGCCCCCACTCTATTCTCATCAGTCCCCAATCCATTCCATTTACCCACCACTCCACTCCATTCCCATCAGTCCCCACTCCATTCCCATCAGTCTCCCCTCCATTCCCATCAGCCATCACTCCATTCCCATCAGCCATCACTCCATTCCCATCAGCCATCACTCCATTTCCATCAGTCGCACCAGGAAGTAGCATGTCATGAGCACATCTTGCTCAGACTCCAGGCTGCTCGGCCTCTGGTGCTCATGCAGGTTGGCTGTTTCTCTGCTGCCTGTGCTGAGGCTGCAGTAAGCTGGACCGCCATTGACAAGGATGCTGTGGGGCTGCTGCTCCAAACTCTTTTCTTAAAAAATGTACCTTTATTGTGCAAAAAGTTAAAATTTAAAGTTATCAAGACTGCATTATAAAATTTACAAAAGCCTCCATTAATCCAAAAAGGGGGGATAGTAGGGTAATATCATGTAAGGAAAAATATCCTATAAGTAAATTACATCTAGAAAATTTTTACTTTACAAAATTAATTTCTATTTGTAATGCTAACAGCAAAACACACATGGTGTCTAAATAAGACAAAGGAAAATTGTTTGGGCAAAAATAAAAAGGATCCCAAATCAATTATATAGAAAAGATTCCTTTATTAACTTTTGGTCGAGAATATGTTTGTGTATTTTCAGAAAACAACTCCAAGACCATGTGGATTCCTGCAACAGAGAGGAATTGACAGGTCTGCTCCAACCATGAAGACAAGAGGAGAAACAGTCCAGAGATGGGAGACGCTGACGACGCCTTGCCACGCTAGCAGTCAGCAGCTGTGCGACGCAGCAGGTTGCCTAGGACCAAACCAGAGAGGGTTGGACCTGCATTGCCACCATGTGCCCACCATCCAGATATCATTGCTGACATGTACACATAAGGAACTGTTTGACATTGAAACGGGGAATCAGAACTGTTGGACATTGAAATTGGGACTCAAACATTTTTTGTTATTGTATGTCTATTTCTAGTCTGCAGAGGCAAGATTTTTTAAAGGAAAGAAAAGGGGAGAAAATAGACACAGAAGCAAAGAAGCATTGAACAGACTGTCAAACTACAGTGGGAAGGCAGAGGAGGTTTTGGGGGAGAGGGGGGCTGTAAGAGATCAACCGAAGGACTTGTACGCATGCATATAAACATAACCAATGGATAAAAGACACTGGGGGGGGGGCAGGTAAAGGCATGTACTGTGGGGAAGGGGAGGGTGGGGGGAGGTCAATGGGGGAAAAAAAGAGACATATGTACTACTATTTTTAATACTTCAAACAATTAAAAAAATGTAAAAAAAATAAAAAATAAAAAATAAAAAAATAAAAATAAAAATAAAAAACGTACCTTTATTGTTGAAAGTATTACAGATGTCCCCCTTTTCTCCCCACTGACTCCTTCCACTCCCCAGCTCCCCTTCCCAAGCCTTTACCACACTATTGTCTGTGTCCAGGGGCTGTGTATATATGCATATGTGCATTTTAGTGGCCTGGTGCACGAAATTCGTTAATTGGGGGTGGGGGTGTCCCTCAACCTGGCCTGCACCCTCTCCAATCTGGGACCCCTCGAACGATGTCCTACTGCCGGTTTACAGGGATCGGGCCTAAACCGGCAGTCGGACATCCCTCTCACAATCTGGGACTGCTGGCTCCTAACCACTCACCTGCCTGCCTGCCTGCCTGATTGCCCCTAACCACTCTGCCTGCCGGCCTGCTCACCCCCAACTGGCCCCCCTGCTGGCCTGCTCGCCCCACCTTCCCTCCTGCTGGCCTGCTTGCCTCTAACTGCCCCCCTGCTGCCTGGTCGAGGGCACAATTTGCATATGAGCCTTTTATTATATAGGATATACACTGAGTGGCCAGATTATTATGCTTTCAGAGATCATAATAATCTGGCCACTCAGTGTAAAGTGGTTTTCTTGTAGGCAGAAAAAAAGAAAAAAATCTGTTTTAAGTCAAAATCCAAACTCTAATCTAAATCAGTATCCCCTAAAGCTTGAAGGCTGGACCACAGAATGAAGAGGAGACTTTAACACAGGAAACGAGGGGCACTGAGGAGGAAAAATGACCCAGAAGCTTGTCCCCAGGAAGGTGTGGTAGATGCTGTGGCTACGAAAAAAAGAGAAGTCAGCGAGGCAGCTACGATAGAAAGAAAACCACACTTGGGCCAGGAGAAGTGACGTGTTTCCTTTCCTTATTGCCCTGCATTTCCCTTTGTGCTCACTGTCACAGGGACAGCGCCCTGAGCTGCACAGGGAGAGGGTGAGCGTGTCCCTGCTGATCTGAGCTCTGCAGGCCACAAGGACCCACGTATTCCTTTTCCAGGACCCAGGTGGCACTGTCCATGGTGAGGAACCCAGGGAGGTGCTGATGGACGGGCTGAGGAAGAAGGAGACCCCGTGGGAGAGGCTCTGACAGGGAAGGATGTGGCCTGGGTCACTTGACCTGCAAGGGGCATCTCAGGAGGCTCCGGGTCTATTTCCTGGTTCACCAAGGAAACCAGATGCAGGCCTCTGGGAAGTGAATGTTCTCCTTTCTGTGGGGCTGCTGACATGAAAGCCCATGAAAACGAGGGCCAGCCTCCCAGGGGCCAAACGCTGTGTGTCTGTCTGTTTAGAGGACACTGTAGCTTCCTGCATCTGCACAGCTGGGTGCAAAGAGAGGAGACACCATGACCCCCACCCTGATGGCCCTGCTCTGCCTCGGTGAGATGGGAGGGGGGATGGGGGTCCTGGTCTGTCAGGACCCCAGGACTCAGGAGGCTCCTGGGGAGGAGGGTGCTGCTCAGGGTTCAGGGCAAATCTCTCACAGGGACTCTCTTCCAGGGCTGAGTGTGGGCCTCAGGACCCCGGTGCAGGCAGGTGAGTCTCCCCAGGTGTCCCAGGTCCCACTCCTCCCTGGGGACAAGGGGCTACCCCACAGACAGGTGGGGAAGGGGTGCAGATCTGTCTGACAGATGGGGGCATCTGGGACCAAGAGCTGGGAACCAAGGGTGGGAATGTCCTGTGACCCAGCTTCTGATTGCTTCCAGGGACCCCCCCAAAACCCACCCTCTGGGCTGAGCCAGGCCCTGTGATCCCCTGGGAGAGCCCCGTGACCATCTGTTGTCAGGGCAACCCAGCGGCTGAGGAGTACCACCTGTATAAAGAGGGAATCCTAGTCCCATGGAAAAGACAGGAGCCACAGAAGCCCGGGGACAAGGCCAAATTCCCCATCACACACATGACAGAGCATGATGCAGGGAGATATCGCTGTTACTATTACAGCCTTGATGGCTGGTCAGAGCCCAGTGACCCCCTGGAGCTGGTGGTGACAGGTGAGAGTACACTCTGGGGTCCCAGCCTCAGGCTCTGCCCTCAGGAAGGGGGTCTGCTCTCAGGGTGTCTCCCTCTCACAGCCCAGCCCTGGGGGACATGAGGGAGGTGTGAGCCCCATTTAACACGCTGCCTCCTCCTCTCCTAGGATACTACAGCAGACCCAGCCTCTCAGCCCTGCCCAGCCCTTTCGTGACCTCAGGAGGGAACGTGACCCTCCAGTGTGGCTCAGGGCAGGGATATCACAGGTTCCTTCTGACTAAGGAAGGCGATCACAGGCTCTCCTGGGCCCTGGACTCACAGACACACCACAGTGGGCAGCCCCAGGCCCTGTTCCCTGTGGGCCGCGTGACCCCCAGCCATAGGTGGACGTTCAGATGCCATGGCTGCTACAGGGACAGGCCCCAGGTGTGCTCACAACCCAGTGACGCCCTGGAGCTCCTGGTCACAGGTGAGTTTCATTATTTTCCATCCATGGATTGAGGCACCAGACACATTATTGGCATCTTTGCTGTGAGGGGAGCCTCTTAAAAGAGGGTGGGGGAATCAAAGAGACTCCTGGGCCAGAGATAGAGACAATGAGAACTGGGGGTCAGGCGGGAGAAGGGGTTTATGGGAGGAGCAGCCCCTGTAATTCACATCTGGTCTCCCCAGGTGAGTCTGGGAAGCCCTCTCTCCTGAGCCAGCAGGGCCCCATCGTGACCTCTGGACAGAGCCTGACCCTCCAGTGTCGCTCTGATGTCGGCTATGACAAATTCGCTCTGCACAAGGAGCGGAGACGGGACCTCCCCCAGAGGCTTGTCCTGCAGCCCCAGGCTGGGCTCTCGCAGGCCCACTTCCCCCTGGGCACTGTGAGCACCTCCCACGGGGGCCGGTACAGATGCTACGGTGGATACAACCTCTCCTCTGAGTGGTCGGCCCCCAGCGACCCGCTGGACATCCTAGTGGCAGGTGAGGAGCCAGTGGGATCAGTCAGGGACCCAGACTCTGCACAGGCCCTGCTGGGGTCTCAGGTGGTGAGGCCAGGATGAACATGCAGGGCCCAGGGAGGGAGGGAAGCAGAGAGAGGCAGGGGATGGGAGGTGAGAAGGGGAGACTCAGAGAAACAGAGACAGACAGAGAGGAGGGTCCTCAGAGAGAGGCCTGGTGACTCTCAGGCCAGAACATGGTGGGCAGGCAGCCCTCACCCTCCCTCCCTCTCTCTAGGATGGCTGCATGACACACCCTCCCTCTCGGTGCAGCCAGGCCCCAGGGTGGCCTCAGGAGAGAACGTGACCCTGCTGTGTCAGTCACAAAGCCTGTGGGACACTTTCCTTCTGTCCAAGGAGGGGGCAGCTGATCCCCCCCTGCGTCTGAGATCAAAGCCCGGAGCTCAGCAGTACCAAGCAGAGTTCTCCCTGAACCCTGTGACCTCAGCCCACGGGGGCACCTACAGGTGCTACAGCTCTGACACCTTCTCCCCCTTCCTGCTGTCACACCCCAGTGAGCCCCTGGAGCTCCTGGTCTCAGGTGAGGGACCCCTGACCCTGTCTGCTGAGCTGTCAGCTCAGGGTTCCATCCCCAGGAGGATCATGGTCTGAAAGGGAGTAAGCAGCTCTAGGGATGGTCACCCAGAGGAGTTCTGCCCCTCAGAGACCCTCCTATGCCTGTTCACCTCTCCTCCTCACCTTGGTTCAGAAGGTACCAGGTGGGCAGTGGGAGGATCTTAGGAGCTGCAGGGCAGATGTAGGAGGAGTCTGAGTGAGGTGGGGACTCCAGGGTTGGCCCTAGGGTCTCATCCAGCTTTGTCCTCCTTCCCAGAATCCTCTGGGACCCCAGCCCTCTACCCACAGGGTCCAAGTCCACAGCTGGGTCCCCTTTGTTCAGAGGAAGCACAGAGCTCCCCAGAGCAATTCTGAGTCTCTCAGAGAATCTAATACCTCCCCAGGCACATAAGGACAGGTTTGTGTCCCAGGGAGGCTGGAGTTAGGGAAGGATTTCAGGGAAACCTCTGGGCTCCAGGGCCTCTGAGGATTCATCCCTCCCCAGCACAAGGTCAGGCTCATAGGGGCATAAATGAGGGTCCCTGTGGGGAGATTGTGGGTGCCTCCATGGGGAATAGGGGCTGAGTCATGAAGAAGTTTACATCCCTAGAGGGAGAATGACTTGTCCCCGCCTTTCCCCTGCCTGGGCCTCAGTGTCTCCAGGTGTAAAAGGAGAGAATCCTTGTCCAGAGCTCAGATTTCCTGTCAGTTTTGGCCCTGACCTCCTGGGAGAGGGCCTCACGGGGAAACCCACAGGACGTGATGTTATGGGGCCTGTCCCCTCTGTCTCAGGGACGGTGACACTGTACAGGGAGGGACAGGCAGGACAAGGGCCCAGGACCCCAGTCCTCCCTCTCAGCTCAGGCTCAGCTCAGAGGAGGGAACAGGGTGGATCAGCCCTGGCTCAGCTCCTGGCTCTGCTGCTCCTGCTGTGGGGCTGGGCGGTCCCTTCCCTCCTCTGACTGTGGGGTTCCTGTCTGCTCATCCCTGGTCCCATCCTGCTCACAGGCTGCTGGGGGATGAGGTGACATAAGGGCCTCACAGAGCTCAGGAAGGCAGAGCCCCCAGCCCGACCTTCCCAAGGGGGCGTCAGGGCCTGCAGAATGGAGAGGGATCCGGGAGAGACTCAGAGTCCACCCCTCACCCTGCCCCTCCTGTCCCTGCTGTGCTGGGGGCGGGTAATGAGGGAGGACCCTCAGCTCCAGATGAGACGTGGACAGGCCCCTGCAGAAAAGGAGCCCAGAGCACGAAGCTGGTGTCCCCCTGGGGGGTGGGAGCGGGGGCAGCGTGAGAACAGCACAGGGAACCCACAGTCCCAGGTTCTGACCCAGCCCTGCCCTGTCCAGGCTGGGTGACCTGGGGCACGTGGTTAACCTCTCTGAGCCTCAGTGAAGTGGGTGGTGGGGTCAGCAGCCCCCGGTGCATGAGGTGAGAGGAGATGAGTGACAGACCCCAACATGTGCCTCACACACAGTACGTGCTCATTCAATGGCATCTTTGGCTCATTCATGATGTCACTCATGTCCAAGGTCCCAACTGGTACCAATATGCCCTGATCGGGGGCTCGGTGACCCTGGTCCTGCTGCTCTTCCTCTTCCTCTTCCTCTTCCTCTTCCTCCGACACCGACGTCAGAGCAAAGGCAGGACGTTGGGTGAGTAGGGAACGAGGTGACCTCGGTCACAGGAGGGAGAGGGGCTCGGAGCACCTGCCACAGGAAACCAAATAGATGGAAAAGGTCAGCTGAGAAAAAGATTTCTCCAGATTCTCAAATCAGGAGATGTAGAGAGAAAACACTCAATGTCAGCACAGGTGTATGTATTGAAGGTAATCGTTCATCACCTTCAATCTTATGAAATACTAAAACTTAAACACAAGTGTCTGGTAAGGTTTCCTTCTTTCCTGTGAATCACAGGGGAAGGGGGTCCTAACCTCCCAGGGCTGACACTGTCCCTCTTGACCAGCCCAGAGAGAGGCTCATGTCCAACCTCCTGCAGGGACCACAGACCCAGACGCCAAGGACAGAGGCCTGCAGATCAGGTAATTCCTGCCCCAAAGACCCGAAACATCCACCATCCATGGCCCAGCTCTGCCTCTAACTCTCCTGTCTCCTCCCCCAGCTCCAGCTCAGCGGTGGACACCCATGAAGAGCACCTCTGTGAGAGGAAGAGACAGCTGCCCTGGGGGAGGGGGCACAGGGATTTCAGGAGGCGATGGGGAGGGTTAGGCTGGGAGGATGGGGGTCAGGAGTGAGAAGGACTGAGACCCATACTGTGTGACCTGGTGCCTCACCTCATCCCGGGTTAGTGGCCCATTGGGGAGCAGGCGGGGTCTGCAGCCCTGAGATCTTGGGGACCTGCCAGGAGACACTCCCACCCGTTCTGCCCCAGCAGATGCTGCCATGAAGGACCCGCAGCCGGGGGAGAGCATGGAGCTGGACCCTCAGGTGAGACCCCTGCTCCTGTCCAGGCCTCCAAGGACCTTGTGTTGCCCAGTTTAATCCAATGGACCCTTCCCTGTCCCACCTCACCTGCTTCTCAGCAGCGTCCACGCTGACCTCCCCTCTGGGCCCCCAGGTCGTCCTGCTGTGACTCACTCCTCCTGGTTTACTTGTGACCTCATGGCCCCTCCTACGTGGTCCCCTTTGCTGGCCCCTCGTCCTCTGTCTGACCTTGTGCAGCCCCAGGTGTCAGGTGGAGGCAGGA
This sequence comes from Plecotus auritus, assembly GCF_963455305.1. NCBI lineage: Eukaryota > Metazoa > Chordata > Mammalia > Chiroptera > Vespertilionidae > Plecotus > Plecotus auritus. Next base: position 5,168,408 of record NC_137785.1, on the reverse strand, counting down.
ATAAGTGACTCACCCACAGGTCCCCAGGACCCCTTCAGTCATTCACCCAGCAGATGTGACCGGGTGCACTGTTTCCCGGCTCCATTTAGGGGCCACGGTGCAGCCCTGAGCCACACTGTCTCCACACACCTCGAGCTCACCTGTGGGCGAGGGAGACAATATGCAAACAAGCAGACAGTGTCCCAGAGAGCAAACTGCTGTGAAGGAACATAAAGCAAGAGGAGGGGACAGAGGGCATGGTGGGGGGACAGGGAAAGAGCGGGCGCAAAGGTCCTGAGGCAGGGCCTGCTTCTTCAGGAGGAGGGGCCATGAGGCTGGAGCCCAGTGAGCAAGAGAGAGCACGTTAGGATGAGAGTCAGAACCACAGAAGCATCCAGAGGCCCCAAGGCTCAGGAAGTCCCTGCAGATTCCATCAGGAGAGTGACCTAATCTATTTATAGCTTAACTAGAGGCCCAGTTCATGAATTCGTGCATGGGTGGTATCTGGCTGGCCCACCCTAATGGGGGCCAATGGGGGTCAGACCAGCAGGAGTGAAGGGACGTGGGAGGTTGGCCAGCCTGCCTCACCCCTGATCTGGGTCAGGGGGCTAATCAAGGGTGGGGCTGGCTGTAGGGAAGGGCTGCAGGTAGTGGCCCGCCAGTCCTGACCCCGATCGGGGTGTGGGGGCCAATTGGAGGCCGGGGCCACGGGATGTTTTGCAGGGCCGATCGGGGCCCTGCTTGGGCGAGTTGGCTGCCACAGTGCATGTCATAGCGACTGGTCGTTCTGTCATTCTGGCCGTTCTTGTCATTCCAGTTGTTCTGGTCGCTTGGCTTTTATATATAGACTAGAGGCCCAGTGCACAAAATTCGTGCACTGGGGGTGTATCCCCCAGCCCAGCCTGCACCCTCTCCAATCTGGGACCCCTCGAGGGATGTCCGACTGCCCGTTTAGGCCCGATCCAGGTAGGATTGGGCCTAAACAGGCAGTCGGACATCCCTCTCACTGCTGGCTCTCAACTGCTCGCCTGCCTGCCTTCCTGATTGCCCCTAACCGCTTCTGCCTGCCAGCCTGATCACCCCTTAACCACTTCCCTGCCAGCCTGATTGATGCCTAACTGCTCCCCTGCCAGCCTGTTTGCCCCTAACTGCCCTCCCCTGCAGGCCTGATCACCCCTAACTATCCTCCCCTGCAGGCCTGGTCACCCCTAACTGCCCTCCCCTACAGGCCTGGTCCACCCCCAACTGCTCTCTCCTGCAGGCCTGGATCCCCCCCAACTGCCCTTCCCTGTAGGCCCAGTCGCCCCCAACTTCCCTCCTCTGCCGGCCTGGTCACCCCTAACTGCCCTCCCCTGCAGGTTTGATCACCCCTAACTGCCCTCCCTTGCTGGCCATCTTGTGGCGGCCATCTTGTGTCCACATGGGGGCAGCCATCTTGTGTGTTGGAGTGATGGTCAATTTGCATATTACTCTTTTATTAGATAGGATAGGTCATCTCTCTGGCAACATGAGAATAATTAACAGGAGGATTTCTACTGTGGAATCCAGGAGACACTATTCTGTCTCACTGTCTCCAGCAGAACAGGCAGGATGAAGGCCCCCATGTAAGCCACTCAAGACCAGGACCCAGGCAGGGAATGGCCACCTCTCCTTCCTCCCTGTCAGAGGAATTGCTGGACACAAAGAGCAGACAAATAGAAGAGGACAGACAGATGGACAGTCAGGTGGGTCCTATTCAATCCAAACCTCCAGGTTTTCCCAACCTCAACCAAGTGTCATCCCTCTCTCTCTCTCTCCCCCTGCTCCAGGCTGCACCTGACGCCCCTCAGGATGTGACCTACGCCCAGCTGAACCCCTTGACCCTCAGAAGGAAGACATGTGCACCCCCATCCTCCCTGTCAGAGGATCCCCCAAGTGAGCCAGGAGTGTATGCTTCTCTGTCCATCAACTAATCCAGGAGGGACCCAGACCCCACACTCCAGGAAGGGGGCCTCCAGGGACCCCAGAAGGCATGGGGACTGCTCTCGTGGACACTTAGCTAGTGACAGCAGCCAGCCTGGAGACCACATGTGGACCCCGGCAGCTTCTGGGACCTGCTGGGAGGCACCAGATTCTACAATTGAAGATAAATAATCCTATTTAATAAAACCCTAATATGCAAATCAACTAAACAGTGGAACAACCAGTCACTATGACACACACTGACCACCAGGGGGCTGACGCTCAATGTAGGAGCTGCCCCCTGGTGATCAGTGCACTTTCATAGGGGGAGCGCCGCTCAGCCAGAAGACGGACTCAGGGCTGGCAAGTGCAGTGGCGATGGCAGGAGCCTCTCCCGCCTCCACTGCAGGCAGGTGGTAAGGAGCAGGAGCGAGGGGTCCCAGACTGCGAGAGGGCTGTCTGACTGCTGGCTTAGACCCGCTCCCTGGCAGCCAGACATTCCCCAAGGGGTCCTGGACTGCAAGAGGGTGCAGGCCCAGCTGACAGAATGCCCCCTGCCATGAACAAAATTTCATGCACCGGGCCTCTAGTATCTCTATATTTTGGAATTTACAAAAAAAGCACACAGAATTCTCAATAATCCATGTGTGAATTTAGAACCAAAACGGAAGTGAGAGAATGCTTTAACTGAATGATAAATGTAAAAATTACACACCAGACCTATGAAATGGACAATTAAGAACCATGAATGAATATATTGAAAATGCATAACAGGAACACAAAGAAACAGCCAACATGTCTTTCAGCGGCTGACTGAATAAAGATGTGGTCAAATATACAATAGAATACTACTTGGCCGTAAAAAGAAGATGCAATACTGCCATTTGCTACAACATGGGATGGATCTGGAGAGTTGCACGCTAAGTGAAATAAGTCAGACAGAAAAGGACAAGAGTCCTATGATTTCACTTATGTGTGTGTGAAACCTAAAACTCTGACCTGTCATGTATATTAAACATATTGACTCTGTAATTTAAAATTTTCCTGCAAAGTGAACTTGGAGTGAGGAAAGCCTCACTGGTAAATGCTTCTGAACACTTACGCATGTATGAAATACACACACACACACACACATACACACACGGACATACACATGCATGGGCATATACATGCACACCCATGGACATACACACAGACACACACACACATAAACACACACGGACATACACATAGACATGCACACACATGGACATACACATGCACACCCATAGACATGCACACACACACATGGACATACACATGGACATGCACACACAACAAACTTACACAAGCTTCTCCTGAAACAGAGAAGGAAGGCATATCCACCCAACACAGTTTAGAGATAAATTGATAAGAAATTCAAACGAGGAGCTGCAAACTGGGAACGTCACAGGAAGCCCTCTCACGTGAACTTAGGTATAGAGACCTCAACAAAATACTAGAGGGAAAGAGAGTTAGAAACATCAGTGATGAGAGAGTATCATTGATGGGCTGCCTCCTGCATGCCCCCTACTGGGGATCGAGCCTGAAACCCGGGCCTGTGCCCTGACCAGGAATCAAACCGTGACCTCCTGCCTCATAGGCTGATGCTCAACCACTGAGCCACGCTAGGCTGGGCTCTTCTTTTATTCTTGAGTTTCTAAGTGTCCCTCTAGAATTATTTCCTTTCTGCCTGAATAACTTATCATCTCTTGTAAGCAGGTCTCCTAGCAACAAATGTACTTAATGTTCCTTCCTCTAAGAATATTTTGCTGCCATTCCTGAAGAATAAAATACATCCAGAGGAATTCCAGGTTGACTCTTCTCGTCTCTCAAGACTCTAACATCTTCCGACCACAATGGTTTCTGATAGGAAACCCGTAATCACTCCAATCATGTTTCTTCGGTACGTAATGTGCCATTTTCCTCGGGATGTTTTCAATTTTTTATTAGTTTGGTGATGATCATGATGTGTGTGGGCTTGGTTTTTAGATGTGTAGCTGAGTTCCTTAGATGTGTAGGTGTACGACTTTCAACAAATTTGTGAAATAGTCAGCTATCTATTTCCTCAAAAAATTTTTTTTCTTCATTGATATCATTCTCCTTTGCTGGGAGATCAATAACATAAATTGTGGCACAGGTCCCCCGAGTCTGTCTCTGTCTATGTTGAAATCTGGGTTGCCTCCCTTTTGGGCACTTGCCCAGTGCAGGAGAAGGAATTCCCAGTGTGAGGGAGGAGCTCTGCTCAGGGGAGGAGGGCCCCAGAGGAGGCAGCAATGACTCAGAGGTTTCGAAGGAGAGCCATGAAGAAACAGATGGGGCTGACCTACAGAAACAGGAAGTCAGTGAAGGGAAGTGTGTGGGGAAAGAAAGTCCACAGTCCCAGTGGGGCCTGCCCCATCCCTCCAGTTGCCTTCACCACACTATTTCCTGTGTTCACAGGGTGTGTATAAATGTCCGTTATTAATCCCTTCACCTTCTTTATCCAGGCATCCCCATCCCCTTCCTGCGGACGCCCGCCAGTCTGTTCCACGTGTCCATGCTCCTGATTCCATTTTGCTCGTCAGTTTCTTTTGTTCAGTAGATTCCACATACCAGTGAGACCATACGGTATTTGTCTTTCTCTGACTGGGCTGCTTTGGATTTGCATAACACTCTCCAGGTCCTTCCTGCTGTTGTTGCAAAGAGTAAGAGTTCCTTCTTTTTTTTTTTTCCAGCCGTGTAGTATTCTATTGTGTAAAAGTGCCACCACTTTCTCATCCACTCATCTACTGATGGACACTTGGGTTGTATCCAGACCTTAGCTTTTGTAAATCATGCTGCAGTGGACATAAGGGTGCATACATTCTTTCTGATCAGTGTTTTGGGATCTTTAGGATATATTTCCAGAAGTGGGATCGCTGGGTCAAAGGGCAGTTCCAGTTTTGATATTTTGAGGAAACCAAATAGTGTTTTCCACAGATGCTGCACCACAGTCTGCATTCCCACTTCTCAATCCCTTTGTCCTTTTTACCCAGGCCCTCAGGCACCCTGCCCTCTGGCCGCCATCCGTCTGCTCTTCGTCACTATGAGTCTGTTTCCATTTAGTTTGGTCATTTATTTTGTTCTTTGCATTTCACATATGGCATTTGTCTTTCTCTGACTTATCTCACGTAGCATCATACCCTCAGGTCCATCCATGTTGCCACAAATGGTAAGATTTCATTCTTTTTTATGGCTGAGTCATATTCCCCGGAGCTTCTGGTCTCAGGTGAGGGGTCCTCTATCCTATCTGCTGAGCTGTCAGTTCATGGTCCTGAGACATGTCACTCCTCCTGGCTCTGAGTGTGGCTTTCTTTCTATCATAGCTGCCCTCACGGACTTCCGTTTTTGTTTTGTAGCCACAGCATCTACCCCTGCTTCTTGGGGGCAAGCTTCTGAGTCATTTTTCCTCCTCCGTGCCCCTTGTTTCCTGTGTTAAAGTCTCCTCTTCATCTTGTGGTCCAGCCTTCAAGCTTTGGGGCACATTGGTTTGGGTTATATTTCTGATTTTGACTTAAATAAAATATTTATTAATTATTTAATATATTTATTTATTTATTAGTATTATTTTTGCTGCCTACCAAAGACCCTTGAAGTTCTCATTAAGATCCTTGAGCAACCTTATGATCACTGTTTTGAACTCTGTATCTAGTAGTTTGTTTGCTTCCATTTCATTAAGTTCTTTTTCTGGAGATGTCTTCCTTTCTTTCATTGGTGACATGTTTCTTTGTCTCTGCATTTTGGCTGCATCCCTGTGCTTGTTTCTATGTATTACGTAGAGCTGCTATGTGCCCTGGAATTGGTAGGGTGTCCTTGCATAGTAGGTGTTCTGTAGGGCCCTGTGGCTCAGTCTCCCCAGTTACCTGAGCTGGGCACTCTAGATGCACCCATGTGTGGGCTGTGTGCACTGCCTTGTTGTAGTTGAGCCTTGATTGCTATTGGTGTCACTAGGAGGAATTGACCTCCAGGCCAATTGGCTGTGAGAACCAGATGTGACTATAATGGAGGAGTTGCTGTGCAGGAGACACCTCTATGGAGCAGGACTTGCTTCAGTGGGGCTTTGGTGCTCACTGAGTCTGCCCTTTGAGTGTGTCTCTGGTGGATGTGTAGAGTTGTAATCTGGTATTGTCTGAAACTGTTCACTGGGTGCAGTGGTTCTGGGGCCTCCAGGGAGGTATAAAGTCAGGCACTGCCTGGGCCACCTGACAGGAGCTACAAAGTGATCTGCAGATGGCTGCTACTTGTGTTGGGCTTGAAAGTGCCCAGGAGAGGCCAAGCCATGAAGTGAGGCAGGCTGCTGCTAGTGCCAAGCCGTGGGGCCCTTATTGAGTGTTATGGGGCATAGGGACTCTAGTTGCTGCTTGTTTGAGAGATTTTAGGAAAGTCTGAGTCTTGAGCCAGGAAAGGCCATTCTTATGGGAAAGCCTTTGCAAACAGCTTGGGTGGGGCTGCAAAATGGGTTGGCTAGGGTTACCACCAAAACTGTATTGCATGAAATTTTAAAGGATCTTCTTGAAGAAGAAGAAGAAGAAGAAGAAGAAGAAGGAGGAGAGGAGGAGGAAAAGGAGGAGGAGGAGGGGGGGAGGGGGAGGAGGAAAGGTAATAAATATGAGTGATAAAATGGCAATAAATATATATCCATCAACAATTGAATCTAAAGATCAAAATAAATTAACACTGAATGGAAACAAACTCATAGATTCAGAGAACAAATTGATTCTCACCAGATGAGAGGGGAGAGGTAATGGGTGAAAAAAAATGAGGGGAACAAAAAGTACAAATTGATTGTTACAGAATAGTCATCGGGATGTAAGTATATCATAGGGAATATAGTCAATAATATTCCAATATCTATATATGGTGTCCGATGGGTATAAGATTTATCAGGATGATCACTTAGAAAATTATATAATGTGTAATCACCATAGTGTACACCTGAAACTAAATTGAATTGTGTTTCAACTGTAGGTGAAAAATAAAAATGATTAGAAAATTTTAATTAAAGGTTAAAATCTACTTAACAGAAAACTCCTACTTAAATAAGAGGTGGTAACTATTAAAATGTTTTAACTTATTACCAAACATTAAAAGATTAATGGACTGCTCAAGAGTTAGATCAGACTCACAACTGGCGCCTTCGACGTGGGACCTCTGGAGGGGATGGTTTCGCCTAGAGCAAAGAAAGGAAGATTTCACCGAATAGGTGGGAAAGAATTCACCGTATAGGTGAGGAAAATTCACCACACGCAAAGCCCACGACCAGCTGCAGAAGTCGCCATCTAAAACTCCTCCAAGCCTGTGTGGATTCCTACAACAACGGGTCACAGAGAGACTCTGACCAGATTGCTCCAGCCACGAAGACAAGAGGAGAAACAGTCCAGAAATGAAGATGGTGAAGATGCCTTGCCATGCTAGCAGTCAGCAGCTGTGTGTCGCTGCAGGTCGCCCAGGACCAAGCCAGAGAAGGCTGGACCTGCATTGCCACCATTTGCCCACCATCCAGACTAGCATATCATTGCCGGCATGTACACATGAGGAACTGTTGGACATTGAAATTGGGACTCAAAAAACTGTTGGCCCAGAAAGAACCTCACTACAGACTGATTCATTTGCCTCAGCATAACCATTATTGCTTGTCTCATTTTTGTTCTCATATGTTTATTTCTAGTCTGTAGATACGGAATGAAGAGTCTTAAAAGGACTCAACCCCTCAGGCGGCATTTACTTTTCAAGATTTTTTAAGAAAAAGAAATGGGGGGTGGGGGCGCCCATTGTCTTTACTATCAGAGAAGTATGGACAGTGATCCTGGAAGGCTGGTGACCTTTAAAGCTCTGGCAAAGGTCAGAGCTATGTCGAGACAATGGTAGCTGAGGCAACTTCCCCACCAGACAGTCATGTAAATCCTTACTGATGAGATGGTCTGCCTGTTACTGGAATGGCCTGCCTAAGGGCTATGGGTGTATCCCAAACCTGAATAAAAGGGTTGGAAAGCCTTCCTTAGACTTCCGCCTGACCCCCAATTTCCAAATTAGTAAAAAAAAAAAAAAGAGTTAGGTCAAAGGACACCTGCCAGCAAAACCAGATGTATGCAGCCATACAATCTGATCCCCAACAAAATCATTAAAGGGTATGTTGTATGAATAAAGAATGTGTTGTTATTATTTAATAAAATTAGCTGATTGCTATATAAATATTCAACAATATGATGCAATAGTGTGTTATAAAAATCATTTTCTCTTTTAAAATACTATATTAAACAGACACTCTTCACATGTCCTTGAAATACATAAACTCTGTATGAAATTGGAGACTCAACTGAACATTTATAAGATCAATGAAATGGGTGAAAAAAACTTTTTCATATAAGAGCAAATGACAAAAATGCCTGGTCTAATATGTACAAATTATTAATCTTTGTATTATTTACATTATATAAATGTGCATAAAGTTATTTGTAATGTATAAATAAGGTAATATAAAGAGCAACAGGAAAAATTAGTGTGTTTAAGACTAATATTGTACCTACAATATTTTTCATTTATTAGGATAAACAGATAGTCTCTTTACATCTGTTCAAACTGCTCTCATGTATATTATGTACCCCGAGTAGGTTGCAATTTAATTAGCAGTCAACCGTAAGAAGATATGAAACGTCTCAAACCAGCCTGAAATAAGTGATATGCTAAATCAGAAAATAGCCCTAGCTGGTTTGGCTCAGTGGATAGAGCGTCGGTCTAGGGACTGAAGGGTCCCAGGTTTGATTCCGGTCAAGGGCACATGCCTGGGTTGCAGGCTCGATCCCCGGTGGGGGGCGTGCAGGAGACAGCTGATCAATGATTCTCTCTCATCACTGAAGTTTCTATCTCTCTCTCCTTCTCCCTTCTTCTCTGAAATCAATTTAAAAAAATTAAAAAATAAATAAATCAGAAAATAGTTGCTTGAATTTATGTATTCCTAAGAAAGAGAATGATGGACTTATATCAAAACTTAGAGGCCGTCAGAAAGTCAGAGTAGACATCCAGAGAGACATCAGCAGGATTGCATAATAAGAGATTTCTAGCATCATACCTGAATTCCACATCAATTCTGACAACCACCCAGATGAGAGTTTCCTTGTGGAAGTCTGGGAGTCTAGCAGAGAAGTTATAGCTCTTGGCTGGAGCACAAAAATTGAGGATAGACACATTAAAGAGGATATGAAGACCAGTTTCCTTTGGAACTAACCCCAATCTGGAACTACTCCTGGGGTGTGACCTAAAACCACCACCTAACGGTGGTGAACCCCATCTCTGAAATCACCCCACATCCACAATGCTGGGCTTCATGCCAATTCACATTCGAGGGCCGTTGTGGGTCACAAGCTCTCATGGGCCCAGTTTAAATTCGGAATTGCATCTCAGGTGCTATTGGCCATGCACTTCCATCAGAGCCCCAGTTTCTCACCCGGAAAGACTCACTGTGGGACTGGACTCAGGAGGGACTGATGAGGCAGGTGAGGTCTTCTGTGTGGAAAACACAATGTTGACATGGGAAGGGTTTGCTGCACGTGATCAGCAACCACTTAGCGGTAGATGTGTCACGCGTGTAGGGTGTGGCTTTCCCCCCTAGTTCATCTGCACCTTACCAACTTGTGTGGGAAATAATGAGGGTCATAGAACAGAAATGCTCTATCTGTGAGTAGTTACAAGTAGATTTATGAGTCATCAAATGAACATCGAGAAGAAGGTGGCCATGATTCCAGAAGACTCTGTGGTTTCCATCCTGAACACAAGCACCCAACACTTCCCCACTTGTAATCATCATGGATTTCCTGAAATTCTTTTCTTTCTTTTTTACTTGTAAGGTTTATCTTAGGTATACATTCCTAAATAATACACAATGTCTCCTTTTCTTTAATGTCTCCTTTTTAATGTTGGGTAAATGAAATAATCCTAAAAACATCATCTTATAACCATCTACATGTATTAATTATTAAATGTGATAGTGGACATACATGATCCTTGCAATTTCAAGTTGTGCATTTTGATTGATATATACTATTTGATAATTTTTTTTATACGGGACACCAAAATTTCTCTTTTCTTGTGCATACAATCTTATAGTGATTTGGGGGATGGTTAAGAAGAATAACTTGTAAATATCCTTGTGCGTGATGCATATGTGCACATTTTCTCTAAGGCATGTACTTAAAGACGGAGCTGTGTGTTTTAACTAGATGAGTGTCGTGTAGTCTCTGAATTGATGAATACAGTTGGCACTCCTACAAGTAATGCAGTAGGGTTCTATGGACTCACGATTCTCTCCCAAAACTGATATTAAAACATTCCTTTGTGCATCTCATCCGGATGGATGGGGATTGTGGTCTTGTGTTTCCACAGAAACTGTGCCCCAACATTAAAGTAGAAACCATCGTTACCCATCAACTAGAAGGGGACTTAGGAGCACTGTGGGGCTATCAGCGTGGTATTAATGGTGTCCCACATCGGCTTGTACTGTTTTGTGAAAGTCAGTTTGTGTATCGCTTCCCAAGTCTGCGTGAGGACTTTACATGGGCAATTGACCTTGGCCATGAAGGGGGCATATATACCAGAGAAATTGGCAAATGCCAGGAATCAGTGTTTTTATATTAAATTTATTGGGGTGCCATCGGTGAATAAAGGACATAGGTTTCAAGGTAACACGTCTGTAACCCATCATCTGTGTCTTGCACTGCGTTTTGGACATTGGAGTTTTCAGAAGCAGGGCAGACCAGCAACCCCTTCAAACAACCAGGTCTCGATCCCAAGGGGTGAGGTTGCTGCAGAAAGCACACAGGTGGCCTCCGAAGGCAGGTGAGGGGAGTGTGGAGTCCAGAGAGGGTATTAGGACCTCCTGTGGGTTTATCTCTTGCAGGATGCATTGTGCAGCTTGTGGATTGATGACAATAGACGGCACGCTCTGGACTCAGGAGATAGGAACTCCATACAGAAATGAATATCCGTGTAAATAGAAATAAAGGAAAACATATTCCATGAATGCGTAGGGAGGTGTGGACCTGAACCTGCCACATGGGATAAATGCAAATTTCACCAAAATGGGGAAAGTCAGAACCAGTCACAGGACTCACAGTGGTTGGGAGGGAAAGGTGCCCAGTTCAAGGGCCATGCACATGAATGATGACTCCTCCACCTGCAAGGAGCGAGCAGACAGGTCCCTCAGCATATGTCCCACGTTATCTTCCAGAACCTTCCCAAGATCCCCCTCTCTGAACCATGCATTGTTCCCTCCATGTTCACGTCCTGGCTGCATCCTGGGTCCTTCTGTGGCTGTTTTGAGCCTCATAGAGCAGCACCGCAAGTGCCACCAGGACCAATCCAGCCACGCCCAACCGGATAGAATTCTCCACGGTGTAGTCTTGGGACTGGGAGGCTGGGAATTGTGGGCAAAGAGGTCACAGAGGTCAGGGCAGGACAAGCTCACCCCTGGACCCTGGATGTCCACCCAGGGCACCCACCTCCCCTTGACAGGACATGATCCTCTGTGCTGAGCCCCATAACTGAGAGTGTCTCCTACTCACCACTCTTGAGGTCTGAGTTGTTCTGCGAGGGGCTGGTGGTGTCGGCTGCTCCTGAGAACCAGAAAGAAGCGGGGCTGTGTGAGGCATTGATGCCGCTCATGCTCAGCGTCCCCATCACGCTCCCCTTTCTCATGACTTAGCTGCTACCAGTCCCTCCATGAACCCTTTCTCTGCTGGAGAGAGGGTCCTGGCTGCTTTCATGGATTCTTTTTGTCTCCTTGGAAATTTTGAGTTTAACTTTGCTTCTGAGTCACTTCAGAGCACAGTTTGCCTTTGCCCAGAGAATTATGATGGGAGAGAAGTATGCTTTCTCATTATAGACAATAGCTACTGTTTATTTATTTATATACATATTTACTTATTTATTTTAAATCCTCAGTGGAGGATATTTTTTCCATTGATGTTCAGAGAGATTGGAGTGGAGGAAGGCAGCGGGGAGGGGGGAGAGAGAATCAGAGAGATGTGAGAGAGACACATCAATTGGTTGCCTTCTGCACAAGTCTTGACTGGGGCTGAGGATCAATCCTGTAACCCTTGATTGGAAATCAAACCCATGGGCCTGTGGTGCATGGGCCAATGCTCTAAACACTAGGAAACAATGGCCAGGGCCATAATTAGTTATTCTGATCTACCTGCTCATTATGAAATTCTGTACCATGGAAGCTAACTCATCTGGGTATTAGAGCTTATATTTATGCAACAGTTGAGGACCCGGGATCCATGGGTTAGTCTCAAATATGCATACATCTATATATGTAGACCTTGAGCAATTCTTGAGCTATGAGTGAGGACAATTTTATGAATAAATTTGAAAAATGCATCTGAAGTCAAAAGTTAACATTTTGAGCCCAGCTGGTGTTGCTCAGTGGTTGAGCATCCACCTATGAACTTGGAAGTCATGGTTGCATTCCTGGTCAGGGTGCATGCCTAGGTTGTGGGCTTGATCCCCTGTGTGGGACATGCAGAAGGCAGCAGATCAATGATTCTCTCTCATCACTGATGTTTTTATATCTCCCTCCCACTCCCTTCCTCTCTGAAATCAATAAAAATATATTTTAAAAAATTAACTTTTTGAAACAACTATATATATAAAAGTCTAAGCAACCATTATGACCGAACAACCGGTTGCTATGATGCACACTGACCACCAGTGGGCAGACGCTCAAGCCAGTAGCTTCCCCCTGGTGGTCAGTGTGTTCCCACAGCCAACTTCCCATGGCCAGCAGCAGGCCAACTTCCTGCAGTTCCTCCTCCCCGACCCTGTGCACAAATTTGTGCACTGGGCCTCTAGTCTTTTATAAGAAACTTCCTGTTAACAAAAAGTTATTCTTCATAATAAATAGGTAGATTTATTTAATTTAAAGAAATGTAATCCCAATTAAAATAAGAATAAATCTATGTTTTTGAAGTCATGAATGTTTGCAGGTTAAAATTATATGTGCAAATATTGCCTACAAGTTCCCCAGCAAAAGAGTAATAACAGAGAGGTATGCACAGAAAATGCAGAGAGCAAACGTGAATTTCGCACAGTGTCTGGGCAGGAAGGCCTAGTTCCTCATGAGGCCTCCATGGTCCCCCTGAGTCTCAGTTGAGCACTGAGGGCCTGGAGGCCTCCAGGTGAGCACAGGGCCTTGCAGAGTGGTGCCCACAGGTGGGGACACTTCTCACTACAGCAGGGTGTCCATTGGGGTTGGCACCATCACCCACAGCAGGTCCCACCTTGGCCAGAGCAGCCACCTGTCCTGCTCTGAGAAGGCTCAGCGCCCCCCCGCCTCCCCGTGTGGTGAGGGCTTCCATCCAAGGGGCTCTGGAAATGAGCAGCTGAGGGAATGTCCCCCGTGCTCTCTCCACCTCTCCAGGCCTCACCTCCTCCATCAGCCCAGCCATCTTCTCTGTGCGACAAGCCAGGCCTGGGCACCAAAGGCTGCCTCTTCTCCATCTCCCACTCCACACACTCTCCTCCCTGCTTAGGGACCGGGCGCCAGGCGAACTATGCAGGGCTGCTGGCTTTTAGTGGAAAACCCCACAGATTCTGTGTGGAACCAGGAGGAGGAGTGGAGATGCTAAGGGGGAGTTTCCAAATCTTTGGTGTCTCCGTAACATTGTGGCTCCTCTTGCTGAGCTGAGCTCCAGGTCTGGTGGGTACTAGTGTACCTGCCCCCTGACTCCCTCAGCTTTTCAGTCCCTACAGTGACTGGGAGCAGCAGGACAGGCCCAGAGGGACTGCACCTGGAGCAGGTCTAGGATAAGCCAGGTGTCAGGTGCCCCAGGAAGTCAGGAATGAAAGCGCCCCTGCAGGTCATGGCAGGCAGCCCCCTTGTTCAGAGGTAAAAGGTTCTCAGAGTTCACCTCCCAGGAGAGCTGAGCCCACACACACTCAGCCCCATTTCCTGGGGCCCCGCCTGTGGGATGTCCCCCTAGGAGCAGCGATGCTCTGGTCTGAGGTGGAGCCACCAGAAGTCAGGGAGCGGGGCCTCTGTCTAGTCGCTTCAGTCAAATCTCACTTCCTCTTAGCTTAACGGGAGTAGTGCCACTTCCCCGCTCCCTCAGCCCTGTCTGAGACTGCAGGGCCCAGCTATCCCAGGGAAAGGAGGTCCCGGCTGTGTCCACCCTATCACAGATGACCTTCCTTTGCGGAACCACCCAGTGCTCCCACTACTTCTCAGCTTTGCTGGGAACAGAGACAGAGATGACCTTGGAGCTCAGAGAGGACAGGACAGGGCTGCTCACCTGAGACCAGGAGCTCCAGGGCATCACTGGGGTGTGACCACACCTGGGGGCTGTACCTGGAAGAGCCATAGCATCTGAACTTCCACCTGTGGCCGGGGGTCACAGGTCCCACAGGGAACAGGGCCTGGAACTGCCCACTGGGCTGTCGCTGTGAGTCCAGGGCCCAGGAGAGACTGTGATCTCCTTCCTTAGTCAGAATGAACCTGTAAAATCCCTGCCCTGAGCCACACTGGAGGGTCACGTTCCCTCCTGAGGTCACAACAGGGCTGGGCAGGGCTGACAGGCTGGGTCTGCTGTAGAATCCTAGGAGAGGAAGTGGCAGCATGTTAAATGGGGTTCACTCCTCCCTCACGTCCCCCAGGGCTGGCCTGTGAGAGGGAGACACCCTGAGAGCAGACCCCCTTCTGAAGGCAGAGCCTGAGGCTGGGACCCCTGAGTGTCCTCTCACCTGTCACCACCAGCTCCAGGGGGTCACTGCGCTCTGACCAGCCAGTGGGGCTGTGATAGTAACAGCGATATCTCCTTGCATCATACTCTGTCATGTGTGAGATGGAGAAATTGGCCCTGTCCCCGGGCTCCTTTGGCTTCTGTATTTTCCATGGTCCTGGGCTTCCCTCTTTATCGAGACGGTACTCCTCAGCCCCTGGGGTCCCCTGACACCAAATGGTCACTGGGCTCCCCCGGGGGATCACAGGGCCTGGCTCAGCCCAGAGGGTGGGCTTGGGGAGGGGCCCTGGAAGGAATCAGAGGCTGGGTCATAGGACATTCCCATGCCTGTTCCAAGGTCTCGGTCCTGGATGCCCCCCCATCTCTCAGACAGATCTGCACCTCTCCCCATGCTGCTTGGAAAGTGGCCCTTGTTCCCAGGAGGAGTGGGACCTGGGACACCTGGGGAGACTCACCTGCCTGCACTGGGTTCCTGAGGCCCACACTCAGCCCTGGAAGAGAGTCCCTGTGAGAGATTTTCCCTGAACCCTGAGCAGCACCCTCCTCCCCAGGAGCCTCCTGAGTCCTGGGGTCCTGACAGACCAGGGGTCCCCTCCCCGCTCCCATCTCACCAAGGCAGAGCAGGGCCCTGAGGGTGGGCATCATGGCTTCTTCTCCTGGAGGCCTCAGCTGAGCAGATGGAGGAGGCCACGGAGCCAGGAGGATGGACAGACAGACCACAGGTGGTGGTCACTTGGAGTCTGGTCCTTCCTGTCATGGGTTTGTCACATCAGCAGCCTACAGGCGAGGACACAGACTCTCTGTAGCAGCCTGGCTTTCATTTTCATGGTGAAGCAGGAAGTAGACCCGGAGCCTCCTGAGACGTCCCTTGCAGGTGAGGTGATCCAGGGCACGTCCTTCCCTGTCAGAACCTCCCCCACGGGGTCTCCTTCATCCTTAGCCCATCCATCAGCACCTCCCTGTGGTCCTCACCATGGACAATGTCACCCGGGCCCTGGAGACGCTTCAGGAAGACATGGGTCCCTGTGGCCTGCAGAGCTCAGATCATCAGGGACACACTCACCCTCTCCCTGTGCAGCTCATGGCGATGTCCCTGTGACAGTGAGCACAGAGGGAAATGCAGGGAAATAAGGGAAGGACACTGGACTCTTCTATGACCTCAGATTATAGGTCCTTTTTCTATCACATGTTTCTTCATGAACTTCCCTTTTTTCTCAGAGACAGCCTCCAGCCCCTCCTTCCTGGAAATAAGCCTCAAGGTCATTTTGCCCCTCAAGGTTCCTCATTCCTCTCAAGGACTGTAATTTGGGCTAGAGCTTTGATTTGTTGAAGGAAGTTAATCTTTTGTGTTGTTGTTAATCCTCACCTGAAGATATTTTTTTCCTTATTGCTTTTAGATAGAGTGGAAAGGAAGGAGGGATGGTAAGTGAGATAGAGATAGAGACAGAGATAGAGACAGAGACAGAGACAGAGATAGAGAGTGTCTGCCCCCTGGTGGTCAGTGTGCATCATAGCGACTGGTCATCTGCCGTTCAGTCGATTTGCATATTAGCCTTTTATTACATAGGATTTTTAATGATTTCAGAGATGAAGAGAGAGAGAGAGAGAAACATTAGTGATGGGAGAGAATCATTGATGGGCTGCCTCCTGCACACCCCCCACTGGGGATGGAGTCTGCAACCCAGGCATGTGGCTTGACTGGGAATGGAACTGTGACTTCCTGGTTCATAGGTCGACACTCAACCACTGAGCCATGCCAGCCAGGCAAACTTCAGTTCTTAATTTGCTGTGAAAGGCTGTTTGAGAAGCGATTTGTTCGAAAATGGGATCTCTCCTCCAAATCACCACCACCATTATAAATAATGTAAATTGAATTAATCTGTTCCAGACCCACCCCCAAATGATTCTGTTCTAACCTTTCTTAAGAACAGAACATATCTAATGTACTGTTTAATCTATAAACAAACACTTGTCTTTTTAAAGGCATCAAACCACCCCTTACCAGCCTTAAATGAATCACTTTCAGCACGCATTCTAGGGTTGTCTTTTAGGTGTTCACATATTACTGCCTCCAAATGCTGTCAGTGGCTAACTGCTTTTCCTTTATCCAAATCAACACCAGTTTTTTTGTTTTTTTATCTCTTCCATTGCCTATGGCCATTGTCTCTTTCACCCTGTAGCAACATTAGCACACTTGATGGCCTCTACAAGTTTTTAAATTGTGCTAATGGCCAATCCCTCTCCCCGCAAGGAACAAAAGCATTCTTTCCGTTTGTTGCCTGAGAGATGCCTTTTGTCATGCTGAGGTATCAGCATGAAAGGGTTGTCAGGTCGAAAACAGAAACTTGGTTCCACAACTGAGACATTTTCCCCCTGAACAACTTGGTGGAGAATTGAATTGTTTGAGATGGTAGATCTTGGAGAACTGAGGTTTGACTGTATTGTGAAAAGATTTCATTCTAAAATAGAACTGGAGAGAAACCAAGATGGCGGCATAGGTAAACACCTAAACTGCTGCCTCGCACAACAATTTCAAAACTACAACTAAAAGACAAAACGAACATCATCCAGAACCACAGGAAAGCTAGCTGAGTGGAAATTCTACAACTAGAAGGAAATAGGAAAGCACACAGAGAATCAGAGGAACTGCAAAAGGCTGAGGTACAGAGACACGCGCGAGGGTGGCTGAGTGCCTGGCTGGCTTTCTCTAGCAGGAAGGAGACAAAAGCTCCTGACTGCACTGAACCCCAGTTCCGGGTGAGGCCCTGGGGACCCAGGCTTACACGGGGGGATTCTGGACTGTCAGGCGGAAACTCAGGGGAGCCGTGAAAGGCAGAGGTCTGGAGGCTCATGAGCAAGTGCGCGAAGAGAGTGTGCTGCTGGCTTTCTCTAGTGGGAAGGAGACAAAAGCTTCTGACTGCGCTGAACCCCAGTTCCGACTGCACTGAACCCCAGTTCTGGGTGAGACCCTGGGTACCCAGGCTTATACGGGGGGGGAATCTGGACTGTCAGGTGGAAACTCAGGGGAGCCACGAAAGGCAAAGGTCTGGAGGCACACACACGGGAGTGCGCGAAGAGAGGACTCCCAGCACAGAAGTTCTCCCAGTGTAGACTCAGCTGATCCTCACAGCCAATTGGCCTGGAGGTCAATTCCTCCCAGTGATACCAACAACAATCAAGACTTAACTACAACAAGGCTGTGCACACAGCCCACAAAGGGGTGCACCAAGACTGCCCACCTCAGGTAACTGGGGAGGCCGACCCACTGGGCCCTATAGGAAACCTAGCACACAAAGCTACCCTACCAACTCAGGAAAGCAGCGAAAATGTGGAAGCAAAGAAACAGATCACAAACTAAAGAAATGGAGGAAAACAAACAACTGGATATAGAGTTCAAAACCACGGTTGTAAGGTTTTTCAAGAATTTCCTAGAAAAGGCCGATAAATTTAGCAAGACCCTCGAGGATATGAAAAAGGACCAACCAGAAATTAAACATACACTGACTGAAATAAAAAATATTATACAGAGACCCAACAACAGACTAGAGGAACGCAAGAATCAAGTCAAAGATTTGAAATACAAAGAAGCAATAAACACTCAACCAGAAAAGCAAAAAGAAAAAAGAATCCAAAAAATTGAAGATAGTGTAAGAAGCCTCTGGGACAACCTCAAGCGTACCAACATCAGAATTATGGGGGTGCCAGAAGAAGACAGAGAGCAAGATACTGAAAACCTATCTGAAGAAATAATGACCGAAAACTTCCCCCACCTGGTGAAAGAAATAGACTCACAAGTCCAGGAAGCGCAGAGAACCCCAAACAAAAGGAATCCAAAGAGGACCACACCAAGACACATCATAATTAAAATGCCAAGAGCAAAAGACAAAGAGAGAATATTAAAAGCAGCAAGAGAAAAACAGTTAATTACCTACAAGAGAGCACCCATATGACTGTCAGCTTATTTCTCAACAGAAACTATACAGGCCAGACGGGAGTGGCAAGAAATATCCAAAGTGATGAATAGCAAGAACCTACAACCAAGATTACTCTACCCAGCAAAGCTATCATTCAGAATTGAAGGTCAGATAAAGAGCTTTACAGATAAGAAAAAGCTAAAGGAGTTCATCACCACCAAACCAGTATTATATGAAATGCTGAAAGGTATTCTTTTAGAAGAGGAAGAAGAAAAAGGTAAAGATAAAAATTATGAACAACAAATACATATCTATCAACAAGTGAATCTAAAAATCAAGTGAATTAAAAATCTGATGAACAGAATAAACTGGTGATATAATAGAATCAGGGGCATAGAAAGGGATTGGACTGAAAATTCTCAGGTGGAAAGAGGTGTGGGGGGTGCGGGAAGAGACTGGACAAAAATCGTACACCTATGGATGGGGACAGTGAGGGGGAGGTAAGGGCAGAGGGTGGGGTGGGAACCGGGTGGAGGGGAGCTATGGGGGAAAAAAAGAGGAACAATTGTAATAATCTGAACAATAAAGATTTATTAAATTTAAAAAAAAATAAAAGAAGGGTGAAGCTTTTATAGATCAATAAAAAAATAAAAATAAATAAAATAGAACTGGAGGGTATGAAATGGAGAGTCTCACATATGGGTTCTGCGGTAAATTAACTTTAAGGACTGAAAGAGTGATTCCCCATTAATGCCTGATCTACAGAAAAAGGAAACACTTTCGACCAATGGGCATCCACCACAAGCTTCTCTGCATCCTCAACAATGAAGTTTCCCCTTGGACTGTAGTTTCCCACCACCTCCTTGAATTTCTTGCCTATAAATACAGCCTGCCTCAAATCCTCAGAGAACTCCCCTATAGTGTGTACAGTTTTCATGTCCTGAATTGCAATTTCTCTGCAGTTCCCAAATCACCTCAATGTTTTGGTCGTTGGAGCTTGTATTTAAGTTGACACTATAGCAGTCTGTGGGATCTGTAGTGATGTCTCATTTCATTACTTATGTAGGTTCTCGGTGCCATATCTCTGTTTTTTATTCAGTGCTACTGGATTTTATACATTTTAAGAATATTCAATAATAAATGTTTTGGGCATTATCAGTGCTATGGACTGAATACTTGTATCCTCACAAATTCATATGCTGAAGCCCTAACCCCACAGCATAAACTATATTTGGAAAAGTGGGGCCTCTAAGAAAGTAGGTTAAATAAGGTAATAAGGTCCTGATTTGATAAGATCATTCGCCTTGAAAGCAGATAAACTGGATAGCTCATTCTGTTTCTCTCCACGTTCCCACACCAAGGAAACGCCATGAGAACACACAGGAAGAAGGGGTTGTCTGGAAGCCCAGGCACAGACCCTAGGGGGCACCGACCCCTCGGGCTCCTTGATCTGGGATTTCCATGCTCCAGAACAATAAACAAATAAATTTCTGTTGCTTAAACCTCTCAGTCTATGATATTTTGTTAGAGGAGCCTGAGCAGAATAATATATAATTTGCTACCAAGACCTAGAAGCAGGTTTGGAGCTGGTAATGAGAAGAGGCTGAAGGAGTCTTGAGGTGCATGCGAGAAAGAAGTCTAGGTACTGTGAATGGACTGCTGGTGGATACTGTTGGAGTTGCCAAAGGAGGAACGCACAAGGCCAAAAGGGATAAGGAACTGTGAATTTAGTAGGCCATCTGGAAAACCAAATGGGCTGAGCCCCAAAATAGCGCCAGCACCCAGGGACAGAAAGTCAGGGATTTTAAAGGACTCTAGGTGGGCTTTTCCTGGGCAGAGGATTCTCTGGGCAGATCTGGAGGGGGAAAGAGAATGGTCTTAGCACGTGGAATGTGGTCTTAGCAAGTGATATGTGGTTTAAGCAAAAGGGAATGTCGGTTTGTTGTAGTGTAACCCTCATCTTACAAAGGACGCCTCAAAAAGTCAGATTATGGAGTCATTTATTAAAAGCCGGCAGCATACAAGGGAGCAAAAGCGCTCCAGACCTCGCAGCCCCGAACAGCTCGCCACATCTGGCTTATATTGGCAGAATATCACAAAAGTATTGATTACATCTTTGGGTCTGGAATGAGGAACCTGTTTCGCGAAAAGCATTTTTACAGAAGCGAAATTGAGCAACTTAGTTATCTAAAGTATCTACGGATCACTGAATCAACAGAAACACATTATCTGGGACCACCGGGGCAATTTAGAATAATTGTGCTGTCCAGATTCTGGGACCACTGAGTCAACAGGAATGCACTATCTGTAGCTACTGAGGCAATTTAGGATAATTGTGCTGTTCTGATTCCGGGAAGAATGTGCTTCAATGACCAGTGAGATCATAATCAATGGGATATTCAAACCATCATCGATGGAGTATTGGGATAGCATACATAAGTTCAGAAAATCAAAATAACTTTTAAATGAGTACAGAACCCAAAACAGCAGTTTCTACTTGAGATGACTGCTACCATACTTCAGGTTGTGAAGTGGTCTAAAGGTCAGTTTCTGGGGGAAGGGGTATGGATTCAATTATTTGATCAGAACTAACAGATACATGGACCTTCATGGTCATTTTGGTGAGGGCTCAGAGACATGGAGAGAAAGCTCCCACCTTCTCGGAGAATGCGTGATGAATGGTGAACGGAATGTTGGTATGACGACGGATGGTAACATCCATTTCGGTGAGTCCTCAGACGGAAATGGTAAAGACAGCCTTAGACAATGGAGAAGAGTTTATCATTGTTATAAAGGGGGAAATAACTTGGATGAACTGTTTTCTAATGCTTCTAGAAGGTAGAATGTGGGAGCCACAAAACTGTATATTTAGCTGGAGAGATTGCTAAGCAAAATGGTGGCGTGTGGCCCGGGTCCTTCTGAATGCTCATGGTCACATTTGAGAGGAGAGAGACAAGTTGAAGAATGAACTGTGAAGCAAATGGACCCACAACATAAGGATTTGGGAAATTCTTGGCTGTCCCTGTTGCTACAGGTGAGAGTGGGTTTGGTGGAGAACCGCACAGGCGGGGATGGACTGTAGGTCGGTAAAGAGATGATGGGATTGTAGGAGCAGAAACACTGTTCAGATACTACAGGCTGAGATGATACAGTTATCTGTCTACAAACGTGAGCTATGGTGGCAGGATAGCAAGAAGCAAGGGAGATTCCTTGAGAAGTGGAATGAGGGAAACTGACACAAAATATTAAATAAGGCCAAAGGGTTTGAGCAATTTACAGTCAGCTAATGAATCACAAGGTTTTATCTTCTCTAACCAAGGACACTTAGGAACAAATGCTTTACACATTCCAGACCACCCTGGGGCAAAGTGGCCTCAGTCCCTGTCCCCCTTCAATGATGTTCTTGATGACTGTTAGGTCTGATCAAATAACAGAATCGATATCCCCAGCCCTGGGAAATGACCTTTAGACCACTTCACAATCGACATTCCCTTTCGCTTACACCACATTCCATTTGCTCAGACCAGTATCCTTTCCCTCTGGACTTGGCCGGAATCCAGACCCGCCCAGAGAATTCCCCACTGAAAAAGCCCACCTAGAGTCCTTTAAAATCTATGCCTCTCTGTCCCTGGGTGCTGGTACCATTTTGAGGCTCAGCCCATCTGGTTTACAGATGACCTAATAAATTCATAGTTCTTTACCTGTTTTGGCCTCCTGTGTTCCTCCTTCAGCGACCCTAACATTTGGTGCTGAAACCCAAGAGAGTTCCACAGGTCATCCCAAGTTTGCTACTCAGAGAGCAGTAGGCAGCGGCTGCTTGCCTTGGGCTTACCTCCAAATCCTACGCTGCCAGAGGGACCCCACTCACTCCGCAGTTGCCCTTCAAGCAGCAGCACTCCCCACCCCCAGGTGCCACCGGCCGAGGAGGGACCGAGGGAGGTTGGCTCCAGGGCATGTCTGGCCTATCTCACCCAGTCCCACCCCACCGGTCACCTTCTAATTAATTTCCTTTCAATGTGCATGAATTCGTGCACCGGGCCACTAGTTTTAAAAATAATGTTCTAGAAATTTCAATCTGTTCTAGGAAAGAACTTGCAAAGATTCAGAGCCGAGTTCAAACAGGAAATTCTCAGGAGTAACAGGTATCCTGTCAGTGACACTGGGCAAGCCTAGAGTAATAGTTCCCTATGGAAGGCATCTGGAAGTAGTACCCCAAATGTTTGTGATCCACACATTGGGGTGTTTATGAATTGCTTCCAGCGCTCAATACACACTTCAATGAGCCCTGTGCAATGTCTTTAAAATCTTGCATATCGTTTGCTCTTTATTTTTAAAAATTCTAAATGGAATCTAAGACCAAACTAAACCCTACATTTATCTAATTTTCTTAAATAGTTGGCTACAGCCCCCCCAAACTAATGTCTCTTTCTTTCCACCAGACCATTTGTCATAATTATTTTTGTTCTAGCTTTTGCCCCAACAATACTAACATTTATAAAACAGATGGTCTCCACCAGATTTCAAGCCCTAGTTGTCCTCAGGAAATACCACCCCTACAAACCATCACAACCTCCTTTTGTGCCCGGGCCTCATCATCCCTCTGACAGAGAGCAAGGATTTTTGGCTCTGAAGGAAAACATCGCCCCCTTTCAGCAGGAAGCAGCTATGGAAGAGACCCTGTGCACCGCCCCCCTCCTTTTCCCCTGAAAAAATTCAGTGCCAAAAATCCTTGAGGAGGAAAATGTTAGACAGACTCCCAGAATGTTAAACCCCCAGAGCAAGGATGATGGGCCAGGTCAGGGGTGGGCAAACTTTTTGACTCGAGGGCCACAATGGGTTCTTAAACTGGACCGGAGGGCCGGAACAAAAGCATGGATGGAGTGTTTGTGTGAACTAATATAAATTCAAAGTAAACATCATTACATAAAAGGGTACGGTCTTTTTTTTTTTAATTTCAATAGTTTTATTCATTTCAAACATTTTAACAAGAAGAATGTAAACACTAATTATTATAATTTGAAACTTCAAAAAATGGAGGAATCATAGCACAATAACATACCTTATATTGAAGATGGCAAAGGCAAAATAAAATTGCCTAACAAAGGAAAGGTTCAAAAGCCTTTCAAATTAAACTTAAATATAATAAAATAATTTAAAACTAAAACAAATAGAAAAGAACAAAATGTGTAAACAGTAAATTAAACATTTTCTTTAGTGCAACTTCCAAATTATGCCCGGGACGTAGATGTAGATGGCAATGTAGACTGGGTTGAAAGGTTTTTGGTCTTTAAAACATCAACTTCAGTGGGAACAGTGTTGTTGGTCTCCTTTTTAGCTAATGCTCTGATACTGTGCTCTCCAGGGGCGTGTCTCCCTACATCACCACGATAAGGTATCTACGCATCCCCAGGGTGATGTCGGGGGACGCGGGCATTACAAGGAGCCTCTGGAAGATTGAGAGGTTGTTCCTTCTACTGAATGGGGGATATAAATCCGCCCACTCAGAAGAAGGAGCTGCGGTCGTGTTTCCCGACGTTGCCATGTTAACACTGCTGCTGGTGAAGGAGTGGAGGGGAGAGCAAGAGAACCCTCCGCTCTTTCGGCTCCAAGGGCCGGATCCGGCCCGCAGGCCGTAGTTTGCCCACGGCTGGTTTAGACTCCCTGACTAACATCCCTAGATGCTATCTTTTCCTCCCTGAAGATAACATCTAGGCCTCAGTTGTATATCAGCTCCAGGCCCAGAAAAGCAGCAAAACCAGACAAGTGACACTGTGGCTGCCTCAGGACCAGCTTTTACCTCCCAAGTCACTCGTCATGTCTGCTTTCCGGTCTTCACCAACCAGTCTCTCAGGAAAATCATGCTGCTTCAACCCCCCACTCCAACCATGAGGAATCTATACAGAGTTCTAGCCAACTATAATCAAAGTCCATCCCCTTACGATCTTGATGTCCCCTCAGCAGGAAGTAACTATGAAAGAGATGACCTCCATCCTTATTCCATAAAACAGAAAGGCTGGAATGTTAGGTCTGGTTAAATAATTGAATCAATACCTCCTCCCCTGGGAACTGATCCTTAGGCCACTTCACACCCCGAATTCCCTTTCACTTAGACCACACTCCCTTTGCTAAGACCAGTATCTTTCCCCTTCAGACTTTCCCGGAATCTGGACCTGCCCAGAGAATTCCCCACTGAAAAAGCCTGCCTAGATTCCTTTAAAATCTCTGACTCCCCATCCCTGGGTATTGGTGCCATTTCAGGGTTCAGCCCATCTGGTTTACATATGACCTAATAAATTTATAATTCTTTACCACTTTGACTGCTGGGGGCTAATTCCAGCAGATCATAAATGCAAGAAGTTCATCAAAAGGTTGGTTGGCCTTGAGCCTTCAGCAAGGGCTGAAGATGCATATATTATTGCCTGCTGAAATAGCTGAAAGCATTTCCCCAAACCTGAAAATCTACATGTTATTACCTGCTGCTGGCCAAACAGCTGAACAGCCGAAGGCAGTTCCCCCAACCTGACAATGCCTACTGTCTAGCAAACCTTACCTTTGATATGTATATCTGCTTTGCTATAGGGCAATTTGTGTTAATAAAAAGCTAGGGGGTTCAGAGATTCGAAGGATTTGGTTACTGAAGCTAGGTCTCCTCTGGCTCCCCAAAATGCCTTCCAAATTTATATTTCATGTCTGGTCTCTTTATTAATTTACTCACAGCCCTTCTCCAGATTCCTGAACCCTTCTAGATGTTGGCTAACACCCCAGCATTACTTGACCTTGTGCATTCCTCCTTCAGTGACCCTAACAATGATGTTCTTTAAAAATGAAACTAACCAGAAAATAACCCCTGACCCCTCTCTATGCACATTTTGCTGAATCAACATATTGAAGGACACACCTGAAAAGCTAATGAATATTCTGTTGAGACCTTCCCCTGAGACCTCCCCTAGGAGTCCAGCCTGCCAACGAGAGACAAAAAGCCTCAAGACAAAGGACCCAGCTCTTGCTCTCTTGTTCGAGCACTTCCACACCTTGTTATCTCCACTGTTTTTCTCCTAAATTCTAAGGGACCCCAGGAAACGTGCAACCAGGGGAACAGCGGGCAGCGGCAGCTCATCTGGGCTTACCCCCTGAACCTGTCTCCAAGACCCCCTTGTTCTCTAACTTCCTCCCTCCTGTTGCTTCTTCTACCCTAAGTCCTGTCTGTATTTCACTGTCCCCTGCTTTAATGAACTTACTCTCAAAAGCACCTAGACTTGTGTTGTGAAATTTTTCCTACACGGAGTCAAGAACCCACACACTACTGGTTGCCCCCAGGTAGCCTGGCTCTGAGCCCAGATCCCATCCTGTAACACTGTTGTTCTTCAAGAAAAGGAAAGAATGGCCCCAAAGGCAATTCAGAGGTGATCAGGGCTGCCCCATTGACTTCAAAGTTAGAATCATTTCCTTGGTTTCAATAGGGCAGAGGGTCTCCACAGGGAGATGAAGGTACCGTGTCACCCAGCTGAGCCATGGAGGTGACACTGCCACCCCATGTTCTAGAGGGCAGAACATCTCATCTGACCACTATGCTGAAACTAATGCAAAATAATACTGAATGTAAACTGTAACTGAAAAATAAAATTTGTAAAAATTGAACCCAAAAGAGACAAAAAGGGTCTAACGAAGCGTTGCCTTGCTGGATGTTGAATGTGCTTGGAACTGGTCACGCTTGTCTTTCTGATGTTTCCCTCTCAGAATAGGAATATCTCTCCTATGTCTGCCGCAGCGGTGCATTTTGGAACTTGTCTTGGTCACAGGTTCATGGCTGCAGAGGGATTCTTCCTTAAAAGGAGTCCTATTCCCAGTCTCACCCATGCCTGACGTAGACAATAGGTAGATGAGACTTTGAATTTTCAACTTGATAGCTGATGCTGGAATGAGTGGAGCTTTGGATCACTGTAGAGCTGGAATGAATGTATTTTGCGTGGAAGAAGGACACGAAATTGGGGGGCGGGGGAGGCTCCGAATGTGGTGGACTGAATGTTGATGTCCTCCCCTCTCAAAATTCATGGGAAAGCCCTTAACCCCTCCGCCCTCCCCCCACCCCCATGGCTGTATGTGGAGATAAGGCCTATGAGGAATAACTAGGGTTCAATGAGATCATAAGGGTGGGACCCTGATCAGATACGCTAATGTCCTTAAAAGAAGAGACACACCAGGGCTCGCTCGCTCTCCCTCTCCCCTTCACACACACACACACCAAGGAAAGACCATGTAAGCAGAAGCAAGAAGGCAGCCATTCATCCCCAAGGCACCTTGATCTGACTTGCAACCTCCAGAACAATGGGAGAATGGATTTCCGTTGTTTTCTGCTCTGCCCAGACTGTGGTCCTTTGTTATGGCAGCCCGGGGGAAGACGAACACAATGGATTTTTCTCTCTTTTTTTTAATTATTTTCCATATAAATATATGTTCTTATAATTTTTATATCCTTTCATCCACTGCGGTGGGATGCATTTGTTATTGACTTCTTTAAATGCTCCCCCAGGTGGCTGAGCGTCAGGTCTTCTTCTCTTTCTAGTAACTCCATTTAGGCACTTAATTTTCCCAGTTGATGTGTAACATGGGCATTACCATCCAAGGAAGACTATGAGTCACAGTATCTTTTAAATAAAAAAAAGTTGTATCCTCGTTGGTGATTTTCTTCTCTCGATCACTGGTTATGTAGAGGTGTCTTGCTCTGTTTCTAAAGATATAGAGCTCTTCTTCATCTTCTTCTGCAGAATCAGGTGATGTCTAAGGTCTCATGACATCCTGCTTGCTTACCTAACGTCCTCAGGCTCCGGTCAGTAGCTGAGTGTCCATGGGGGCAGCGCCTATGCCTTCTGGGGTCCCTGCATTTCCCCTCTCTGGAGTGTGGGGTCTGAGTCCCTCCCGGGCTAGTGGATGGCCAGAGAAGCATACACACTGGGCTCCACTTGGGGCTGGTCTGACGGGGAGGAAGGGGGTGCTGTTGTCTCTCGTTTGAGGGTCAAGTGATTCAGCTGGGCATAGGTCACATCGTGGGCATCCTCAGATGGAGTATCCTGGAGAGGGTAGAGCGAGAGGCAGGTGGGTGATTGGAGTGGGGAGAAGCCAGGGCACTGGGAGCAGAAAGGACCCATGTGACTGCCCATCTGCCTGTCCTCTCCCACGTGTCTGTCCTCTACGTCCAGAAATTCCTCTGACAGGACGGAAGGCAGGGTGGCCACCCACTGCCTGAGCCTGGAGTGGTTCCCCTGGGGGTATTAACAAGTCTTTGGGTGTTCTGGACAGGCCAGGGATCTTACCTGACGGTTCATCTTTTTGTCCTCCTCAGGTTGGGATTCTCTTATGGAAGCATCTAAAGAATGAGAAGATCCTATCTCATGCAAGATTCCTGAAATCCCCCAATCGCACACACTCCTTGAAATTTAGGTGGGCAGACTGAGGTTCATTGAGGGGCAGGGATGTGCCTGGGACCACACATATTTGGGACTTTCATGCTTCCTCACCCCTAAGCCCAGAAGCCTTCCCAAGCACTCCTCCTGCCCCTCTGTCCCACCAAGACCTCACCTCCTCCACAATTACACCGGTTCTGCTCCTGGACATCAGCCATGGAGCTGGAGCTGAGGAAGGAGGGCAGGGGCGTTAGACAGTGTTGAAGGAGCTACAGGTAGAGGTGGGAGGGGTTGGGGAAGGAATTACCTTTTCTGCAGTGCTCTGGTCTTCGCTTCAAGGTTTAAAGCACCTGTACAAAGTTGGAAATTAGCTTCGAAACTACCCAGAACCCGGCCCCCGGGGCTCCATTAAGATCTCAGAGGTTGTGATCCCCACCTTGGTCCACCGGAATTCAACGTAAACAAAGTTAAAAGGTAGCGCCTCAAACTTGCATGGTTGATTGAAATAAATTTGTATGAACCTGAAAGAACATTTTTACAGTCTAAGTCTGTTCTTATTATATCTCTGAACTCTCATAGAGGATGGTATTTAGAAGCCAAGACCTGGATGATAGGTGTGCTTATTCCTAGTGGGCTGTCATTGTGTCTAGGTCTGAGCTGGTACACACAGTGCAAACACTTATACCTCTAACTATTTCTACCTCAACTGATATATATATATATATATATATATATATATATATATATATATATATATATATATATACACACACACACACACACATACACACACACACACACTGAGTGGCCTGATTATTATAATCTCTGAACGCATAATAATCTGGCCACTCAGTGTATGTATGTGTGTGTGTGTGTGTGTGTGTGTGTATACACTGAAGGTCCAGTGCACAAAATTCGTGCACAAGGCGGGGGGTGTCCCCAGTCTGCACCCTCTCCAATCTGGGACCTCCCTCTCACAATCCAGGACTGTTGGCTCCCAACCACTCGCCTGCCTGCCTGCCTGCCTGATTGCCCCTAACTGCTTCTGCCTGCCAGCCTGATCACCCCCTAATCACTCCTCTGCCAGACTGATCGACGCCTAACTGCTCCCCTGCCGACCCGATTGCCCTAAATACTCTCCCCTGCAGGCCTGGTCACCCCCAGCTTCCCTCCCCTGCTGGCCTGGTCACCCCCAACTTCCCTCCCCTGCTGGCCTGGTCCCCCCGCCACTCCCCTCCCCTGCAGGCCTGATCGCCCACAACTGCCCTCTCCTGCTGGCCATTGTTGTGGTGGCCATCTTGTGTCCACATGGGGGCAGCCATCTTTGACCACATGGGGGCGGCCATCTTGTGTGTTGGAGTGATGGTCAATTTGCATATTACTCTTTTATTAGATAGGATATATAATTTGTAATTAGGTTATACTGTAACAGAATGAAAAGCATATAATCTTTATGCAATGTTGTACTAGCCAGAACTAACTGTACTAACCAATAAACCAACAAGCCTGTTGGAACAGAAACAGGAACAACCTTTTTTTTTTTTTTTCCCCCCTAACAACCTCTGTTTTAGCTTCTATTTTAGGACATTGCATCAGTACCAGTTCCTGTTCAGAAAGAAGCAGACCGACTGATACTGAAAGCGTCAGCATGCTGCTACCAAGATCTTTGTTGGAACCAGCAAGAACACGGCCTACATGTCCCAATTTCCCTTCCCTCTTCTTTAAAAAGTCACCGACTTGACCGGAGACATTAAGATGGGTTTTTTTTAGGGCAGGAGTCCGCCACCTTCTCGGATCGTCTGCACATGAATAAAACACCTATCCTTTTCACCAGCACCTGTCTTACCTGCCTCAGCCTCTGTCACGGCAGGCAACCAAACTTGCATTCGGTAACGATACCGACATCTTCCATTCCAATGGAACACCCCGGTATTTTTTCTAGCCAACTGTCTTTGCACATTTTTAAATTCTTCACAGGCATTTCACCCCATATATTTACGTATTTTCTCAAAGCAATGAAACTCCCAGCCACTTCCACTCTACCCCCATTCCTCACCACCGTGCCCACTCCCCACTGCTCTCAGCTGCAGGGTGACAATGACACCTTCTCATGGCTCCCCATCACCAGCATGGTCCCTCAGGTTCTGGGTGCACCCCTGGTACCTCCACGCAGGACCCCTCCTGTCACAACTGTGCTTACATGGGAATCCTCTCAGGTAGACAAGGTCTCCCCGGCTTCTACTCACCTGACTTGCTGCATTTGTTCCGATGCTTGAGGAGGAAGAGGAGGAGGAGGAGGAGGGCGAGAAGCAGGATGAAGGTCACAGAGACCCCGATCAGAACCTTCTGGTACCTTTGAAGACCTTGGACACAATGACGGCATGAATGAGCCAATGATGCCAGGTAATTGAGCACCTACTGTGCGCGAGGCACGTTTAGGGGGTCTGCGAATGAATCGCCTCTGACCCTCATAACAATCAAGCAACATGTGAATGCCAATCCCCGCTCCATTCATTTCACAAATGAGGAAACCAAGGCTCAGAGAGATAAATCAGATGCACCAGGGCACACAGCCTGGATAATGGTAGAGCTGAGATTTGAACCCAGGACTGTGGGTTCCCTTTTGTTCTGCTCATGTTGCCCCCTCCCCCCCAGACAGACCCCAGTTTTGGGCTCTGGGGGCTGCTTCTCTGATTGCAACTGCCCCCTGGTCCCCACATGCCCCAGGTCTCTCCTTTAGCTAGATTTGAATGCATCTCCCTAGTCATTCCCTCTTACTAGCCCATCCGAGGCTGTGGGGGACCTACATGGGACTGTGTGGGATGGAATCTGTGATCTTCCCAGTCCCCACGTCCAGCTAGGATCTGTCCTGTGTCCTGCAGACCCCACACTCCCACGCAGGACCTGCCTGAACTTTTCCAAGTGTGGATCTGGGATGGGACATGAGGATGGATCTGCCATGTCCTGGGCACTGGGTGGGCTGAGAGCTTCTACTTCTGTGGTCTCACCTAAATGCCGAGAACCAATTCCAGCATGTAATAATTACAAGGGTTCCATCAAAAGGTTGATGGAGCTCAACAAGGGTGAGCCACATATGTAGTTTACCTGTTGGAAACGGCTAAACGGCACTTCCCCCAAACCTGAATAGGATGATTGTTAGCTGCCAGACAGCTCAGGGCATTTTATTGCCTCCTGTTGGCCAAACACCTGAACAGCTGTAGGCTATTCCCCCCGAAATGACAATGTTTCTGTATATCCGTTGATACCGTACCCTTTGAAGTGTATATTTCCACCTTGCCTTAGGATAAATCATTTTGAATAAAAGCACAGGTCCTTGGTCAAGGGAGAGTCTTCAGTTCCTTTTAGCTGAAGCTCCTCTGACCCCCAATGCCTTTCAAAAATATCTTTTGTCTTTGGACTCTTTAATCATCTACGCGCAGCCCCTTTCTCCAGAATGCTGAACCCTTTGTAGGGCTGGGAAAATAACCCCAGCATTATGGTGCCCTAACGAGGGACACCAGCACCTCAATCTGTTAGCAAACCTGCATGGGAGATGGTAGGAGACACAGCTCACAGACAGAGAAACTGGGCCTTGTCTGAGGTCCCCCAGCCAGGGAGGAGCAGCACTGGGATCTACGTTTCATAGAGCCTGGGTCTCCAAGCCCTGGCTTATGTGTTACTGATTTTGATGTCTTTCCTTCGATATCACAGGCTGCGCACCACAGGCTGGTGGGAGAGCGCTGGGGATGGCACCCCTGTCATTGCCCTGTTGGTCCCTAACACCCCAAACACCCAACATTGCCCATCCTGCCCTTCTGCAGACAAGGGCCACACCTGCAGGGTCAGAGCTGAGAGGTCCTTTGAGGTCTGAGCCAGGGTTCTCCTCTGTCTCCTGGGGAGACACTGAGGCTCAGAGGGAAAGGGACCCGTCGAAAATCGCCATCCTGACCATTTTGTCCGCAGGCCGACGCTCATTCTACTGAGCTAAACCGGCGAGGGCCATACCCACCTTCTTGTCGGTGTCTCGTCCCAGCCACCCGAGATACTTTCTATAGAGTGTGTGTGACAGGTGCCTGCATATTCGTCAGCAGCTGCTGGGAAAGCTGAGCAGAGCATGTCTATTTGGTGTTTTTTTAATCCTCACCCGAGGATATTTTCCCATTGGTTTTTAGAGAGAGTGGAAGAGACAGGGAAAGACAGAAACATCCATGTGTTGATTGATTGCCTACTGCATGTGCCCCAACCAGGGCCCGGGCCAGGTAGGAGCCTGCAACTGAGGAAGAATTGAACTCAAGACCCTTCAGTACACAGGCTGAGACTCTTATCCACTGAGTTAAACCAGCGAGGGGTGAGCGTGTCTTTTTTAAAAAGAAAGAAAAAGAAAAGATCCTAAAATTAGATAGTGGTGATTATTAGATTGTACAACCCTGAATGCAATAAAAAACCACTGAATTGCACAATTAAAAAAATAATAATAATTTTTTAAGAAATCACCATTCCAGGGAGCACTGAGACTCCCGCCCCCGACAGTGGATCCCACCTGTTCGTGCATCATAAGCCAAGGATGGGGAGGTGAGACTGGCCCCTGCCTTCTCCCCATTGAAACCCAGCCGCTGCTCCCCTGAGCTGGGCCCCACATTTCCCTCCACTTTGACTGCCCCACCAGCCTCAGTCCCCAGAAAACAAGCCCATCCCTGAGTATGTGAGGGGCTGCTACATCCTCTGAGGGGCTCTCAGAGCTGCCCTGGGTTGGTCTGTGCTCCCCCAGAGCGAAGAGGCCCCCGTGACTCACCAGCCGTGGAGGTGAGCTCTAGGGGTAGGGTGCTGGGGTCCACAGAGGGTCCTGGGAAAAAAGACAAGAGAAGGGTGAAGGGTAGAGCGCCCCCACCCCTGGCCAGAGATTCTGTCTTTGTGCACACTTGTCTCCTCATCTTCCCTGTGGCCCTGGCAAGGTGCTCCCTCCCAGCCCCTAGGGTTCCCTGGAGAATCTGGTGATGGGCATGAGGAAGGGGTGGGGGCAGAAGGCCCGATGTGCTCCATCCATCCCTTTGAGGGGTGGATTGCCCTGTGGATGACCCTTCTCTGAAGCCCTCACTCCAGTCCTAGATTGAGGACCTCCTGGGAAGGATCCTTAACCAAACATAAGGACAAGGAGGGGACAGGACTGGGCGCCTCACCTGGGACCAGGAGCTCCAGGGTGTCACTGGGGTATGACCACACCTGGGGGCTGTTCCTGTAGCAGCCATAGCATCTGAAGGTCCACCTGTGTCTGGGGGTCACGGGACCCACAGGGAACAGGGCCTGGAACTGCCCGCTGGGCTGTCGCTGTGAGTCCAGGGTCCAGGAGAGCCTGTGATCTCCTTCCTTAGTCAGAATGAAACTGCCAAATCCCTCCCGTGAGCCACACTGGAGGGTCACGTTCCCTCCTGAGGTCACGACAGGGCTGGGCAGAGCTGAGAGGCTGGGTCTGCTGTAGAATCCTAGGGGAAGAGGGGGCAGCATGTTAAATGGGCTCACACCTCCCTCATGTCCCCCAGGGCTGGGCTGTGAGAGGGAGACACCCTGAGAGCAGACCCCCTTCCTGTGGGCAGAGCCTGAGACTGGGACCCCTGAGCGTCCTCTCACCTGTCACCACCAGCTCCAGGGGGTCACTGCGCTCTGACCAGCCATCAGGGCTGTGATAGTAACAGCGATATCTCCCTGCATCATGCCCTCTCATGTGTGAGATGGGGAACTTGGCCTTGTCCCCGGGCTCCTGTGGCTTCTGTGTTTTCCATGGGGCTGGGCTTCCCTCTCTATCCAGACGGTACTCCTTAGCCCCTGGGGTCCCCTGACACCAGATGGTCACTGGGCTCCCCCGGGGGATCACAGGGCCTGGCTCAGCCCAGAGGGTGGGCTTGGGGGGGGTCCCTGGAAGGAATCAGAAGCTGGGTCACAAGACATTCCCACCCCAGTTCCCAGCTCTCAGCCCCGAGCATTTGAGATGTCCTTCATCCATCAGCCCAGAACTGCTGTTCACCACCCCCAACTTCCCAGGAGGTGGCCCTTGTCCCCAGAGAGGAGCGGGACCTGGGACACCTGGGGAGACTCACCTGCCTGCACTGGGGTCCTGAGGCCCACACTCAGCCCTGGAAGAGAGTCCCTGTGAGAGGTTTGCCCTGAACCCTGAGCAGCTCCCTCCTCCCCATGAGCCTCCTGAGTCCTGGGGTCCTGACAGAGCAGGGTCCCCTCCCCGCTCCTCCCATCTCACCGAGGTAGAGCAGGGCCCTGAGGGTGGGGGTCATGGTGTCTTCCCGGTCTGGTCCCGAGTGTGCAGATGGAGCCCATGGCGCTGTCAGTACAGACGCACAGGGTGTGGCCCCTGGAGGCTGGCCCTGCGGGTCTCGTGGTTGTCACGATGGCCACGTCAGTAGCCCCAAGGAAGGGGAAGAAGGTCTTCCCGGCAGCCGGGCTGTGGTTTCCATGACGAATCAGGAAACAGACCCGCAGCCTCCTGGGACGCCCCTTGCAGGTGAGGTGGCCCAGGGCACGTCCTTCCCTGTCAGAGCCTCCCCCACGGGGTCTCCTTCCTCCTCAGCCCGTCCATCAGCACCTCCCTGGGGTCCTCACCATGGACAGTGCCACCCGGGCCCTGGAGACACTTCAGGGAGACGTGGGTCCCTGTGGCCTGCAGAGCTCAGATCAGCAGGGACACGCTCACCCTCTCCCTGTGCAGCTCAGGGCGCTGTCCCTGTGTCAGTGAGCACAGAGGAAAGTAAGAAAGGAAATGAGATTCTTCTCCTGGGTCCATTTACCTTTTTGGTGGGTGGGCATTGGACTAGCCTTTTTTTTTTTTTTTTTTTTTTTTTTCCCAAAAGCATCTACCCCGCCTTCCTGGGGAACAAGCCTGACTCATTGCTGCTCCTCATGCCTCGGACAGCATTCTCTTCCTAGTTCTGGGGTCCTGCATGTAACTTTTAGGGGACTTTTTTTTCAGGGTTAGAGGTTTATTTTTTTAAGAAAAAGATGACCTTTATGTAAATACTAGTGGCCCGGTGCACAAAATTCGTGCTGTGGGCTGGATCCCCAGTGGGGGGGCGTGCAGGGGGTGTTCCTCAGCCCAGCCTGCACTCTCTCCAATCTGGGACATCCCTCTCACAATCCAGGACCTCTGGCTCCTAACCGCTCGCCTGCCTGCCTGCCTGCCTGATTGATGCCTAACTGCTCCCCTGCTGGCCTGATCGCCCCCAACTGCCCTCCCCTGATGGTTCAATTGCCCAGAACTGCCCTTCCCAGGCCTCACCACACAGAGCGGTGCTGGGCCCCACCTCCGCTGTGCACGTGGCCATCTTGTGGCAGCCATCTTGTGATGATGTCGAGTGCAAGGGCGCGAGGACCACCTAGGCTTTTATTAGTACAGATTCGCCTCCCATCCCCTGCCTGTGTGCCCTGGACAATAGCATCTTATCTATAGGGTGTCCCCCCCCCCCCACAAATGTATACACACACTTTGGATAATTATAAAGGCGGATTTATTAATATACGTCCTTTCGTTTTCAGGATTGAGCCATCTGCTCTTACAGTGTGAGTGCTTTTGGGGGGACACCTGTGTTTGTGTCCTTGTTGGGGTCAGAGGAGTTGCTGGTGGCCTGGTTCCTGGTTGGTGGGAGGAAACCAGTCCCTGTTCATGTTCAGGCCGGGAGACTATGTGAGGGGGCCGCGGCGTCAGGCCCTGCGGTGAAGGCAAATGCTCATCACAGCCACGCCAGCGCCCTTGTCTGCTTCACAGACCAATCAACGCCACTGATAATGTTTCTTGTTTTAAATATGTTTTTAGCGGTTTCAGAGAGGAAGGGAGAGGGAGAGAAACATCAATGACGAGAGAGAATAATTGATGGGCTGCCTCCTGCACACCCCACACTGGGGCCGAGCCTGCAACCCAGGCATGTGCCCTGGCGGGGAACTGAACCATGACCTCCTGGTTCATAGGTCGATGCTCAACCACGGGGCCATGCTGGCCGGCCACTGATAATATTTCTGAAATACAGGGTGTCTCCCCAAAATGCATACACACTGTACCAGCTGATAGCTCCCTTTTGAAAATGAAATGTATTTTGCCCTAATCGGTTCAGCTCAGTGGATAGAGCGTCTGCCTGCGGACTCAAGAGTCCCAGGTTGGATTCCGGTCAAGGGCATGTACCTTGGTTGCGGGCACATCCCCAGTAGGAGGTGTGCAGGAGGCAGCTGATCGATGTTTCTCTCTCATCGATGTTTCTAACTCTCTCTCCCTCTCCCTTCCTCTCTGTAAAAAATCAATAAAATATATTAAAAAAAAAAAAAAAAAATGAAATGTATTTTAGCCCTAGCTAGTTTGGCTCAGGGGGTAGAGCGTCAGCCTGCAGACCGAAGGGCCCGGGTTTGATTCCGGTCAAGGGCTCTTGCTTGGGTAGGGGGTGTGCAGAAGGCAGCTGATCAATGATTCTCTCTCATCATTGATGTTTCTCTCTCTCTCTCTCCCTCTCCCTTCCTCTCTGAAATCAATGAAAAAGTATTTTTTTTAAAAAAAACAAAACGTATTTTAATGAACTCTGCCTTGATCGTGACTCACAGTGTGCGGATACATTTCTGGGGCCACCCTCCACGTGGAGATAGCCATTTGCAGGAAAAGAGAAATGAAAGTTCCCCAAACGGACAGGAATCCACAAGAAAGAACTGACGGGACAGCAACGCCGAGCAACAGCCGGTGCCGGGGGCCAGCAGGGTGGTGTTGCCGAAGGTTCCCGCTCATGAGGCCACAGAGAGGGGACCCCAGTTCTCACAGGGAGGGAGGGAGGGTCGGGGCTTCGGGGCAGTTTGGAAGCTGTGGTGCCC
The DNA here is from genome assembly GCF_963455305.1 of Plecotus auritus. NCBI lineage: Eukaryota > Metazoa > Chordata > Mammalia > Chiroptera > Vespertilionidae > Plecotus > Plecotus auritus. The sequence continues at coordinate 5,131,550 of NC_137785.1, read as the reverse complement.
CCCACCTTGTGTTTGGGGGGGGGGCGTTGGGTTAGCTCTGCTCACTGACACCCCCTCCATGGTCAGCCCTGAGTCACGCGCGCGTGTGTGTGTGCATGTGTGTGTGTGTGTGTGTGAGAAACAGACTGATTGCCGTTTTCGTGTGACACGAGTGTGGGTCCCACAGGGGAGCATGAGGCCAGCGCGCCCCATCCCCGCCTCGCCCAGCCCAGAGCAGATGCTAGGTCTGAAAGGGTGGGTACCAAGGAGCCGGGGAGGCCCCAATGGTCCCCACCCGCACGCTGTCAGCCTGACTCCCAGGTGAGTCCCGGAAAGTCTGCGAGGGAAGAGCCTTCCAACAAGAATGGATCCCGTGCCCTAACCAGTGTGGCTCAGTGGCTAGATACAGGGGTGGGCCAACTTTTTGACTCGAGGGCCACAGTGGGTTCTTACACTGGACCGGAGGGCCGGAACCAAAGCATGGATGGAGTGTTTGTGTGAACTAATATAAATTCAAAGTAAACATCATTACATAAAAGGGTACGGTCTTTTTTTTTTTTATTTCAATAGTTTTATTCATTTCAAACATTTTAACAAGAAGAATGTAAACACTAATTATTATAATTTGAAACTTCAAAAAATGGAGGAATCATAGCACAATAACATACCTTATGTTGAAGATGGCAAAGGCAAAATGAAAATGGCAAAGGCAAAATAAAATTGCCTAACAAAGGAAAGGTACAAAAGCCTTTCAAATTAAAGTTAAATATAATAAAATAATTTAAAACTAAAACAAATAGAAAAGAACAAAATGTGTAAACAGTAAATTAAACATTTTCTTTAGTGCAACTTCCAAATTATGCCCGGGATGTAGATGTAGATGGCAATGTAGACTGGGTTGAAAGGTTTTTGGTCTTTAAAACATCAGCTTCAGTGGGAACAGTGTTGTTGGTCTCCTTTTTAGCTAATGCTCTGATACTGTGCTCTCCAGGGGCGTGTCTCCCTACATCACCACGATAACGTGTCTACGCATTCCCAGGGTGATGTCGGGGGACGCGTCCGCGGGCATTACAAGGAGCCTCTGGAAGATTGAGAGGTTGTTCCTTCTACTGAATGGGGGGGATATAAATCCGCCCACTCAGAAGAAGGAGCTGCGGCCGTGTTTCCCGACGTTACCATGTTAACACTGCTGCTGGTGAAGGAGCAGAGGGGAGAGCAAGAGAACCCTCTGCTCTTTCGGCTCCACGGGCCGGATAGAACAGCCAAACGGGCCGGATCCGACCCGTGGGCCGTAGTTTGCCCACGGCTGGAGAACGTCGGCCTGCGGACTGAAGGGTCCCGGGTTCGATTCCGATCAAGGGCATGTACCTTGGTTGCGGGCACATCCCCAGTGGGGGGTGTGCAGGAGGCAGCTGATCGATGTTTCTCTCTCATCGATGTTTCTAAGTCTCTCTCCCTCTCCCTTCCTCTCTGTAAAAAATCAATGAAATATATTAAAAAAAAAAAAAAAAAAAAGAATGGATGCCATGTGAAGTAAGCCAGTCAGAGGAAGACAAGTGTCACGTGATCTCCCCTCCACATGGGATCTCATGGGCAAAATGGACAGACAGACACAATAGGTCCAGAGACATGGAAGCACGGGACAGACTGACAGATCTCGGGGGGAAGGGGTGGGCGAGGAGGAAGAGATTAACCCAAGAACTTACATGCACATATGCATAACCCATAACCCATGGACACAGACAGCAGTGCAGTGAAGGCCTGGCCGGGGGGGGGGGGGGGGCGGCGGGGGAGGTGTGGGGTGGAGGGGGTCAAAGGGAAGAAAAGGGGGACATCTGTAATACTTTCAACAATAAAGGGAAATTTTAAAAAAAGTTAATCCTCACCTGAGGATATTTTTCCCATTGATTTCTAGAGTGGAAGGGAGGAAGGAGGGGGAGAGAGCATGCGTGAGAGAGAAACGTCGATGTGAGAAAGACCCATTGATTGGTTGCCTCCTGCACCAGCCTGACCGACCGGGGCTGGGGATCAAACCAACAACCCAGGTTCATGCCCTTGATCAGGAATCGAACCCAAGGGCCTTCAGTCCACAGGCCGACGCTCTACCCACTGAGCCAGACCAGCTAGGGCATCATGGATGTGTCTATCTCTCTCCGTCTCCCTGTCTCTCTCTGAAGTCAATATAAACATATAAAAGTATTTTTTTAAAAAAAGGAAGATGAAATAACATTATGTGCGTGTTCACTTATTTCCACATGTTCCTCTTTCACGGTGAAAACCAGAAACCGACAGGAACAGTCACCTCCGATACGTGGGGGTACAGGGTGAAGGGGACAGAAGGGATCGTCCAATCGGAACGTGCCATCCTATGCCTCTGTCACTTCGGAAACCTAAAAATAGTCCACATAGTCCAAGACCCAGCTGCGTCAGAGAGGACGGGAAAAGCACACTCTGACATGAATACGAACACGTAAGAATGCAGACAAGCTTATATTCAATCACCACGGCCACGGGGTAAAAAATAAAAGAAGAGGAAAAGATGAGGGAGCTATAGGAATTAGTTAGGAATTGGCTTTTCATATGAGAAATACAAGTACAACATAAATGACCCTGTGGGGTTACACCGGGTGGGCACTCCCTGTGTATCCTCCCCGATATTAAGTGGTCCCCATGGAACGAAATCCCGGTAGCGCTGGGTCCGCCCACCTCCAGACCTTGCTTCCTAAGTATTATTCCCACTAAATGGAACCCAAGAACTAGGAGACAAGGTGGCCCCCTGGTCCAGGCCAGGAGGATCAGAGAGAGAGAGAGAGAGAGAGAGAGAGAGAGAGAGAGATTGTTTGCCTCCCACATGCACCCCAAATCGGGGATGGAACCTGCAACCCAGGTACGTGGCCTTGACCGGGAATCAAACCCAAGGCACCCTGATGGGGGGACTTATAACCTGATCGACAGAGCGCCTGGGTTAATCTGAAAAACAGCCACAGTATTTTAAATCTTAGAACACTTATATAGGATAGGGGGTTACGTTTTCCTTCAGTTTCCTTTCCAAGGCCTGTCTGAAGCGATGGAGGAGGTGACTCAGCGGTGACTCCAGCAAGCAGAACCAGTAAGCAGCGTCAGGCCAGCCCACCAGGAGTCAACACATCATCTCAGCAGCATCATCACATCAGCATCATCTCCTCGCCTGAGGACTAAGGACAATAGCTGACGTCTGCGGACCCCCAGGCCTGCAGGGAGTTGCATTCCAGTCCCAGCCCCACCCCAGCCCTTTCCCCTTTATAATCCTGCCCCCTGCACCTTGCTGGAAGGCAGGACTTGATGCTTGTAAGCGCCCTGTCTTCTTGGCGGGCTGGCCTCCTCAACAAACCTCTGTATGATTCAACCCTGCCTTCGCGATTGGACACAGCGGCAGGCAGCCCGAGCCCACCCGGGGGTTTCCCCGGTACCAACCCTTCAGTGCGCAGGCCGGCGCTCTGACCACTGAGCCACACCAGCCAGGGCCGCCCGGGCTCCCTTTTCATCTGGAAGTACGATGCCGCACAGCCAGCCAGTGGGGACATTTCAGCGGGCGCAGCGGGAAGCTGAAAGGACCTTCCGTGACCAAGCTTGGGGAGCTGCGCACCAGAACTCACAGAGGGGGGCGCCCCGGCCCCCCTGAGCTCCGGGCAGGATGCGGGGACCGCGTAGGCAGCCGGGTGCTGGAAGCGCCCTCCTCCCGTGGACTAACTTGGAGTCTGGCGCAGAGAGGAGGCAGCACCTGAGATAGAGCAAAGGGAGCCTTCCCCTTGGTCTCCCATCTGTGCTGGTGACACGGGAGGGCCAGGGGAGGAGCTAGGGGAGGGGCCAGGGGAGGAGCTAGGGGAGGGGCCAGGGGAGGAACTAGGGGAGGGGCCAGGGGAGGAGCTAGGGGAGGACCAGGGGAGGAGCTAGGGGAGGGGCCAGGGGAGGAGCTAGGGGAGGAGCTAGGGGAGGGGCCAGGGGAGGAACTAGGGGAGGGGCCAGGGGAGGAGCTAGGGGAGGACCAGGGGAGGAGCTAGGGGAGGGGCCAGGGGAGGAACTAGGGGAGGGGCCAGGGGAGAAACTAGGGGAGGGGCCAGGGGAGAAACTAGGGGAGGGGCCAGGGGAGGGGCCAGGGAGTAACTAGGGGAGGGGGCAGATGATAGGGGAGGGTCAGGGGAGGGGCAAGGGGAGGGACAAGGGAGGGGACAGGAGAGGGGATAGGGGAGGAGCCATGAGGTGGGGACAGGGGAGGGGCTAGGGGTAGGGACAAGGGAAGGGCTGGGGGGGGGCCATGGGGTGGGGACAGGGAGTCGCCCCGCCCACCCCTGTCCAGCAGAAGGTGAGGTGAGGGAGCATTGGTCCTTGGTCCGCATCCCCGCCCAGCGGGGTCCCAGCGCGAGTACCGCCCAGCCACGCGGCTGCAGCCTGCAGACCCTGGGACCCACGCCCCGCCCGGCTGGCCGCCGGCTCTGGCGGTCGGTTGGGGTTTGGAGGAAATGTCAGGGGAGGGGGTGGAGGTGAGAGGCGATAAGGAACGCGCCGCCCTGGTTTGCAGAAGCTTGGGGGCGTCCTGAGACCTCCGTGTGGCCGGTGCCAGGCTGGCACCAGCGTGTGGCTCACAGCAACACGGTGCTGGGGCCCGAAGTCCCGACCCGCCCTGGCTGGTGTGGCTCAGTGGATAGAGCGTCGGCCTGCGGACTGAAGGGTCCCGGGTTCCATTCAGGTCAGGACACATGCCGGGGTTGTGGGCTCTGGGGGGCGTGCAGGGGGCAGCGGATCCATGATTCTCATCATTGATGTTTCTATCTCTCTCCCTCTCTCCCTTCCGCTCTGACATCAATAAAAATATATTTTTTTTAAAAAAAGAAAAAGTCCGAGCCAGGCCTTGCTGCGCTGACACCAAGGCTGCGTGCCTTCCGGAGCCTCCAGGGCAGAACCCGATCCGTGTCTGTCCTGCGCCTGGAGACGCCGCGCTCTGGGCCCCGCGCCCCTTCCTCGGTCTGCGAAGCCAGCCCCCGGGTGAGCGCTTCTCCCGGGCTCCGCGGGACACTGGGGGGCGGCCTCCCTCCTCCACGCCGGAGGGGCTTGCGCTGACCTGGGCACCGGGAGCCCTGCAGGTGGACGGGAGGGCACAGGGAAGGAAGCCCCGCCTTCATTTCTCCGCGGGCGCACGGGAGTCGAGTTGCGGGACCGCTGGGTCATCCGGTGTTGAACTCTGAGGAACAGCGGCTGCACCATTTGGCAATCCCCACCGCGGGGCCCAAGGGCTCCCCAACCCTCCACATCCCCCTAATCCTTTAAAACATGCTGTTTTATTGACTTCAGAGAGAGGAAGGGAGAGGAGAGAGAGAAACATCAATGATGACAGATAAACATTGACCGGCTGCCTCCCGCACGCCCCCTGCTGGGGATCAAGCCCTCAGCCGGGACATATGCCCTTGACCAGGCATTGAACCCTGACTTCCTGGCTCCTAGGTCAACACTCAACCACTGAGCCCTGCTGAGCTTCCTTTCCTTTTTTTTTTTTTCTTTTTTAAGATTATTTTTAAATTTATTTTTTCCATGACAGCTGCCATACAATATATTAAGTCAAGTGCACAGCTTAGGGATTAGACATGGATATGCCTTACGGAGTGATTCCCCGATTAATTCAGTACCATCTCTACCTAAAAAAAAAACAAAACACTTTTAACAGCGGCCGCCCTGATGAGTGTGTGATGGCACCGGCCGAGGTTTGGGGTTGCGGGTCCTTCCCTGGACTTGGGGGTGCAGTCAGCTGGGGCCCGAGGAGGCAGACCCAGGAGGCAAGGGAGTGGGGTGCGCGGGGGCCCAGAGCAGGTGCAGGCCCACAGGTGACAGGCGTGGCTGAGACCAAGGGCCTGGAGCAGCACACGCGTTCCTTCCCCAGTTCCCAGAAAGCAGCTGGGAAGGTGGGGCTCCAAGAAGAGAAATGGGGGCGAGGGGGGGCGGGGAGGCAGGAGATCCCAGTGTGTGTGTGTGGGGGGGTCAGACCTGGGAGAGAACCCACACACTGAACCCAGAGAAAATGGCCTGAGCTGAGCACCTGCAGCCTCTGTAAGGGGGGGAGGGGGGCCTGGAGCTGCAGGGCCCTGGGGCCTGTGTAGAACCTGCAGAGAAGGGAGAGTCCGGAAGGAGGGGGGCGGGGCCGTGAGCCAGGGGAGGGTCAGACCTGGAGCCAACCCTGGAGACCTGAGCCAGATCTCAGAGGAGAGGCCCGGTCACCACGGAGAATCACGCACTTTCAGGGGGAAGAGGGAGTACAGCCCGGAAGGACAGTCTCCTGGGAGGAGGGGAGGGAGAGGGGGAACTGGCGGGGTGGGGGGAGGGGGGCACTGGTGTCCTGGGCTCCAGCGTGAGCCTGCGGGCCTTCGGGGAGCTCCCTGCTGGCGCCCTGGGGTCCCCGCTCTCCGGGGGGGCTCCCTGGTGTTTACTGCTGTGGTCCCTGTGGGGACCTGCGCCGGCTGTGCCCAGCTTCCACCAGAATCGCCACCAGGATCAGCAAGACCACGCCCGCCAGGCCCAGGCGGATGCAGTTCTCCACCTTGTAGTCTCGGGAGGCGGGGCCTGGAAGCAGAGGGCAGAGGTGACTGACAGGTGGACATGACCCGGCCAGGCCAGGCCCTAGGAGGCAGGAGCCCATGCCCAGCAGAGCCCCAGGAGGGGACGCCCCAGGCTGAGGTCCCCCCTCCCCAGCCCAGGCTCCAAGTGGGGGAGCTGAGGTCTCCAGGGGCTCCTGTGAAGGGGGCGGGGAAGCATTGAGCCCAAGTTCCTCTCCCTCTGTCCCACTCACCTGGCCCTTCCCCGCCCACAGCGCCCACACCCGGCCTCTTTCTCTGCCCCTCCCAGTAGAGAGGACCCCCCCCCCCCGGACACGCCCCAGAAGGGCTCAGGGAGACGAGGGCACCGGATGGCACCCTCTCTGCTCCCACTTGTCTGAGCGGCAGTCCACCCCTCAGAACGTCCCACCACCCTCCGTACATTAGCACAGGAAGCTGGTCCTGGCCCCTGGACACACGGGGTGGGAGCCCCCTGACCCGGCCACAGGGTCACAGGGCCTGGACTCTGAGTTCACCTCACCCGGCCACTGTGCCACCCACAGTCCCCCAGGGCAGGGGGGTCACAGGGTCAGGATCATCTGGGTCTCCCCACCCCCCATGGGATGTCTGAGGAGAGGAGAGAGAAGACACTCGGATTTAAAGGAAGAATTTTCCTTCCCTCCCTCCCTCCCTCCCTCCCTCCCTCCCTCCCTTTCTCTCCATGTCCTTCCTGGACCCTGACTCCAGTTTATCTCAGGGTCTGACCACACTAGGCCAGGGGCAGCCTCATCCAAAAATGCCCCAAAGCACTGTCCCACCCTGGTCAGGGACCCCATGGACCATGCCACTACCCTTGGGGTGGACCCCAGGGGACCCATTGCCTGGGCCCAACAGAGCCTGGCCAGGGGAAAGGGCAGGGCACCCCCATCCTGAGTGGAAGGACTCGGGGCCCCTTGAAGGGGGCTGTCCCCACCTGGTGGCTGGAAGCTCAGGCCCCACCCAGCCCCCCGGGACAGCTCTGTGTCCCCTCTGAGGCGGGGCTCAGGGGCCAGGCCACCGTGGTGTCCAGATGGGACCAGACTCCAGGGCCCAGAGCCAGGGGTGAAGGCCAAGGGTCCTGTGTGCAGAGGGAGGGGAGCCCCAGGGCTGGGGGTTAGCAGGAGGGCAGGGAGCCCCAGGACAGAGACGCGGCTGGGACAGGGTGCAGGGCCCCGGGACCCACCTGAGGGCCGAGTGGAGCCGTCCTCCTCTGTCACCTGCAGCTGCAGGGCCTCACTGCGCTCAGACCAGAGGGAATCTTGGCGATAGAAGCAGCGATAACGCCCAGCCATGTCTTCACTCACCGCAGGGAAGGGGAATCTGGCCTCTGTCGCCTGCGACCCATCTTGAGACACATTTTTCTGATTGTGGTGTGCAGCATTTCCATCCTTCTCCAGGCGGAAGTACTTAGCCCCAGCTGGGCCCCGGCACACGAAGGTCACAGGCCGTCCCCGGGGGATCACGGAGCCTGGCTGGGCCCTGAGGGAGGGTTTGGGCAGGGCCCCTGGGAGGAAGCAGGGCAAGATCTCAGGCTCCACCATGAGGAAATCTTCAACCTCACACCCCTCTCCCCCGCCGTGTCTTAAGCGTGCAGCTCAATGGTTCTTAGCAAACTTGCAGAGTTGTGCAACCCTCACCACAGCCAATTCCAGACCATTTGCACCATCCCTTCCCCGAGAGACCACCCCGTCTGCCCCTCCAGGGGACGAAGTCCTCACCACCCCAAGGACTTCTCCACCTGACACAAGTTCTGGTGACATCGTGGGCCTTTCTCAGGGGGACAGGGGAGGTGTCAGAGCAGGCTAGGGCCCTGGACAGGTCCCCCTCCCCGCGGCCACTCTCCAGGGGGACAGACAGGGCTGGGAGAGAGGCAGAGGGTGAGGGTGAGCAGGTCACTCGTGGGGACAGGGACGCTGGAGTCTGAGATGGTGGCCTGGCCGGATCTGCAGGCAGCTGGGGGAGATTGTGGGGACCAATGGGGCTGCAGGGCCCCATGGGAAGTCTAGTGGGGGTGGGAGTGGACACCAGCCCAGACCTGCTCACCGGACCCCAGTGGGTGAGGACCCCCAACTCCAGGGCACGTCCTCTGAGCAGCACTCACTGAGGTTCCCGCTGCATTTCCCACCTCCCCCTCAGCCCATTTCCACTTCCTTGTGATGGAGGCTCCTGGAACCCCAAGTGTCTAAACTGGGCTAGGAGGGGAAGAGAGGGCTCTGGCCCTGAACAGGAAGAAGGCACCCCAGTTACCCAGTCCCTGAGAGAGACAGAGCTGGCCGAGCCCCAGCACTCATTCCCTCGGTCGCCCCTCCCCTCGTTCCTTCAGCCACAGCTTAGCTCCCATCGCTCCGTTTATAGACGCCTCCTGTGCCATTGGCCCACAAACAGGAGAAACACAGGAGGACCCCTGCCTTCTTGGGCGGAAGGGCAGAGGGAGCACAGGGCTGAGTGTGGGGTCTCAGGGCTGAGTGTGGGGGCTCAGGGCTGAGTGGGGGGCCTTGGGCTGAGTGTGGGAGGCTCAGGGCTGAGTGTGGGGGACTCAGGGCTGAGTGGGGGGGGCTCAGGGCTGAGTGTGGGGGGCTCAGGGCTGAGTGGGGGGCTCAGGGCTGAGTGTGGGAGGCTCAGGGCTGAGTGTGGGGGGCTCAGGGCTGAGTGGGGGGGGCTCAGGGCTGAGTGGGGGGCTCAGGGCTGAGTGGGGGGGGCTCAGGGCTGAGTGTGGGAGGCTCAGGGCTGAGTGTGGGGGGCTCAGGGCTGAGTGTGGGGGCTCAGGGCTGAGTGTGGGGGGATCAGGGCTGAGTGTGGGAGGCTCAGGGCTGAGTGTGGGGGGCTCAGGGCTGAGTGTGGGGGGCTCAGGGCTGAGTGGGGGGGGCTCAGGGCTGAGTGGGGGGCTCAGGGCTGAGTGTGGGGGCCCAGGGCTGAGTGTGGGGGGCCCAGGGCTGAGTGTGGGGGGCCCAGGGCTGAGTGTGGGGGGCTCAGGGCTGAGTGTGGGGGGCTCAGGGCTGAGTGGGGGGGCTCAGGGCTGAGTGTGGGGGGCTCAGGGCAGAGTGGGGGGCTCAGGGCTTAGTGTGGGGGGCTCAGGGCTGAGTGTGGGGGGCTCAAGGCGAGGGGGGGCAGTGCTGGCCTCTCCTCAGAGACAGAGGGGAGAGGCCCTGAGCTGAGACCAGAGGCCAAATATGAATGAGCCAAGCTGAGCTTCATGAGCCCTCAGCCTGGGAGGCGGTCATGGTAGAGACAGAACCTGGTGCTTGTGAAAGTGAAGGAAAGGCTGGGTTTCTGAGGGTAACGTAGCCAGAGGGCGTGAGGACAGACAGACCCAGACAAAGAGAGAGGCTGGGGGCTCATTCCAGCTGAAGACACACCGGGAGAGGACTCTAAGGGAAATCAGTGTTTGGCCTGAACATGAAACTTGTGTGAAAAACTCCGTTTAAGAAGGCGGACTCACCCTCCTGCGTGTGGATCATCTGGCCCAGGCAGAGCACTGCAAGGGAAGGGCTGGTGAGAACAACGCCCAGCACCCGGGTCCTCCCGGGCTGCAATCAGGGGGACTTCCTGGAGGCAGCGGGCCCAGCCCCGAGAATTCCCAGGCTCCCTCCTCAGCATCCCCTCTGAGCACAAGCCTGCTTCCTGCTCTGAGTTTCCAGACAAACCCCCACCCCCCCTCTTCCAATCAGGTCCTCAGTCAGACCCTGTCCCCACGCCCAGGCACCGGCCTCTAGGACTGACCCTCCCATTTCACACTCAGGTCAGGGCCAGAGCTGAGGGGCCAGACCCCCAGGAGGGACCGTGCGTCTCCTGGGCTGGAGTCAGACCGAGCAGGGATGGAGACGCCTTCCCAGCCACCACCCCCTCGGTCCCTGGGATGCGGTCCCTCCATCCAGGACTCACCGAGGCCCAGGAGGGTGGAGGGCCGGGGGCTCATGGCCAGCCTCTCCCAGTCTCCTCCGTCCTTGTCCACATGGAGGAGGTGCGTCTGCCTGGGTGAGGGAGGACAGGGTCCTGCAGGTCAGCGAATGTGTAGGGCGGCTTTAAAGGGGCCGAGTCATGTGCCTCATTTCCGTGGTTTCTCAGGAACGGAAGTGGGGTGCTCTTAGCCCCAAATCCAGTTTCCCCTTTTTGGGTCCAGAGAGGCCTTGGTGAAAATATATGAAAATTTAAATTTCTCGTTTTTGCACGGAGCAGCTTCTAGTGAGATATGTCCTAACCAGGCTCAACCCATAACCAGATGAAACCCACATCGTATTTATTCACCAGAGATGGTAGAGAGATAGATAGATAGATAGATAGATAGATAGATAGATAGATAGATAGACAGACCCTAGTCAGCAGTGGGCAAACTACGGCCCGCGGGCCGGATCCGGCCCCTTCGGCTGTTCTATCCGGCCCGTGGAGCCAAAAGAGTGGAGGGTTCTCTTGCTCTCCCCTCCGCTCCTTTACTTTGAATTTATATTAGTTCACACAAACACTCCATCCATGCTTTTGTTCCGGCCCTCCGGTCCAGTTTAAGAACCCATTGTGGCCCTCGAGTCAAAAAGTTTGCCCACCCCTGCATAGATCATACATAGCAGGATGCTCAGAAACATAGATGTATAAGTCGTTACATAAGTAAATACATAGATGGAAACATGGATATAAAGATAGTTTCAATGATACTTAGATACATAAACAGGTATTGGAAACATAGATAGATATACAGATAGTAAGACAGAGAATTATATAAGTACAGTGTTGAATAGATATTTCAACAGATACACGGATAGTTATGTAAATATGTAGATATTTAGATACAGAGTTACACAGATAGATATTTAGATACAACGGCAGGTACTTGGACACATAGAATCATAGACAGACAATTCAGGCAGGGAAACTTAATGGCTCTCCATCTGGTCCTCACAGGCTGACTCTCCACAAACCACACATTTCCTTATGCAAATGTTTCAGTTTCTCACCTGCAAATGGGAAACCATAGAACTCTTCTGACACCTCCTTGGTGTTACTGGGAGAGCACAGAGCTGAGCGGGACACTGGAAGGGCTCAGCCTGCTTCCTCCGTCCCCATGCTCCCCAGCTCCGGCTCAGGCTCGATGCCCTTGTCTCTGTGCCCCTCTGTGCCCCTCTGTGCCCGGTGACCCTGGTTATTTCAGACGGAAAGCCCCCACGTCCACCAGAGAACATGCACTAAAGAAACAGTCCTGTGGTCCCCACGTCGGTGGGCGGGGCATCTGGGAAGGATGACTTTGCAAAGAACCAGATGGGTCTGGGCTGGTGGCTGTATTCCCATCTGGATGCTGATGGGCTTCCATGGGTCCTTTTAGGGCCCCGCACACAGACCCCGTGCCTGGGGAAGGTGGTCCCATTGCTGTCATGTACCCCTCGAATCGCACAAAGGACGCCCCAATCAGGAAGTGGAATTAAGGAGACATTTATTCAAAAGCCGGTGGCTGCCAGGGGGCATCAGCTCTGGGAATCTCGCAGGGCCTGAGTGACAGCCGTAGCGAGCTTATAAAGGCAAACACCGCATCCTGCTGGACCTGGGAATGTGGAATTGCCTTGCGAACGCGGATTGTACAGAAGCAACGTGAATAATCTCTTTGGTTATCTGTAGTTTCAGTTCCCGGAGCCACTGAGTCAAGGAAAGCAATTTTGTGGTTCTGGCTCTCAGGCACCGGAGAATAACCTTTGTGATGTGGGCTGGCAACACACCGGGGTGGTTTACGTGAGCTCCCAGGTCGCAGTCTGGAACTGAGGTTCCTGCCCTATCGTTTAAGCAAGCAGGTGTGTACAAAAGGCAGAACAGCAGGGTTAAATTCAAACAGCAGTTTTCACCCGCGATGCATGTCCCTATGCTTCATTGCTTCACCATAAACCTCGTCCCTCACAGCACTGGGGCGCATCCTGGTGACCTCCCAGGGGAGGGCCCCCAGGAGGAGGAGACAGAGGAGAGTCAGGACTTGGAGGGAAAGGCTGAGACTCTCAGGTCCCGGCTCAGGGATGGCTGTGAGGCTGCAGCCCCCAGGCAGGCCCCAGGCAGAGCTGGGCCCCTCGGGAAGGGTCCCCCTCGTGGCTCTCCCAGACCTCGAGCTCAGACCCATGGGAGACCGCCCAGGGGCCACGGCTGTTCAAGGGGCAGAGAATGGGGCTCTGGGTGTGGGCCGTCCCTCGGCACCCAGGCCCACAGCTTCATGATCCTTGGCCTCAACCCCCGCCCGCCCACCCCGCCCAGATCTGCAGTTCCCAGCCCAGCTGACCCAGCGCCTCTGACACACAGAAGGTACAGAGCGGCTCCGTGTGGGGAAAGAATGCAGGAGGCGCCCTCTGGACTCGGGGCAGGTGGTGTGGCCACAGCGGGGGGCGGGGGGGGGGCTCCCCCACGAGCTGCAGGGGACCTGGGGTCTGTGGTCGCAGCCACTCTTCCTCAGGAAGCAGTTCTCTCCTGGGTGAGAGCACTCCCCCTCGATTCCCACAAAGCACCCCCTCCGCAGAGCTCCGCCCCCGTGCAAAGGCAGACACAGTGGCCCGGCCGTGTACTGTCACTCGCTGCCCACCAAGCAGTCCCACGTATTTATATGGGGTCCCCCAGGTAAGAAAGCGGGTGAGGGGGAGCAGGACAAAGCAGACAGCCGAGGGAGGCTGGGCTCACAGACAGGCTGCAGCCCTGAGGGGCTGTGGGTGCAGAGCGTGCAAAGACGCCTTCACTGGGTGCCATGAGGCCCAGCCGGTCTCTGCTGCTCAGGACACAGGGACCCTCTGACATTTCCGCACCCACTTTGTCCCCGGGCTCCAGTGGGCGTGTCTGAGCATCCGTTCCTGCCCCATCGGTCCAGGTGGGATCTCTCCGCCCACCACACGGGCCCCCTACGGCGCCCTGGTGTTCAGCCCCCGGACACACCTCGGGGGAATTAGAGGGAGTCCTAGTGCAAGGTGGCCCCCCTCTCCACCTGCCCGCAGGAGTGCTACCGGGGACCCGGCCTCCAGGTGGCCTCTTGGGGCCAAAAAGCAAGAGGGGTGCCTTTTGGGATAGGGGTGTCCCTGCACCCCATGGCCCTGTCCTGGGCCCTGCGTGCCCCAGGTCCGCAGTCGGAGGTTCAAGAAGAAAAGACTCGCCCTGGATGATGTGGTTCAGTGGTTAGAGCATCAGCCTGGGTACCAAAGGGTTTTGGGTTCAACTCCCGGTCAAGGGCAGGTCCCTGGGTTGCAGGTGCCATCCCTGGTCAGGGCGAGTTCGGGAGGCACCCAGTACATGTGTCTCTCTTACCTCCATATTTCTCTCTCTTTCTCTCTCTATCCTTCCCTCCCTTCCAGTTCTCTAAAAATCAACGGGAAAAAGATCTTCGGGTGAGGATTCACCAAGAAAATAAAAAATGAAAAAGAGGAAGGAGGAGGAGGAGGAGAAAGTGAAGGAGGAGGAGAAGGGCCTTGATGTCTGTTCTTCTGTCCTCTCTCTGAGCCCCTCCTCTTCCTTCCAATAACCCCTGAGATGGAAAGATTTTTGTTTTATTTATTTTTATATTTTTGTGGATCTCAGAGAGGAAGGGAGATGGAGGGAGAGATAGAAACATCAATAATGAGAGAGAATCATGGATCAACTGCCTTCTGCACACCCCCTTCTGGGGATCAAGCCAGCAACCCAGGCCTGTGCCTGACCGGGAATCGAACCCTGACTGGGAATCGAACTCTGACCTCCTGGTTCCTAGGTCAATGCTCACCCACTGAGCCAGGCTGGCAGGGCTTGTTTTACTTGTCATTTCCCCCAAAAGGGTGTCTCTCCAGATGGGGCTGCACTGCGTGGACTCACAGGGGCAGTCCTGGGCCTGGTCAGCTGTCCTTGCTCAGGGGGAGGGAGGGGTCACTGAAGGGGAGGAGCTGTCAATCAGCGGGCTGTGTGACCCGCCCTCCCGGTGTTGGCAGCACCACCCAACCTCAGACCCAAAAGGGGAAGGAAGGGCTCATTCTCCCTGGAGCTGGGGCACCTGCCCGTCTCGCCTGCGCCTGCCCGTCTCTCCTGCCCTCGGATGGACGTCAGAGCTCCTGGTTCTCTCACCCCGCTGCCCTCCGGTTCCGGGCCTTGGACTTGGGCTGAACTGCACCACCGACGCTCCTGGGTCTCCGTGCAGAAGGCGATGGGGGGACTTCCAGCTTCCATAGCCGGTGAGCTGTTCCTGAGCTAAACCCCCCTCCTTATCTCTCTGTGCCCCAGAGCTCAGAACCTCTGGGCTCTGTTTACCTGGAGGCCCCAGAGCTCATAAGCTCTGGGCTCTGTTTACCTGGAGGCCCCAGACTCAGAACCTCTGGGCTCTGTTTACCTGGAGGCCCCAGACTCATAAGCTATGGGCTCTGTTTACCTGGAGGCCCCAGACTCAGAACCTCTGGGCTCTGTTTACCTGGAGGCCCCAGACTCATAAGCTATGGGCTCTGTTTACCTGGAGGCCCCAGACTCATAAGCTATGGGCTCTGTTTACCTGGAGGCCCCAGACTCAGAACCTCTGGGCTCTGTTTACCTGGAGGCCCCAGACTCAGAAGCTATGGGCTCTGTTAACCTGGAGGCCCCAGACTCAGAACCTCTGGGCTCTGTTAACCTGGAGGCCCCAGACTCAGAAGCTATGGGCTCTGTTTACCTGGAGGCCCCAGACTCATAAGCTATGGGCTCTGTTTACCTGGAGGCCCCAGACTCAGAACCTCTGGGCTCTGTTTACCTGGAGGCCCCAGACTCATAAGCTATGGGCTCTGTTTACCTGGAGGCCCCAGACTCATAAGCTATGGGCTCTGTTTACCTGGAGGCCCCAGACTCAGAACCTCTGGGCTCTGTTTAACTGGAGGCCCCAGACTCATAAGCTATGGGCTCTGTTTACCTGGAGGCCCCAGACTCATAAGCTATGGGCTCTGTTTACCTGGAGGCCCCAGACTCAGAACCTCTGGGCTCTGTTTACCTGGAGGCCCCAGACTCAGAAGCTATGGGCTCTGTTTACCTGGAGGCCCCAGACTCAGAACCTCTGGGCTCTGTTAACCTGGAGGCCCCAGACTCAGAAGCTATGGGCTCTGTTTACCTGGAGGACCCGGAACTCAGAACCTCTGGGCTCTGTTAACCTGGAGGACCCAGACTCAGAAGCTATGGGCTCTGTTTACCTGGAGGCCCCAGAGCTCATAAGCTATGGGCTCTGTTTACCTGGAGGCCCAAGACTCAGAAGCTACGGGCTCTGTTTACCTGGAGGCCCCAGACTCAGAACCTCTGGGCTCTGTTTACCTGGAGGCCCCAGACTCAGAAGCTATGGGCTCTGTTTACCTGGAGGCCCCAGACTCAGAAGCTATGGGCTCTGTTTACCTGGAGGCCCCGGAGCTCAGAACCTCTGGGCTCTGTTTACCTGGAGGCCCCAGACTCAGAACCTCTGGGCTCTGTTTACCTGGAGGCCCCGGACTCAGAACCTCTGGGCTCTGTTTACCTGGAGGCCCCAGACTCAGAACCTCTGGGCTCTGTTTACCTGGAGGCCCCGGACTCATAAGCTATGGGCTCTGTTTACCTGGAGGCCCCAGACTCATAAGCTATGGGCTCTGTTTACCTGGAGGACCCGGAGCTCAGAACCTCTGGGCTCTGTTTACCTGGAGGCCCCAGACTCAGAAGCTCTGGGCTCTGTTTACCTGGAGGCCCCAGACTCAGAACCTCTGGGCTCTGTTTACCTGGAGGCCCCAGACTCAGAACCTCTGGGCTCTGTTTACCTGGAGGCCCCAGACTCAGAACCTCTGGGCTCTGTTTACCTGGAGGCCCCAGACTCAGAAGCTCTGGGCTCTGTTTACCTGGAGGCCCCAGACTCATAAGCTCTGGGCTCTGTTTACCTGGAGGCCCCAGACTCAGAAGCTCTGGGCTCTGTTTACCTGGAGGCCCCAGACTCAGAAGCTACGGGCTCTGTTTACCTGGAGGCCCCAGACTCAGAACCTCTGGGCTCTGTTTACCTGGAGGCCCCAGACTCAGAAGCTATGGGCTCTGTTTACCTGGAGGCCCCAGACTCAGAACCTCTGGGCTCTGTTTACCTGGAGGCCCCAGACTCAGAAGCTATGGGCTCTGTTTACCTGGAGGCCCCCTGGGCGGAGGGGATGCTTTGTGGGAATTGAGGGGGCAGGGGAGAGGGGGAGAGAGAGAGGAAGGGGAAGGGGGAAGGGGGGAGGGAGAGGGAGAGAGAAAGAGAGAGAGAGAGGGAGAGAAAGAGAGAGAGAGAGAGAGAGAGAGAGAGAGAGAGAGAGAGAGAGAGAGAGAGATTCAGAAATTCAGTACAGGATGTAACCCCAAGAAAACAAAGATGAAAACTATAGGGTTATATCCCAGCTGGTTTGGCTCAGTGGATAGAGCATCGGCCTGCTGACCGAGGGGGTCCCAGGTTCTGATCCCAGACAAGGCATATCCCGGGGTTGCGGGCTCGATCCCTGGTTTTGGGCGTGCAGGAGGCAGCCAGTCAATGATTCCCTCTCATCATTAATGTTTCTCTCTCTCTCTCCCTCTCCCTTCCTCTCTGAAATCAATAAAAATATATTTAAAAAAAATAAAATAAAATTAAGTCGGAAGGCTGGGGACCCACCCTCGCTGAGGTGCATGGCCTGTGACTCAGAACAGTGACTCGGGCCCCCCACGCGGGTCTGCACCCCCTGCCACTGAGCTCGCCCGACCTTTGGCAGCTCAGGGAATGTTCGCTCCCTGGTTTTCCCAAGAAAAACGGAGGAAGGAGTAGAACAGGCCATAGAGGGTTTGGCCCAGGATTCAATGGGTAACGTTCCATAGAACGAAAATAGCAGTTGCGCCATTGTAACAGCCGTCTGAGTCTTGCTTGAACTTTTAAAAAATATTATTTTAATGTGGAATAACATGTTTAATGCCGGCGACAGCCATGCAGGCCTGTTACTTTTTCTATTGGAACAGCAACAGCAAAAAACCCACACAATTAATCTGAACGAGACGCTGGCGCCCCCTAGCGGTTCTCAGGGTAACATCTCGTTTTAACCTGATGGGACAGCGGGTCTGACCCCATTAAGAGGCAGGAATTTGGGCACTTCCCACCTCGGGGGCTCTGTCTCCCAGCTCTCCTGGCGAGGGATCCCGCTCTGGAGTCGGGGTGCCTCAGACCCCAAAGGTTTCTGTGTGGAGACAGCGCTGGGCAGCATCCTTTGCAAGCCCTGCGGCCACCAGCAACCTTGCTAAGCAACCCAGGGGACAGTCGTGAACAGACATTGGAATAACAGAGGGGCCTGGCCGATGCTGCTCAGTGGTTAGAGCGCGGCCCGAGACTCAAGGGCACGTCCCTGAGTTGCAGGTTCGATCCCCAACCCGGTCAGGGTATGTGTGTGAGGCAACCAATCCATGTCTCTCTCGCACATCCATGTTTCTCTCTCTCTCTCTCTTCCTCCCTTCAACTCTCTCTCAAAATCAATGGAAAAGTTATCCTGGGGTGAGGATGGAAATAATGAGGGGGGAAGAGGTCTATGGGGGAAAAGGAGACATGTGTAAAACTTTAAACAATAAGATTTAAAAAAAAAAAAAGAAAAAAGAAAGAACGAGGGGACCCAGGAAAGAGGGTGGATGTGTTCACTAACTGATTCCTGAGATCTGCCCACGTGGTCAGTGACCCCGGTGTCAGGGAGTGTGGGGGTGCCTGCCACCTGTGGAATCTGAGAATACTGGGGGATTCGACCCCACGTGGGGAGGGACAGAAGAGGAAGAGCAGATTCAGGAAAAGAGGGTTCACAGCACAGGTGGGGGGGTTGCCTCTGGGGCAACAGCCACCACGGGGGCCACACCCCTTCCCTGGGCAGAGACCAGCTGTCAGAATGTGTGTGATCAGGGAGTGTGACTGTTACAGCCAACAGGCCCGAGGGGTAAGGACTCACCCGGATGGAAGGCAATTTCCCACCCACGGCAACAGGTGAGGGTCACTGCAGCTCCCCAGGAGGCGGGGCCTACATCCTGTGACGAACAGGAAGTGTGAGGGTAGCAAGGCCCACAGGCAAGGAGATGATGGGCCACTGGAGACAGACTGTCACTCACAGTGCCCGGGGGAGGGGCACCCGGAGAAGCCCCAGGCTGGTCAGAGGAGAGGGGATGGCGGGGAGGGGGTGGGGGGGGATCACAGGCAAGGGCCTTTGATGTGGTTTCAACTGGAAGGAATTGGGGAGACAGGGTGAGCAGGCTTAGCAATGGCTGCTTTAATTCTTGCAGTGGGCCCTGGGGTGGAGCGGGGGGTGCTAGCTGTCTGGCCCCTGGTCCGGGGGTGATTAGGGCAGGGGGGTCGTGGCCCAGAGTGTGAAAGCCCCACAAAGGGGGTGTCGGGGTGAGGGTTCAGGATTGGCGGGTTTGTATGTGAAGGGTGACCCCAGGAAGAGGATTCCTATCCTAAATAATAAAGAGGTAATATGCAAATTGACCATCAATCCAACATACAAGATGGCTGCCCCCATGTGGACACAAGATGGCCAGCAGGGGAGGGCAGTTGGGAGGGACCAGGCCTGCAGGGGAGGGCAGTTGAGGGTGACCAAGCCTGCAGGGGAGGACTGTTTGGGGCGAACAGGACGTCAGGGGAGGGAAGTTAGGGGTAACCAGGCTGGTAGGGGAGAGCTGTTAGGAGCAATCTGGCCATCAGGGGAGTATTTAGGTGTCAATCAGGCTGTCAGGGGAGTGGTTAGGGAGTGATCAGGCTGGCAGGCAGAAGTGGTTAGGGGCAATCAGGCAGGCAGGCATGCAAGCGGTTGGGAGCCAGCAGTCCTGGATTGTGAAAGGGATGTCCGACTGCCTGTTTAGGCCCAGTGGGATTGGGCCTATATATATTTTAATCCTCACTGGAGGATATTTTTCCATTGATTTTTGGAGTGAGTGGGAGAGAGAAGGAGAGATAGAGAGAAACATCGATGTGGGAGAAACACATCGATTGGTTACCTCCTGCTAAAGCCGTGACCAGGGCCCCGGGCCGGGGAGGAGCCTGCAACCGAGATACATGCCCTTGACCAGAATCGAACCTGAGACCCTTTGGTTTGCAGGCCGACGCTCTATCCACTGAGCCACACCAATCAGGGCAGAAAGAAGATTCTTGCTCAGGGGTTGGGGCAGCAGCGAGGGAGGCAGGAGGCCAGTGCCAGGTGACGCAGGCATCGTACAGGGTCACCTAGGACACGGTGTGCCCGACAGACACCTGTAGGACAGATGTTAACGCGTCAGGTTGACAGGTGCCTGACACGTGGCCAATACAAGGAGGCACAGCAGGCTCTGCTCCATGCAGTCATCCTGGGAACCAAGGGTCAGTTTCAAGGGGTGGCTTCCAGGGTCACCCAGGACATCGGTGTCCAGCAGCAAAGAGGAGAGCCCACCGAGGAGCCCTGAGGAAGCCCAGGGACAGACTTGGTGCTGAGGACAGAATAACAGCCCCCAGCAGTGTCCATGTCCTATTCCCTGGAACCATCTGGTATCTGCAGATCGGAAGATGAGCCATGGGTCCAGGTGCACCCATGTCACCACAAGGGTCCTTTCAGAGGGAGGCAGGAGGGTCAGAGACGGAGGGAAGGAGACGTTCCGGTCAGAGAGCGGGATGTGAAGAAGCTGCAGCGCTCCTTGACGATGGAGGAAGGGGCCGCAAGCCAAGGAGTGCAGACGGCCCCGCTGTAAGGTCTGGGGCTGGGAAAGCAGGAACTTTACAAACTTTGCTTTCTAGCCTGCTTGAATAATGAAAAAGATAAACTTAAGCTGTCTGACCTTATAGGCCAGAGACTAGATATGCCCATAATTTCAATGCCATGCCAGGTGCATTTTTTAATTGGATAGAACTGTGTTGTTTTCAAGGCCACCAGCGAGATAACCACTAAGTGCACATAGGGCTGGCTCTTTAGTAAAAAGGGAAGTTCTGCTTGTAGCCTTGCTTAGAATTTGAATTCATTTTCTCTAAGCCCACCGGTGAAGCCCACCGGTGAATAAAGTGTGACTCCCCCGGCCTGTGCTCTCGGACCGCGGGACCTCACCCGAGAGCTTTCAATAAACGCGATTTTTCGCTTTACCCTGCTTGTCTTGGTCAACTTATTGGCTGCGGTCAGATTAAGTCTTACACCTCTGATTCAACCTTACACCCGCAAAGCTGCCAAAGGTAACGAGACGGATTCTCCCTTACTGTCCCCGGAGGGAGTGCAGCCCAGCCAGCACCTTGATCTTCGCCAACGAAACTGACTTCAGGCTTCTGGCGTCCTGACCTGGGAGACAATACACTGTGTTGTCGGAAGCCACGGAGTGTGTGGTGATTTGTTACAGCAGCCACAGGAAGCGAATACTCTCACTTTAGGGGAGGAGTCAATGCAAACTTACTGGGCAAAACAGCATCCAATCCCAGTCTTGAAGGGCATTAGCTAGGGGAGGGGAGGAAGGTCAGGCCAAGGACAAGGCTGGAGAGCTGGGTAGGTGCAATTTGTGTGGAGAATGCATGGTGTCCAGTGGGGATGAACCTGGGGTGGGCACAGGAAATGGGAACACGCTAGATCCGTCAGAGTGGACTAACAGCCCGAGGGACCCTCCCGTGCCATCATGGCCTCGCCACACCTGTGCCCAGTCCACACGTGTTCACGATGTGGGTGTATGCATGTTTATGCGTTTGTACCAGTGTGTGCATGTGTTTGCATGTGTGTGTGTGTGTGTGCATTTGTGCCTTCACGGGCATGTGTATGCATGTGGTGGGGGTAGGGGTGTATGCTCTGCACCCTCACCCAGCCAAGCAACCCCTTAGATGCCTACTCACTCATGACAAAGAACCACACTCAGATCAGAAATCATCGATGCCTTTTTTTTTTCTGTCTTTATTCCCTTACTAAGTTGTGAGCATCTGTGGAGGCAGAGACTGGGGACCAGGTACCATGTACCCCAGCTCCTCGTGCAGGGCTGCCATAGTTGGGTGTGTGAGAACATTTATTGATGAACAAGGTGAAGCAGGATTCAGAGACAATGAGGCATCAGAGATTCGCTGCATCAATATGGCCCAGGTTCAAGGTCAACAAGTGGAAAGTCGTTAGAGTCAGCTAGGAAGATGGTTCCAACCGCCTTGGGGGGTGGCGGAGGGGGAAGGTGGGGATTCACAGGACATGTCTGGAACCAGCTGGGTGACTGTCAGGCTGTAGCTGGGTCTCTGGAAACAGCCCACCAACTGTAGCTGGGTCTCTGAAAACTGCTGAGCAACAGTGGTTGGGTCTCTGGAAACTGCTGAGCAACTGTGGTTGGGTCTCTGGAAACTGCTGGGCAATAGTAGCTGGGTCTCTGGAAACTGTTGGACAACTGTAGCTGGGTTGCTAGAAACTGCTGGACAACTGTAGCTGGGTTTCTGAAAACAAAGGTTATATGGGTGCTCCAAGGAGCTGGTGGATTGTAGGAGGGGCCACCTGGTTAATGAACCTCCTAGGTGTTGAGTAGGGGTCCCCTGACTCCAGCTCTCGCCTCCAGGAGAAATGAATAGATGGCTGTCAAGAATGGGGTGATTCGCCCTAACTGGTTTGGCTCAGTGGATAGAGCGTCGGCCTGCGGACTCAAGGGTCCCAGGTTCGATTCCGGTCAAGGGCATGTGCCTTGGTTGCGGGCACATCCCCAGTGGGAGGTGTGCAGGAGGCAGCTGATCGATGTTTCTCTCTCATCGATGTTTCTAACTCTCTATTCTTATCCCTTCCTCTCTGTAAAAAATCAATAAAATATATTAAAAAAAAAAAAAAAAGAATGGGGTGATTCCACAGGGAAGCCCTCCTGGTGGTGCTTCGGGCCTTTGCAAGAGTGACTTGTGTCTGGGTTGGGGGCAGCCAGGGAGAGGTCAATGGGGGAAAAGGAGACTTATGTAATACTTTAAACAATAAAGAATTTAACTTTTTTTTTTTTTTTAAAGAGTGACTTGTGTCTCTAGGTGCAGAGGCCAGGTGTCCGAGTCAGCGTCTGGGAAGTTCTGCGTATGTGCTGGCAGCAGCTGTGGGCTCCGCGGGCGGTGGGGACACAGCTTGGGCTGTTCTGAGGGTGAGGGCCCGCTGGTCCAGCTGGGCATATGTCACCTCCTGGGCATCTCCTGCAGCGGGGCTCTGAGGGAGAGAGCCAGGGTGGGTTAGTGTGCCGGAGCAGAGGAGAGGGGGCAGTGGGAAGGACAGACTATGGTGGCCAGCTTCCACGTGGCCCCTGTGGTCCCACCTCCCGAATCTCCATTGTGGAGTTTCCTTCCACATAGAATCGGAGTTGGGCTGTGTGATCCATAGAATATGACAGAAGGGAGGGCATGCCACCTCCATGGAGAGGCCTCAAGACACATTGGGCTTCTGTCCTCCCTCCCGGGGGCCCCGCCTCTTGGGGGAGGCGGCTGCCACGGAGAAGCCCACGTGTGGAAGAACGGAGGCCTCCTGCCCTCAGCCTAGGAGAGTGCCATCTTGCACGTGGACCTGCAGCCCCCCAGTCAAGCCTTCAGATGAATGCAGCCCGTCATCATGACAGCAGCCTCCTGAGAGTCCGCGAGCCGGAACCACCCAGCAGATTCAATCTGCTTCCAAATTAGGACCCAAGAAACTGAGATACTTGTGGGGGGGCACTTTGGCCCTGGCTGGTGTGGCTCCGTGGTTACAGCATTGGCTGCAGACTGAAGGGTCGCAGGTTCAATCCTTGGCCCTGGTTGAGGCGTGTGTGGGAGATAACCAGTCGCTGTGACAGAGATGTTTCTCTCCCTCTCTCTCTCTCTCTCCCTCTCTCCCTCTCCCTCCCTCCCTTCCACGCTCTTTGAAAAATCAATGAAAAAATATCCTCCGGTGAGGATTGAAAAATAAAGTTGGGCCCTAGCTGGTTTGGCTCAGTGGATAGAGCGTCAGCCTGCGGACTGAAGGGTCCCAGGTTCGATTCCGGTCAAGGGCATGTACCTTGGTTGCGGGCACATCCCCAGTAGGGAGTGTGCAGGAGGCAGCTGATGGATGTTTCTCTCTCATCGATGTTTCTAACTCTCTATCCCTCTCCCTTCCTCTCTGTAAAAAATCAATAAAATATATTTTAAAAAAAAGAAAAATAAAGTTGGGTGCGTGGTTCCCCAGAAATAGGTGACTAATCCAATACTTACTGCTCTCTGCATCTCCCCCTTTTTCTCAGGAAGTGCATAGACCGTGGCCTCATCTGGGGAGGGGGAGGGGAAGAGAACAACAGTGGTCACTTCTTTGGGGTGAACCTTTAGAGGCAAATTTGCCTGAAACGTCATGGGTTTAGGTCTCCACCTCCAGCTGGAACATCCAGTAATCTTGCCCCGCCCCATTGCTTCCTCAGTGGTGCTCAATGCCAGTCCCCTTTCCCCGAGCAGCCCCCCCTCCTTGTCCCTTACTTGGTGTGCTCTCTGTGATGTCAGCAGCCGGGCTGAGCCTGAGGAGAAAGAACAAGTGAGCATGGGGGGATGGGGGGTGGGGAGAGACTGCAGGCAGAGACCTGGGAGGGGTCCGCGGGTCCTCACCTCTCCTGGGGCCTCTGCTCCTCGCCTTTGCTGTGGGGGGACTCTGAGGACAATCAGGGTGTGAATTAGGAGGGAGGCCATCTCCCCAGCACCCCACACAGCCTTCCCCGGTCACCCCGCCCTGGCCCTGAGACCTACCGTGTTTTCTCTGATGCTGACGATGGACTAAGAAGAGGACCAGCAGGAGGAGACAAAGGAGAAAGGCCACCACGGAGGTCCCAACAAGGACGTAAACGTATTTGCTCGACAGGCCTGGGAGAGCAGGGAAGATCGAACCACAGTATCCACAGGATGCATGTATGGAGCACCAACTGCATACCATGAATATGCTGGGGGCCTGTCATGTTCACACTGATGCATCTAATCTCCCACATGCCTGGTAGTCCTGTGGCATGGGACCTGCCGGAAGCCAGTTCCAGCATGTCATAATTGCAGGAGTTTCATCAAAAGGTTGATGGAACTTGGGGACTCAACAAGGGCTGTGTCACATATGTTATCATCTGTTGGGAATGGCTAAAGGCATTTCCCCCAAACCTGAATAGGATGAGTGTTTGCTGCCAGAGAGCTCAGGGCTTCTCAATCTACATGTTATTGCCTCCTACTGGCCAAACACCTGAACAGTCGTAGGCTATTCCCCAATCTGACAATATCTCCACCTTGCCCTAGGACAATTTGTGTTAATAAAAAGCAAGGGGTCTTGAGACAAGGAGAATCTCGTTTCTTCAGCCAGGCTCCTCTGACCCCCAATACCTTCCAAAATTATCTTTCATCTCTGGACTCCTTCTTAATCTACACAAAGCCTTTCTCCAGATTGCTGAACCCTTCTTAATGCTGGAACAAGAATCCCGGCAGGGACCCATCATCCCCATTTTACTAAACCCGGGTCCCGAGTGCTGAGGTCCTCTGTCCCCAGGATGTTGACAGAGCTGAGGTATGACCAATGCCCAAGCCCATTCTTTCCCTTCCCCACGAGGCACACTCTGCATCCAGGTCCTCTGTCCCCATCATTCACCGTGATTGCTAACTGTCCTTTGAATGGTCTGTGTGTCTCCTAGGAGTGAGGAACCAGGAGGACGTGCGTCTAAGGCCCGAGCTGGACAGAGGAGGCTCTGAGCCTCCAGGTCCCCCCATGGAGGTCTCCCCACTCCAGGACCCTCACCTGCTCCCTCCAGGACTGTTTTGCCTGTGGGACTTCCTGTGAGGGTGCCAAATGCCCTACATCTGTCCTGTCCAAATTAGTACCCATGCGTCACTGTATCCACTGGCATTTAAGTGAAATAAATTAAAAAGACAGATTCTCAGTGGCTCAGTGGTTGTCGACCTAAGAACCCGGAGGTCACAGGTTCGAATCCCTGGTAGGGCACATGGATGGGTTGCAAGCTCGGTCCCCAGTAGGGGGCGTGCAGGAGGCAGCCAATCAATGATGCTCTCTCATCATGGATGTTTCTCTCTCTCTCTCCCTCTTTCTTCCTCTCTGAACTCAATAAAAATATATTTTTTAGAAAAAAAGCCAGACCCTCAGCTGCACTAGCCACATTTCCAGGGCTCAGTGGCCACACCTGGCTAAGGGTGCACACTGGATGCAGATAGACCACACCCACTAAGAACAGGAAGTGCTGGCCTCCTCCTGGGGCCCCACCCCCAGGGCAGGAATCCCCATCCCTGATTTCTTCTGTCTTTCTCCCGCCAGCCTCTGCTGGGGGTGGACGGCCCTTCTGGGAGTGAGGAAGCCAAGCGCCCAGTGTCCTCCTGCTGCCTGAAGCCCTGCCCTTAGCGGGCGAGTTGATGGAGCACCAGGCCTGGTCTGGGCTTGGCGCATGCGCTGTGCGTCCACCACGCCTTTACCAGTTACCTGCTCTGCGCATGCGCACAGCACAGCCCATTTCACAGGCGATCAGACTGAGGTCCAAGAGCTCGTCCACGCACAGGGTGCGAGTCCCTCGTTTCCTCTTCTGGAACAGCGCCCCCGCGTCCTCATATCCCTTAAGAAAGCAGGAGACTTCCCCTCCCTGGTCCTCCCGCCCCGACACCTGGGACAGCCCAGGACCCAGGACCCACCCGCTGTTCCACACGCTGCTGCCTGTCCTTCCCTTTAAGACATTTAGCACAATTTACACTTAGATGTATATGCCATATGTGTAGCATGTATGTACTATGTATAACATGACCTATTTATAACAAAATTATATAATTATAATCTATAATGGGTATAAATATATATTTAAAATTATGGGATTTCACTTATACATGTATAATTTGAACTACATAAATATTTAAAAATATAAATTTAAAAGAACTTATACTGCATAAGGTATACAAGATATCAATTATACATGTTACTATATAATATAGGGTGCATATTTATGTTCACATTTGAATATATTGATTGTAGTACTACATGATATAATTTACCATAATGTACTGTATATTCATTTGTAATGTGCTTATTATATTAATCATATTACTTATATATTTAATGTATAATCAACTATATACACTAACATAAATTATAGATCTGAAACTTTACCTTGTAAATTATATATTTACTAGAGGCCTGGTGCATGAAATTTGTGCACAGTGGGGGTGTCCCTCAGCCCGGACTGCACCCTTTCCAATCTGGGACCCCTTGGGGGATGTTCAACTGCCGGTTGTGCCTAAACCGGCAGTCGGACATCCCTCTCACAATCCAGGACTGCTGGCTCCTAACGCTGGCCTGCCTGGTTTTCCCTAACCACTTCTGCCAGCCAGCCTGATCACCCCTAACCGCTCCCCTGCCGACCTAATTGATGCCTAACTGCTCCGCTGCCAGCCCGATCATCCCCAACTGCCCTCCCCAGCCGGCCCTGTTGCCCCCAACTGCACCCCTCGCCAGCCTGGTCACCCCACACACCCTGCTGTTTGGTCGTTACTGTTACTTTGATGGCATCCCGGACAATTTGTATATTCCTCTATTATTAGTATAGATATTTGTACATATAGACATACTAGAGACCCAGTGCATGTAATTTGTGCGCTCAGGGTGGTGGGGGGGTCCCTCAGCCAGGCCTGCGCCCTCTCGCAGTCCCGGATCCCTCGGGGGATGTCCTACTACCATGGGGGCGGGAGAGGCTCCTGCCACCACCGCTGCGCTCACCAGCCATGAGCCCAGCTTCTGGCTGAGCGGCGCTCCCCTGTGGGAGCGCACTGACCACTAGGGGTCAGCTCCTGTGTTGAGCGTCTGCCCCCTGGTGGTCAATGCCCATCATCGCGACAGGTCGTTCCGCTGTTCAGTCGATTTGCATATTAGCCTTTTATTATATAGGCTATGCATTTTTTGTTGTTCATTCTAATTAATTCTCCCCAGTAGAGTTGGGAGGATGCAGTCGGAACCCCAGCACAGAGCCCCCCCCCGGAACCCCTCCAAGCAGAGGTCTCTACTCACCAGCTGAGAAGAGGGGCTTTGTGTATGTGACAGGGGTGGAGCTGGGAGTGGAGCTGGGGGCAGAGTTGGGGGTAGAGCTGAGGGTGGAGCTGAGAACTCGGGGGGCTCCTGTGAACAGGGCAGGGGAAGGGCTGATGTTCTGTGGGGGCTGCCTGGGTTTCTCCCTCTCAGCCTGGCCCCTCCGCCCTAAGTGTCCACCCACAGGCCACGTCTGTCCCTCACTCAATCCCAGACAGCACCCTGAGCTATGGGGGGGGTGGGCAGGAGAGAAGGGGAGCCCTGCTCCACTCTGCTGGGGGGTCACCCCTCTCACCTCCCACCACCAGTGCCTCGTGGCCTCACAGAACCAGCAGGGAGCAGCTCCCCTGAGCCCGGGACATGGGGGAGGGGGGATGCCTGATGGACCCTGAGTCCAGGAAGTCTCGGGGGCTGATCACACACAGGGACGGACAGCTTCATCCCCCAAATCCCTCAGAGCACCATCCCGCCCTGGTCATGCCCCCCTCACTTGCCCATGGAGGGTGGACCCCAGGGGACACATTGCCTGGGCCCACAGAGCCTGGCCAAGGGAAAGGGGAGGGCACCCCCCCATCCTGAGGGGAAGGACGTGGGCCCCTTGAAGGGTGCTGTCCCCACCTGGTGGCTGGAAGCTCAGGCCCCACCCAGCCCAGCAGGGACAGCTCTGTGTCCCCTCTGAGGCGGGGGTCAGGGGCCAGGCCACCGTGGTGTCCAGATGGGACCTGACTCCAGGGCCCTGAGCCAGGGGTGAAGGCTGAGGGAGGGGAGCCCCAGGGCTGGGGGTGAACAGGGGGGCAGGGAGCCCGAGGACAGAGACGCGGCTGGGAGAGGGTGCAGGGCCCTGGGACGCACCTGAGGGCCGAGTGGAGACGTCCTCCTCTGTCAGCTGCAGCTGCAGGGCATCACTGCGCTCAGACCAGTCTGACCCTTGTTGATAGAGGCAGCGATAACGCCCAGCCTTGTCTGCACTCACTGCAGGGAAGTGGAATCTGGCCTCTGTCACCTGCGACCCATCTTGAGACACATTTTCCTGACTGTGGAGTACAGCATTTCCATCCTTCTCCAGGCGGAAGTACGTAGCCCCAGCTGGGCCCCGGCACACGAAGGTCCCAGGCCGTCCCCGGGGGATCACATGGCCTGGCTCGGCCCTGAGGGAGGGTTTGGGCAGGGCCCCTGGGAGGAAGCAGAGCAGGATCTCAGGCTCCATCATGAGGAAATCTCCAACCTCACACCCCCCGTGTCTTAAGCGTGCACATTAATGTTTTTAGCAAACTTGCAGAGTTGTGCAACTATGTCTGCAATCTAATTTTAAGCCATTTGCACCATCCCTTCCCCAAGAGACCACCCCCTCGGTCCCTCCAGAGGACTGAATTCTCATCACTCCAGTGACTTCCCCACGTTACACAAGTTCTGGTGACATCATGGGCTTTTCTCAGGGGGACAGGGGAGGTGTCAGAGCAGCCTAGGGCCCTGGACAGGTCCTCCTCCCCACGGCCACTCTCCAGGGGGACAGACAGGGCTGGGAGGGAGGCAGAGGGTGAGGGTGAGCAGGTCACTCGTGGGGACAGGGACGCTGGAGTCTGAGATGGTGGGAATGACCTGGCCGCGTCTGCAGGCAGCTGGGGGAGATTGTGGGGACCAAATGGGAGCTGAATGGCCCCATGGGAAGTCTAGTGGGGGTGGGAGTGGACACCAGCCCAGACCTGCTCACCGGACCCCAGTGGGTGAGGACCCCCGAGTCCAGGGCACGTCCTCTGAGCAGCACTCACTGAGGTTCCCTCTGCATTTCCCACCTCCCCCTCAGCCCATTTTTACTTCCTTGTGATGGAGGCTCCTGAAACCCCAAGTGTCTAAACTGGGCTGGGAGGGGAAGAGAGGGCTCTGGCCCTGAAACAGGAAGAAGGCACCCCAGTTACCCAGTCCCTGAGAGAGACAGAGCTGGCCGAGCCCCAGCACTCATTCCCTCGGTCGCCCCTCCCCTCGTTCCTTCAGCCACAGCTTAGCTCCCATCGCTCCGTTTATAGACGCCTCCTGTGCCATTGGCCCACAAACAGGAGAAACACAGGAGGACCCCTGCCTTCCTGGGCGGAAGGGCAGAGGGAGCACAGGGCTGAGTGTGGGGGCTCAGGGCTGAGTGTGGGGGGCTCAGGGCTGAGTGTGGGGGGCTCAGGGCTGAGTGTGGGGGGCTCAGGGCTGAGTGTGGGGGGCTCAGGGCTGATGTGGGGGCTCAGGGCTGAGGGGGGGAGGCTCAGGGCTGAGTGTGGGGGCTCAGGGCTGAGTGTGGGGGCTCAGGGCTGAGTGTGGGGGCTCAGGGCTGAGTGTGGGGGGCTCAGGGCTGAGGGGAGGAGGCTCAGGGCTGAGTGTGGGGGGCTCAGGGCTGAGTGTGGGGGCTCAGGGCTGAGTGTGGGGGGCTCAGGGCTGAGGGGGGGAGGCTCAGGGCTGAGGGGGGGAGGCTCAGGGCTGAGTGTGGGGGGCTCAGGGCTGAGTGTGGGGGGCTCAGGGCTGAGTGTGGGGGGCTCAGGGCTGAGTGTGGGGGGCTCAGGGCTGAGTGTGGGGGCTCAGGGCTGAGGGGGGGAGGCTCAGGGCTGAGTGTGGGGGCTCAGGGCTGAGTGTGGGGGCTCAGGGCTGAGTGTGGGGGGCTCAGGGCTGAGGGGAGGAGGCTCAGGGCTGAGTGTGGGGGGCTCAGGGCTGAGTGTGGGGGGCTCAGGGCTGAGTGTGGGGGCTCAGGGCTGAGTGTGGGGGGCTCAGGGCTGAGTGGGGGGCTCAGGGCTGAGTGTGGGGGGCCCAGGGCTGAGTGTGGGGGCCCAGGGCTGAGTGTGGGGGGCTCAGGGCTGAGTGTGGGGGGCCCAGGGCTGAGTGTGGGGGGCCCAGGGCTGAGTGTGGGGGGCCCAGGGCTGAGTGTGGGGGGCCTTGGGCTGAGTGTGGGAGGCTCAGGGCTGAGTGTGGGAGGTCAGGGCTGAGTGTGGGGGGGCTCAGGGCTGAGTGTGGGGGGCTCAGGGCTGAGTGTGGGGGCTCAGGGCTGAGTGTGGGGGCTCAGGGCTGAGTGTGGGGGGCTCAGGGCTGAGTGTGGGGGCTCAGGGCTGAGTGTGGGGGGCTCAGGGCTGAGTGTGGGGGCTCAGGGCTGAGTGTGGGGGGCCCAGGGCTGAGTGTGGGGGGCCCAGGGCTGAGTGTGGGGGGCCCAGGGCTGAGTGTGGGGGGCCTTGGGCTGAGTGTGGGGGGCTCAGGGCTGAGTGTGGGAGGCTCAGGGCTGAGTGGGGGGGCTCAGGGCTGAGTGTGGGGGGCTCAGGGCTGAGTGTGGGGGGCCTTGGGCTGAGTGTGGGGGGCTCAGGGCTGAGTGTGGGGGCTCAGGGCTGAGTGTGGGGGCTCAGGGCTGAGTGTGGGAGGCTCAGGGCTGAGTGTGGGAGGCTCAGGGCTGAGTGTGGGGGGCTCAGGGCTGAGTGTGGGGGGCCCAGGGCTGAGTGTGGGGGGCCCAGGGCTGAGTGTGGGGGGCCCAGGGCTGAGTGTGGGAGGTCAGGGCTGAGTGTGGGGGGCTCAGGGCTGAGTGTGGGGGGCCCAGGGCTGAGTGTGGGAGGTCAGGGCTGAGTGTGGGGGGCTCAGGGCTGAGTGTGGGAGGCCCAGGGCTGAGTGTGGGGGGCTCAGGGCTGAGTGTGGGGGGCTCAGGGTGAGGGGGGCAGCGCTGACCTCTCAGAGTCACAGGGGGAGGCAGCCCTGAGCTGAGACCAGAGGTCAGGGGGGAATGAGCCAAGCCGAGCACAGGAGCCCTCAGCCTGGGAGGAGGCCAAGGTAGAGACAGAACCTGGTGTTTGTGAAAGTGAAGGAAAGGCTGGGTTTCTGAGGGTAACGTAGCCAGAGGGCGTGAGGACAGACCCAGACAAAGAGAGAGGCTGGGGCTCATTCCAGCTGAAGACACACCGGGAGAGGACTCTAAGGAAAATCAGTGTTTGGCCTGGACATGAAACTTGTGTGAAAAACTCCATTTAAGAAGGCGGACTCACCCTCCTGCACATGGATCATCTGGCCCAGGCAGAGCACTGCAAGGGAAGGGCTGGTGAGAACAACGCCCAGCACCTGGGTCCTCCCGGGCTGCAATCAGGGGGCCTTCCTGGAGGCAGCGGGCCCAGCCCCGAGAATTCCCAGGCTCCCTCCTCAGCATCCCCTCTGAGCACAAGCCTGCTTCCTGCTCTGAGTTTCCAGACAAACCCCCACCCCCTCTTCCAATCAGGTCCTCAGTCAGACCCTGTCCCCACGCCCAGGCACCGGCCTCTAGGACTGACCCTCCCAGTTCACACTCAGGTCAGGGCCAGAGCTGAGGGGCCAGACCCCCAGGAGGGACCATGCGTCTCCTGGGCTGGAGTCAGACCGAGCAGGGATGGAGACGCCTCCCCAGCCACCACCCCCTCGGTCCCTGGGATGGGGTCCCTCCATCCAGGACTCACCGAGGCCCAGGAGGGTGGAGGGCCGGGGGCTCATGGCCAGCCCGCAGCCTGCGCAGCCCCGGAGTCAGGAGGAGGTGGACGAGCAGAGCCTGCAGCTGGCACGGGGCACAGGATGTGTGGGTCAGGCGGTCCCGTCGTTGCTACATAGACGTCCCTGCCCAAAGAGGAACAACTCCCTCTAGGCCTTTCCACTGCTTCCCGCTTGAGACAGGGGAGGGCTGTGGCTTCCCCAACCATTCCCCCCTCTAATTCACCGCCCCCCACCCACCCCTGCCTCCGCCCGCCCGCCAGCTGCCATGCATGGGGCTGAGCTCACCGGCAGAGGAGCCCCTGAGCGTGGACCTCCCCCTGATCTGCGGGACGAGGCGGAGCGTGGGTTTGTGCAGCCAGCTGACTTCAGTGTGGGTTCCAGCTCCCTAACGGGCCCTCTGTGCTTGTGCAAGGCCTTACTCCACTGCCCGCGGCCACGTCCTCATATTGAAATGGGAAGCCTGCCCGCTCCCTCCACGTATGTGAAGACACGCCACGTTGCCGCCCGGCCGGCGGGGCTCAGTGGGTGAGCATCAACCTGTGAACCAGGAGGTCAGGGTTCGGTTCCCGGGCAAGGGCACAGGCCCGGGTTGCGGGCTCCATCCCCAGTCGGGGGCGTGCAGGAGGCAACCGATCCATGATTCTTTCTCATCATGGATGTTCCTATCTCTCTCTCCCTCTCCCTTCCTCTCCGAAATCAATAAAAAATGTATTTTAAAAAGAAATAAAGATATGTTAAATCCCCAACAAGGTACTGAGCACATTCAAAATATACCGTGCCCCGGCCCCTGTGGCTCAGTGGTTAGAGCATCCGCCCAGGAACGGAAGTTGGATTCCCCATCAAGGGCACCGCGCCTGAGTAGGGGGTTCCATCCCCAGCCCAGGGGCAGGGTGCATGTGGGAGGCAACCCATCCATGTGTCCCTTTCACATCGATGTTTCTCTCTCTCTCTCTCTCTCTCTCTCTCTCTCTCTCTCCTCCCCCACTTTCACTCTAACAACATCCATGGAAAAAAATATCCTCGGGAGAGGATTAACAACAAAAAAATTAAAAACAAACACATATCCTACTGCCCTAGCCCGTTTGGCTCAGTGGCTAGAGCGTCAGCCTGCGGACTGAAGGGTCCCGGGTTCGATTCTGGCCAAGGGCACATGCCCGGGTTGTGGGCTCGATCCCCCCACTGGGTGCAGGAGGCAGCCAATCAATGATTCTCATCATTGGTGTTTCTATCTCTCACTCTTCCTCTCTGAAAAAAAAAAAAATCCTGCTAACAAGAGTTCTCTTCCCATCCCCACCCCCCACCCCCTGCCCTCCCCCAGTGGCGCTGGAAAAAGGAGAGGGTAGGGTGACCCGTGGGCAAATGCAAAATCCTAAAGGGATGAAAGGGTCAGGAGAGACACTGTGGGAGCTGGGCCTGGGGGTGGGGCCGCCTGGGGCCCCGCCCGCCCCCCCGCCCCCCCCCCCCCCGGCGCTGGGAGAAAGGGTGGGGGAGGGGTTCGTGCCCTGCAATGGCAATTCTATTGCAATCGAAGTGCATCAAATTAACACTGTGCACTTTAAACTTACACAATGTTCTATGCCAATTGCAACTCAATTTTAAGAAGAGAGATGTGTTTGCATCAGAATGCTTGGCATATTGAAACACCCCGGCGTGGGCCCCACGCTGAGCGGCCCTCCTCCAGGGACTGCGATGGGGTCATGACCCCCATGGACAGACCGGCCTGGCGCTGCCAGTGGCCCCGGGGCCCATCGGCATGCTGCAGCCCTGGGTCTGGCCCTCACGCACAGAGCAGCTCCGGCCCTGCTTCCTTTTTGTAAAATATACTTTTATTGATGTCAGAGAGGAAGCGAGAGAGAGAGAGAGAGAGAGAGAGAGAGAGAGAAACATCCGTGATGAGAGGGAATCATGGATCGGCTGCCTCCTGCACGCCCCACACTGGGGATCGAGTCCGCAACCCGGGCCTGTGCCCTGACCGGGAATCCAACTGTGACCTCCTGGTCCAGGGAATCGGCGCTCAACCACTGAGCAAAGACCCCTGTTTCTGAGCGTTCCCAAATGGGCGTGTCTGCAGTGGGCTCTCCAGGACAGGGTCTGATCCCACAAGGCCCAGAGGTCTCTGTGTCTTGGTGATTCCAGGGGACGCAGATGCAAAGTGCCTCCCCCGCCCCCACCCCCACCCCCCGGCCCCCAGTCATCCGGATGAGCCTGCTCCTCCGTCACCCTCCCGCTGGGAGAACCTGTGCGCCCAGCCCAGAAAGCAACCTCGGGGTGGGGCGGGGGGGGGGGGGGGGAGGAGGAGCGGGGGTGGACTCCCCCAGCCTCGATGGAACCAGGAAGGAAGACCTCGCCACCGCGCACCCACCTTGGTCTGAGGCCCAGGCTCCGGGGACTTGGCCTGCACTTGGCGGTGCGCGGGCTCGGCCTCCCACGGGCTCCCACCTGCAGCCCTGGGCGATGCAAGGCCACGTGTTCAGGGCAGGCTTTTCCACCAGCACCCCCTCGTTCCTGCGGCTCCCTGACTCCCGGAGACACGCAGGCCACCGGCCGGGGCGCGGGGGATGCAAAGTGCTTGGGCTGCTCCGAACCAACGCAGGAGGCAGCGCAGCGGACAAGTGCGCAGGATGTGGCGTGCCCGCGGCTTAAACAGAAATCACACCCCAGGAAGCGGCTTCCCCCCGCATCCTGGGCGAGCCCCTGAGCCTCCCTGGGTCGAGCCCAGCAAGGGGCCCCGCTTCCTGAACAGGAGCCCGGGGCCATGCCAGGCACCCCCTCTCCCAATCAGAGCCTCACAGGGGGGCAGCTCTGTCCCAGCCCGTCTCCCACCTGCGCACGCCGTGGTTTTATCACGTGCTGAACTCATGTCAACACTTACTTTTTAAAAATATATTTTCTTGATCTTTACAGAGAGGAAGGGAGAGGGACAGAGAGCTAGAAACATCGATGAGAGAGAAACATCGATCAGCTGCCTCCTGCACACCCCCTACTGGGGATGTGCCCGCAACCAAGGTACATGCCCTTGACCAGAATCGAACCCGGGACCCTTGAGTCTGAAGGCCGATGCTCTATCCACTGAGCTAAACCGGTTAGGGCAACACTTAATTTTTTAAAAAAAATTTTATTGATTTTTTTACAGAGAGGAAAGGAGTGGGATAGAGAGTGAGAAACATCGATCAGCTGCCTCCTGCACACTCCCCACTGGGGATGTGCCCGCAACCAAGGTACATGCCCTTGACCGGATTCAAACTTGGGACCCTTCAGTCTGCAGGACGATGCTCTATCCACTGAGCCAAACCGGTTAGGGCAACACTTAATTTTTTTGAAAAAATATATTTGTATTGATTTCAGAGAGGAAGGGAGAGGGAGAGAGAGACAGAAACATCCATGATGAGAGAGAATCACGGATCAGCTGCCTCTTGCACACCCACACTGGGGATCGAGCCCACAACCCAGGGTGCCCTTATCTGGAATTGAACTGTGACCTCCTGGTTCATAGTTCGATGCTCAACCACTGAGCCACGCCAGCTGGGCAACACTTAATTTTATTATTTATTTATTTGTTTGTTTGTTTGTTTGTTTGTTTATTTATTTATTTATTTATTTATTTATTTATTTATTTATTTCCCGGCTGGTGTTGCAAGCCTGATTGACATGCAGGAGGCAGTCGATCGGTGATTCTTTCTCATCGTTGATGTTTCTATCCCTCTTCCTCTCTCTGAAATCAACTTTAAAATGTATTTTTTTAAAAGCTTAATTTTTCAAACTCCCCTCCTTTCCTTAACTGGAAGGTCTTATTACAGCATACACTATTTCTTTACCGATGAAGCATGAAGTATGTTATTCTTGCGGAATAAAATAAAAATTGCAGCTCACAGATTCAGTTGGTTACCGGGCAATGGGCCCATTACTGCCTGTCGCCACGAAGCCAATAAGCAGAGGTTGAATCTTTTGTGAACTTTGATTAATCAGGTAGCCAGCCCGCTTCCCTGGCCGGTGTGGCTCAGTGGATAGAGCGTCAGCTTGCAGACGAAAGGGTCCCGGGGTCGATTCCGGTCAAGGGCACGTACCTTGGTTGCAGGTTCCCCCCGCCACCCCCCGCCCCCGGCCCTGGTTGGGGCTCGTGCAGGCAGGAGGCAACCAATCGATGTGTTTCTCTCACATCCATATTTCTCTCTGTCTTTCCCTCTCTCTTCCACCTCTCTCTAAAGATCAATGGGAAAATGTCCTCGGGTGAGGATTAACACAAGAAAAAAACAGGGACCTCTTGGTTCATGGATTGATGCTCAACCACTGAGACACACCAGCCAAGCTGAATATCTTAATACATATTTCTCAATAAGCATATATGTGCATTTCTGCTAGTATACACTAGTGGCCAGATTATTATGATCTCTGAACGCATAATAATCTGGCCACTCTGTGTATATATGTGTGTGGTGTGGTGTGTGTGTGTGTGTGTGTGTGTGTGTGTGTGTGTATATATATATATATATATATATATATATATATATATATATATATATATATATATATTAGAGGCCCTGTGCATGAATTCGTGCATGGGTGGGGTCCAGCCAACCTGGCCAGGGGGAGGGGACATGGGCAGTTGGCCAGCCTGCCTGCTGGTTGAACTCCTGGCCGAGGGAACAATTTGCCTATTAGCCTTTTATTATATAGGATATACACTGAGTGGCCAGATTATCATGCGTCCAGAGATCATCATCATCTGGCCACTCCGTGTAAATCTGGGCGTGTAATTGTTTTTCTGATGCTGTGCAATTATTCAACTTCTGTGGGTACCGCCAAACACTTTTCAAAGTGATGGTACGCCCCTGGCTGGTGTGGCTCAGTGGGTCGGGCGCCGGTCTGTACGCCCAAAGGTCACCGGTTCAGTTCCCGGTCAGGGCACGTGCCCGGGTCGCTGGCTCGAACCCCGGTCAGGGGCGTGCAGGAGGCAGCTCACCGATGTTCAGCTCTCACACTGATGTTTTCTCTCTCTCTCCCCCTCCTTTCCTCTCTCTAAAAATCAATTTTTAAAAATCTTAAAACAAACAAGCAAGCAAACGAAGTGACGGTCTCGGTTCATACCAGTGCATTCCAGTGTCCTGGTCACCTTCTCACCAACCTCGTCCAGTCCCCACCCCTTGATTTTAGCTACACTGTTGGGGGCAGAGGCATCTTTTGGCTTTAGCTTGAATGTCTCTGATGACTAACGCCACTGGGGACACTTCCATGAGGTTTGGGTCGACCAGAGGTCCCTTTTATTTCCGTAAACTGTCTATTTGGGTGTTTGTTTTTTCCCATTTCCTCATTCAAATGGGCTTTTTTTTTTTTTTTTTGTAGAGAGCTTTCAATTCCCCTGTTTTGCCTATGAGTTCTTTTTTTTTTTTTCAGAAACATTCACTGTTAGCATCTACTCCTCTAGCTGAGGTTACACTGTCTGGCTGGTGTATTTGGAAGAAGAGAATTTCCAAATCTCCTTATGATCCAGTTGATCTATATTTTTCATTTATTTTAGAGAGGGAGGGAGAGAGAGAGAGAGAGATGTGAGATACATGAATCGGTTGCCTCCCATACCCACCCTGACTGGGGATCGAACCCGAAACGTGGGCGGTGTGCCCTGACTGGGGATCGAACCCGAAACCTGGGCGTGTGCCCTGACTGGGGATCGAACCCATGACCTTCAGGCGCATGCAATGATGCTCCCACCACTGAGCCACACCGGCCAGGGCTTCATTTTTTATTGTTGACACTATTACAGATGTCCCCCATCCCTCCCTCCCTTTGCTTCCCTTCACCCAGCCCCTGCCCCACCCCAGGACTATTGTGTGTGTCCATGGGCTATGCATGTATGTATACAAGTTCTTTGGTTAATCTCTTCCCATCCCCCGACCACCACCCCTCTGAGATCCGTCCATCTGTCCCATGTATCCATGCCTTGGACCTATTTTGTGCGTCCATTCATTTTGTTCATTAGATTCCACATATGAGTGAGCTCATGTGATGCTTGTCTTTCTCTGACTGGCTTATTTCACTCGGCATAATACTCTCCAGGTCCCTCCATGCTGTCTCACAGGGTAAGAGATCCTTCTTCTCCTTCTTCTTCTCCTTCTTCTCCTCCTCCTCCTCCTCCTCCTCCTCCTCCTCCTCCTCCTCCTCCTCCTTCTTCTTCTTCTTCTTCTTCTTCTTCTTCTTCTTCCTTACAGCTGCATAGTATTCCATGGTGTAAATGTACCACAGCTTTTTCATCCACCCATCTGCTGAGGGGCACTTCGGCTGTTTCCAGATCTTAGCTATTGTGAATAATGCTGCTCTACCTTTTCATTGTTAATACTAGAGGCCCAGTGCAAGAAATTCGTGCATGGGGGAGGGGGTGGTCCCTCCGCCCGGCCTGCACCCTCTTGCAATCCAGGACCCCTCGGGGGATGACCGACTGCCAGTTTAGGCCCGATTCGGCAAAGATCAGGCCTAAACTGGCAGTAGGACATCCTGTCACAATCTGGGACTGCTGGCTCCTAACCGCTGGCCTGCCTGCCTGCCTGATCACCCCTAACCACTCTGCCTGCCTGCCTGATTGCCCCTAACCGCCTCTGCCTCGGCCCCCACACCCAGAACCCAGGCTTCCCTCCTCTGGCCGGCCGCGGGTGGCTTCCCCTGGGTGGGACCCCAGCTTTATCTGGAAGGACATTGGACGTCCAGAAGATGTCCGGTTGATCCAGTCTAATTAGCATATTACCCTTTTA
The DNA here is from genome assembly GCF_963455305.1 of Plecotus auritus. Classification (NCBI taxonomy): domain Eukaryota; kingdom Metazoa; phylum Chordata; class Mammalia; order Chiroptera; family Vespertilionidae; genus Plecotus; species Plecotus auritus. The sequence continues at coordinate 5,092,877 of NC_137785.1, read as the reverse complement.
TTAGTATAGATTGATGCTGCTATAAGATCTACTTTTCAAAAAAAAAAAGGGGGGGAGAGACATGGAGTTTTTTTTTACCAAAGCTTCCTTTGCATGGGTATTTCTCATTAAATGAAATAAATATAGGGTGTCCCAAAAAAATGTATACACACTTTTTGTGTATAATCCGATTTTCATCTAAACTACTAGTTAGTATATCCGCACGACCACTTCACGGAGAAGAATTGGAGGAAGGAATAAAAACCACAGCTAACACGTCCCGAGCACTTGCCATACGCCAGACACCATCCTGAGTCCTCCATGCGGACGGTTTCCTTACTTCTCACCACGACTCTGTGAAGGAGTTTTCTGTATGAGACCCATTTTACAGATGAGAACACCGAGGCTCAGAGGGTAAACGCATTGGATTAGTGTTGCATGTCAAGTGAGACGTGGAGCTGGATCTCAACCTGGGGGGACCCCATGTTCTCACCTACCATATATTGTCTCTTTATTATATTTAGCAAGAATAGAATAAAATAGCCCGGCCGGCATGGCTTGGTGGTTGAATGTCAACTTATGACGCAGGAGGTCACGGTTCGATTC